>NW_013952433.1:2892422-2901203 GCF_001266775.1 Austrofundulus limnaeus | reverse complement strand
ATATATATACTAGTTTTTTTTTGTAAACAGAAAGCGTCGCGTTTAGCGTAACTGTGGTGACCAACAGGCTTCCGTAGCAGCGTGGGGGCGTGGTCTATCAAAGTTGTTGAAAAAAGTATTGTTAATAAAAAACAGTCACAACTCTCATTAGAAAAAACGTCAAATGAAAGCCAAAGTCTTCTGTTCGCTTACGCAAAGGTAAGAAAAATAATTTGACACATTTATGTTGTTCATTTTAACTTAGACGCGCTGCAAACAGCTAAGAACTTTGTTGATATTTGTTTGCTACTGTACTGCTAAGTTAGCCGACGTGTTAGCTTAACGGCTAACTTGTGAAGCCACTACGAACGGTGTATTTCATTAATGAGTTACACGGCTAATGAAGGCACAATAACCTAAAATTTACGTCACTTAATCTGTGTGCTCAGYAAAATTCGTTTGTAATGTCCGGAGCGGGGATGCCCAAGTGTCCTGCCTCTGCGTCCAAGGGCTTCAGCTCGACCCCCGTCAAGACGAGCAACAAAGACTTCCAGAAAAACACAGGTTTGGATGATGGTGCTGTGCCCGACGACGAAGACACGTTTTCCCTGCTTTCTCCGATCTACCACGACAGCTTTGACAGTGATGATGAAGAGGAGCTGGGATCCGCTGCATCTCAGCAGACTTCACCCAGGCTCAGCAGTGATTCAAGACTTTCACCAGACAGGTAGTGATCAGCAAGCATTTCTTCTGCCTTCTGTCTGTGGTGATTTAATGTCTGTGTTTGTTAACTTTACAGGTCTGAGCTTCCAAAAACGCATTTTAAGCAGATCTTACCTGCACAGCCGGCTGCCTCACCTTCTCTCAGTGCGTGGGAAATGTGGCTGTTAAACAAAACGAAAGAGGATCGCCTTAAAATAGAAAAGAAAGCTGAAGAGGCAAGCTGTTTTTTTACGTTTACATTTTACCTTTTATTATTGTGAGTGTCRTTACTGTAACACATCTTAATCAATGCGTTTCATAATTCAGGAACGCTTACGAAAAGAAAAAAACGAACAGCAGGAAAGAGAGCGGCAGCAGAAAAGAATCATCACTGGCGAGAAGATCCAAGTGTGGCTGARAGTTAAAAGGGAGCAGGTAGAGAAATGCTTGCTTCAAATCTTAGGTTTTAGCTTTACAAAACTTTAAAACTTTGCAAATCTTTAGGAGAGGCACGAGCATCTCTTAAAACAGAGGCAAGAGGAAGAGGAGATGCAGAGGCAGCAGGAGAAGCAGAGGGAGATCGAACTGAAAGCCCAGCAAAAATACAACGACTGGTTGCAGAAGAAGAACCAAGAAAAAACAGAAAAGGAAAAGAAGGAGAAAGTAATGTATTTTTTTAAATTCATTTTTTTTTTTGTTTTTCAAGAGTGTTCAGATAAAAGGTGGTTAAACATTTTTTTTGACTGACAGGAGGAAGCTGCCCTGAAGGAGGAGCAGGAGAGGGAGCGCWGCCGGAGGGCAGAAGAAAAGTTTAAGGAGTGGCTGACGAAGGCCAAGGAAAAAGGCAGAGCTTGTCCCAAATCGCCTCGCTACCCTACAAGTAAGGTCAACTCAGCAGCTACTGAATTAATAACTTCAAACGGTTAATAAATTATAAAATGTGCATTAACTCTATCCAGCAGCTTTTAATCTTCTGAACACACATGGTTAACTCAGTAACACTACGGTTATGTGCAATAATGTTCACTTGACACTTAGATATGGCCTACTGTTGTTTTTTACATTTTTTATGTTACTTTTTTATTCTGTTTTTACCWCTTTATTTTATCTTTTTTAATGTTCTGATTTATTTGCACTATTGGAACTGCAAAATTGTTTCAAAATCTTATCTTAATGCTCCGATGGAATACATTTTCTTTGTTATTTATAAGTGATGGTTTTCCTACAGGTCCCTATGACAATTCATACCCAGCACCCAGCTTCTACAACCCGGTCCCCTGGAAGCCGATTCACGTTCCTCCTCCAGAAACATCCCCAAACAAGGCGGCAGGCAAGAAACCTCCAAAGCAGAGGAAAAACCATCAGAGCCCCTGCACTGACGTTAGACTCAGAAACCCTGTGAGTGCAGCACATTGTCTGCAGAGGAGATGACACCAACAGGTGGAGGTGATACAKAGAGCTTCAGCAGTGATGACACCATGACTCATCAACACCAGCTCAGCTCTGGAGCCAAATCTCTGCTGAGTCATGGAAAAGACTTGTGTTATAGTAAAGACTGGCTAATGTATTAATACTTTAGCTTGTCATGTATTTACACTGCATTGCAAGAGATTTTATTAAACTGATATTTGAATTTGCTTTTATCTAGTTTAAATTCTGGAGTATTTTATGTATTTGTTTTAAAATATAGTTTATTATTATTATTATTTACCCTGATCTCAGTGGTCAACAGAACCACAGTTATTTTAATGGGTCAGCCACCACGCCAGAGAAAGAAGGTAATCTGCTGGTCACAGCCAAAGATAGACCCAGCTCGCTCCAGTGCCCCTCACACTCACGCATTGTTCTGAGTCCAGCTGTGCCTTGTTCTCCTGTGGGCTGAGATGACGACAGAAACGAGTGTGGGGGGKGCGGAAGGAGAGCGACGGATCCAGAGCGGTACGCTCATTCTGGGTTAACATCTCACTGTGAGGCCCACGTGTGAAGCCTGAGGTAAATACAGTTTTACATTTTTAAATACTGCTGATGTCATTTTCCTGCTTTTGTTTTATTATTCTATAATTAACCTATGTTGTAAACACCTGTGGAGTGACAAAACTCAGGCAGGAAGTTTGTAATGTCAAAAAAGAAGGGAAAAAAAAGTTTACATTTGGTTTGTTTATGATTTTTTTAGCAGGATCAGTTGAAGCTTTTTGCTCAAGGCTATTTGCAAACTGAGCCTTTTAAATCTGTCACTTATGAAAGTTTCAAAACAAAAGTGTCCTTCGGCTCTTTGTGTCCTTATTTGCGAGGTGTCGGCAGTTTGTTTGTACAGCAGCAGATTGCTTCTGGGTATTACTCAAGTCTCAGGTCACTGATTTTTACATCTGCCTMTTCCAGGTATTGCGTCCTGTTCCTGAGCGGAGAACCAATATCCCAAGATGCAGTGGTGCAAGTGGGCTGGCAGTTGGAGGACACACTTGCTAAGACAGGTAGGAGGTGTGTCTTCAAACTGCCCCAGAATGAAAGGAGGTGCTGCTGCGACGAGCGACGGTCTAAAGGGCAGAAGCACAGACGTCTGCTTGGACTGCATGAACATGCCTGATAGTGCAGCGTAGAGAAACTGATCATAAACTGTTTTTTAACTTTGCTAGATAAAAAGGAGTATAAATGTGTTTGCTGGTGGATAATTAAGCTCAGTWTTTTATGAGGTGTGTCATTTTAACCTCTTGAATGGAGGTTAARTTGCAGAAGACTGAAGATTTAACTGACTTTTTTTTTTAACCTGAAACAACCACATTAGCTGGGACCTTATTTCTTGATACGTTGTGGGTCATGTAAATCTTGCTTTCTTCTGGTCTCACAAGGATGTGTCTKCAGTTTTGTGTAAATAGTCGGTTGTATTGACACAACCTGAAGGAAACCAGTTCTGCTGCAGAGGAGCACGGAGCTCTTTGATCATAAAGTTCAACCTCAGTGTTTTTTGTCGTCATGCAGCCTGCTGGACCAGAGGCTGAGGATTCTTTCGACTTTCTGTTTAAAATCATCTTGGTCGGGGATTCGGACGTGGGTAAGACCTGCATGGTGCAGAGCTTTGAGTCTGGTATATTTATCGAGAAGCAACAGAACACCATCGGGGTTGACTTCACGGTCCGTACCCTGGATATTGATGGCAAGAAGGTGAAGGTAGGCTTTTAATCTTAATTCCCCCTTTTTGAAATCCTTTCCACGTGAAGTTAAACAGCGTGTGCGAACATACTGGGTTCAAGAGCCCAGTTGGGCCTGGGGTCTTTGCATGTTCTCTTCATGCTTGCGTAGGTTTTTCTGGTTTCCAAAAAACATGCATGTTTAGGCTGCCTTCACTCAGGCCTCCCTTGAAAAGGAGGTCTGTGATCTCAAAGGGATTTACCTGGTTAATATGTAAAAGCAATAACAATCATTACAGTGTTTTTGCTTTTTTATAATGTGAAATACATGAATTTTTAACACTTGTATTCTCATTGTCAGTCTTTGAAAAATTAATATTTCTTGTGTTTAAAGTTTGTGTTGATTTGCTAAGTTTAATTGGCAAAACATCCATTTAAAGGGGCAATATTATGTGTTTCTTAGGAATATATTTAAATTCCATATCATGATAAAGTAAAAATGTCACCTTCAGTTGTTATTAATATGTTGTTTATATGTTTAAATAGAAAATAAACTTGACTTCTCATCATATCTGTTTCTAAACACCTTGAAATTGGCCTCTGTCTCTAAGAACCTCCTTCCGCATCTGTCCCGCCCATTTCAGCACAGGGCTGGGTGTGTGTGCTCTGTGATGAGGAAGCTCGGCTTCACAGAGGAGGAGCTGATCCTAAAACGTGGTTCTAAGCCCAACCTGTCATTTTTGCTCCCCTGCCTGGCTGCCTCAGGACACTACACAGGATTTCTCAAACATGCATGAATGAGTCAAAGCAAGACCCTGGGCATGTTTTTGATGAGAGGATAACATTATAACATGATATACATCTCAAAAAAGTTAATTTAACATGATATTGCCCCTTTAAAAAAGGATTAATACCCTTTATAGCACACAGCACGTCTGTTTTACCTGTATACAAAGTAATCCCCCACCGTGTAACCCGTTAACCCTCGCACCTGTGTGTTGCTCATTATTTCAGATGCAGGTGTGGGACACCGCTGGACAGGAGCGTTTCCGCACCATAACGCAAAGCTACTACCGCAGCGCCCACGGGGCGATGGTGGCCTACGACATCAGCCGCCGCGGCACTTTTGAGTCCATTTCTCACTGGATCAGGGAGGTGGAGCAGTACGGAGCAGCTAATGTGGTGGTCATACTTGTGGGTAAGAAATGTAAAAACATTAGTGTGTCATCTTTGGAGACTTGGCTTTAAAGTGCCTGTTACATGCATATCCTTCAAATAGAAAAAGTCAAAGAAAACATCATTCTTAAGAAAATTGGCATCGTACACATGATTTTACACATTTTGTCTCATAACTAGCCTATTTTCTTTTGGATTTGGCTCAGACAAACTGAAACAGGAAGTGACATCAAAGGTGAACTCTAATAAAATAAACTTTCTGGTCTCTGTTTATTAAAACAATATTATTTAAACTTTTAACTCTTCATCTCTCTTTGATGGTGACTCAAAAATAATCTAAAGAAACCAGATTATTCTCCACAGTCTCTGTTGTAACAAYGCTTTGTTTACATGCAGACATTCCCCTTTGACATCACTTCCTGTTCCTTCACATGCAAATATCTCAACAACTGTTCATCTCAGTGGCGTGAAATTTGTTTTGCAGTATTTTAACAATGTTCTCTTTTCAAAAATGCATTCATGTTTATTACAGAAAAATGATGTCACAGGCACTTTAAAGGATGCTGTGAAAAAAAWATATTTTTTGATATTCAGTTATTTTCGAATTTCCTGTTGCAGCATCTTTCACCATCTCCTGTCCTGCAGGTAATAAATCGGACCTACACACTCAGAGACAGGTGCTGTTCGAGGACGCGTGCACTCTGGCAGAAAAGAACTCTCTCCTGGCTGCTCTAGAAACTTCGGCCAAGGAGGCCCAGAACATAGACGCTGCCTTCATCCTCATGGCCCGGGAACTGTTGGCGCGTAACGGCATGACTATCCCCGAGCAGACCTCTCAGTGCTCGCCAAAGTTCACGTTGAGCGAGGGCTGTCGGCCGGTATACAGCGCTGTGGTGTCTCCGGATAAAAAGTGTGAATGCTGAACAGACCGAGCCATCAGTTTAGTGTGGAAACAAAGCTTTGTACTGTTTTTTCACTTAGTATTTATAGTTTGTGGTAATCTGTAATAGATGTTTGGCAATGATTTATCAACCCTCCTTTTGTAATATTCCTTTGTGCTGAACGTGACAAGCCACACCTTTGCTGAAGGACTCTGTACTAAAACTCCAACACATTCACTCAATACGCAACCTGAAGGGTGTTCATTTTTTATTGTTGCTTTACAAATATTGTTTATACAATACACCACTTTCATGGCTTCCAGCTGGACTTTTATGCCACCTTCAAATCACACATTGTTAAACTGGTTTCTATAATAAAACTTTTACTGGTGCTGTGTTGAGCAATACCATCAAATACAGTCATTTATATTAGTCTTAGGATTTCTACACCTATAACCACATCATAGAAAAATAACACCTTTTTTCTATAATAGTGTATTTCTTTGCAATAAAACATTAGAAAATAAAATTATTTAACTTGTAATTGCACTTTGTAGGGACTCAACTCATGACCATTCAATATGTTAAATGAAAACAGGCTGAAATTTAACAGTAAACTATTAAGACACACTGAGGGCCTTTTACTTTGAATGTTAGGACCGATCTGGACCACTGTGTTACATAATAACCATTTCCTTAAGTGCTCTTTTTTTTTACTTGTGCCTTTGTAGAGCAACTTCAACACTGTCCATTGAACAATATGGACACTTTATAAAAAGATTTGAAAGCATATACGATATAAAATGTGTGCTTTAAAGGACATTAGAAAGTTTGTATGGATAGTGCAAAGGTAAAAGGTTACAGTGAAATATTGGCTGTTTTTATAAAAACTTTTTTTAAACTACATTAAAACATAAAACGTACAGTACCACAYGTGACTGACTTTGTAACTCTTCATAACTTCAGCGCTATAATTGCACATTTCTGCTTTTTGCTCGATCATGCAGCAACTACCACCCTGCCCTTTGAAGATTACTAAAAGCATTCATAAAACCTTCGGGTACTTTGTTTAGATAAAAAAACAGATCTTAAAGGGATCCCCAATTAGTTGTAACATTAGACTTTAATAAACATATATTTTCACTGTAAAATAAAGGCTGTAAAAATACTGTATGATGTTTAGTTTTTATCATTTTTAAACTAAAAGTTTAAAAATATAGTACACGGACAGGGCCATTTTATTTACATTCAAAGCATTCTGGGAAAATGAAGATGTCAACTAGGTCCTCGGTGCAAGACTGCTAGCAAGCTATATCCACCCTGAAGGATAATCTTGGACAATATCTGATGATCGACTCTTTTAAATGAAACCAGTGTTGACAGAGAGGAGAAGGTAGAAATGATTCAGCTTGTAACTGAAAATAAGGATGGAGGACCTCAGTTTAGCTTGCTCATCGTGCTAGCACCGAGCTAATACATATAAGGCAATATAGCATCAGTGCTAGCACAAAGGCTAACAGGCTGAGCTGAGGTTCTTCTTCCATGAAGCAGCTGTCGTCCTCCATCCATATTTTCAGTTCCAGGCTGAGTCATTTCTACCTTCTCCTCTCTGTCAACGCTCTCTGGTTTCATTTAAAAGAGTCGATCATCAGATATTGTCCAAGATTAACCTTCAGGGTGGATATAGCTCGCTAGCAGCCTCGTACCAATGACCTACCCACGTCATCATTTACCCAGAATGCTTTGCATGTAAATAAAATGGCTCCGTGTTAAAATATATTTTTAAAAATGTACAAAACTAAACAGCCTACAGTATTTTTACAGTCATTATTTTACAGTTAAAATATATGTTCATCAAATAAAGTCTAATGTTACAACTAATCGGGGATTCCTTTAAAGAAGACTCGAGTTTTGAAAGGCTGCTGGTTCTACACCAGAGGCCAGCCTTCCTGCTGGAACACCATCTCCACCGCCTCCTTTACGTCATGCACCACGAAGGATGGCTGCATGAGCGTCGGGTCGAAGCGGAAGTCCCGGTGGCCGTGGAAGATGTGCTGCTCCGTGACGGTCTGCGTCGGGTCCAAYGGCAGCTCCCGCTGGTCCCTGCTGTACACGCCCGTGCACACCAGGACGGAGCTGCACCCCTCAGGGAGGTCCTCCTTTGAGCCGTACACGTCCGCCGCTCCACCTAGTTCTGTTGACGTCATCTCGGCTTCTTCCGTGCGATCCATGGCTTGTACRCCACTGCTGGCCTGCATTTTGGCTTTGGCGTGGTGAGAGGCCTGAAGGAAGCGATCGTAGAGGTTAGCGCCGTAAACGTCAGCCATGGGGTTATCGCTGAAAGAAAAAGGAAAAGTGGGACAATACATTAAAAAGATTGCATCCACTGCAAATTTTAACAAAACACTTAGAAAWTTAGATGTGCAKCTGCRTTTGATTAAMTTTAGAGTCAACCAATTACAAGGTCTCAATCACTCACCCTATAGCATATAGTCTCTTCACAGGTGTGGTCCAACCAAGATTCTCAGCCTGCTGTCTAATCAGCAGCTCAGCGTAGTTATAGGTCACCACGCTCGGTTTGCCGATCAGAGCCTCGTACTTCAGCTCGTAGCCTGTCACCTTCTTGTACAAGTTCTCTAAGCAGACCAGGAACATCCCGTGACCAAACCTGAAACAAGCGGCAAACACGTTCAGAAGAACAGCTCTGAGCGTTTTTAAAGGGATCCCTGATTAGTTGTAACATTAGACTTTATTTGATAAACATACATTTTAACTAAAATAAAGACTGTAAAAATACTGTACGCTGTTTAGTTTTGTAAAGTTTTAAAAATATATTTTAACACGGACGGAGCCATTTTATTTATACGCAAAGCATTCTGGGTAAATGATGACGTGTATAGGTCCTCGGTGTGAGCGAG
>NW_013952433.1:2889769-2891831 GCF_001266775.1 Austrofundulus limnaeus | reverse complement strand
CTTTATTTTACAGTTAAAATATATGTTTACCAGATAACGTCTAATGTTGCAACTAATCCTGGATCCCTTTAATAACGTCTCAGAGATTTTGCAGGCGTACCTCGGATTCTTGGCCTCGGCCATCCACAGCAGGTCCATGTTACAGGCCAGGACCGGGATGTGAGGATATTGGGTTGGATTCCAGGTTCTATCGGGGTTCCCGCTGGTTAGGAGGACATCGATGATGAGCTGGAGGTTGGTCTCCCATCTGATCGGCTCACCAAACAGGACGACGGCTGCAGAAAATGACAGCAGAAAATGACAGCAACACAGTTTAAAACAAAAACCTGTCGAGAATCGTCTTCAYACGTTGGCTATTTGAGGAAACGTACCGTCTATTGGTGGTAAGCCTTTCGTGGGTGGAATCTGTATGAAATTTAACAGTAAGCATAACGTCTGCTTCATTTGTACGTACGGAAACGAGCTTCAATATCGGTACTACTTACACTATCTTTAGGTCTTCTGTTGTGATCCACAACATCTAAGACAGGATAGGCCTCTCTGAGCATATCTATAGTGACCACATCCTCAAAACCCAGACTGGAATTCAGTGAGTTAAAGTCAAACACAGATGAGAAAGCACAAAAAGCTTTTCTATTTACAATGTTATCTTATATTACATTCTAAATAACTCTCTAAAAAACAAATCTGTAACAGCCTCACTGACACAACTAAGCAGAAAAAGTAAGAATAGGTACAAAGTACCCATAAAGTGGAACAGAAACATTGAATAAAAAAATCCTGCACACCCGGGGTCAACAGAACAAACAGTCGGTGAACACAGGATACTTGTAAGCGACCTCCTCGACAGGACCCTGTCCCGAGACCAGCACGCACATTTTGTGAAACTGGGTAAACATCCTCAGAGGACTGTGAGACAGCATCACCTGGTCCGGAGACACCTACGGGGAGCAAAAGATGTCAGAGAAAACCAAACCGACCAGGTCACCGGTTTAGATGGGATTTGATTTACCTCCACGTCGAGCAGGTGAGACAGATGCTCAGCTTTGGTTTGCCTCATGCAGTTTCCAGCGTTTGTGACGAACACCACGGGCACCTTGTACTTCCCATTCCGGTCCACGAGGTTCTTGAAGCACTGCTTGGCTGCAGGGATGGGTGTCCTGCCCCGGACCAGAACCCCATCGATGTCGAAGAGGAGTCCAAACGAGCTGGGGCCCCGTGGAGGGAGCTGGGTCAGAGAGAGGTTGTTGATTAACTTGGGAGCAAGGATTGAATAATCTGCTGTTTGTCATCTCGTCGTGTTACACACATTGAACTCTGACTGCCTCAGTTTTACAGTACATAAAAAGGTTTTATGGGACTAAGTTATTAACTTAACGGCTACAAAATCCGTAATGTGATTAGATTTAGCTCAGTGATCTCTTAAACAAAACGCTAACTTAAATCAAAACCTCTCTTAATGCAAACACTTTTAACCAACAAAGCAGTCACTTACACGGCTATAGCTTCTTGAGATGGAAGACGAGAGCTTAGTTGCTCCTTCACAGCTCGATTTCAGCAGCTGCCAGCAACTTTTCAAATATTTTAGCCTCTGCATCTCCAGGCACTTGTTGAGTGGGGAAGGAAGCCCCGGCAGCCGGGTTAGCAACAGCAAACACGGCCGAATTAGCTTCGAGCTAACTGTAGACTGCTCACTAAASCTGGCAGCTGATAAGAGATCACACCGCTAACAAGACAGAGTTAATGCTCAAATTACCTTTTTTCTGTCACTGCTTCTGTCTCCATTCAGTTCTACCACACTAGCACTTTCAGCTAACGTCGGACTGAGTACGCGCATGCGCAAATAGCAAAAACCAGTRCGTTCAGGTACTTTCTCCCACACCGGAAACACGTGCGCATGTTTATCAGTTTACTAGAAACGAAACTGTTGTTCCCGACTTTACTTGGAAATTTCGGGACAATTTGTTACCGTAAACGATACGTGTGGACACACTTTAAATAACTTTCAAATCGTCAAGTCTTCTTGAAAAGTGTTAACGATTTTGAAAGAAAAAAATTGTAT
>NW_013952433.1:2885856-2888799 GCF_001266775.1 Austrofundulus limnaeus | reverse complement strand
TTTTTTTCTTTTTGATTTTTTACCTGGATTACTGAGATGCATCAGGACACTTCATGTTAAAAAAAAACTTAATCAGAGCCACAGTTATTTAAAAATCATATGGATTAATCAGTTCAATGAAATATGCGTAGAATAACAACTATACTTCATATTATACTAAACGGAAGTTATGTTCACTATGCGTCCTCCAGTGGTTTGTACACTTCCACCTAGTGGTCAATCTTTGTAAGTGCACCACAAGTTTCCACAAGATGGCAAATTAAATTCACCTGAATACCTGGCCAGTTTTCAACAGTAGATGATTCATGAGGATGGAGGACAAAATAAAGTTGTTTTACATAGATGTAACAATATAAATGCCAAAATTTGTGTTGTTGATGCAGTTCAGGAAGTATTAACGGTAAAACATTTAGGCAGGTGGACTGCTTTCAGTGTTGACTCGTTTACCAAAATAATAGAAAAAACAATTCGAATTACCATAAAACACAGAAAAAAAATTATTGATTCAGAGTAAAAAATATCACTTTAATTTCAGGTTAAAAAATCTAAACAAACTAAATAAAAAAAAAATGCATCCATAAGAGAAGTAAATTCAGGAAAACAGAAACATCTTAATATAATTTTCAGCCGAATCGAAGCTCATTTTCAAGTCCATAGATTTTTGCCTTCAGTGCCATCAGCTCACTCTGAACCTTTTTGGTCCTGGAACTGGTCTGTCGGACTTCGTGCAGAATGGCTAAGTCCTGGTTGGGGCCAATATTCAAGGTGACCTAAAGAGAGARAAAAAAAGTTTTTTTATTATTATTACTGTTTATGCATCTAAAATGTGCTAGTTCACAACCTATTTACCTTTAGAAGCTGTTTCTCTACATCTTTGAGCTTTTGTCTGAGGTGTTTCAGGTCCGTCCTGAAGCCTTCTACCTCCATCGCTCTCCTCTTCTCTAAAGCCTCGTAGCGCTGCGTCATCAGCTGGAGACGCTTGGCCATTTTGTCTGAACGCTCCTGCACATTTAGGTAAAATTATCAATAACAATTACTGTTGCCATCAGTCGGAAGGTGTGCAAAATCAATGCATTATACCATGAATATCTCCCTGCTGACGTCTCCTTTCTCCCTGATCTGAGACAGTTCTGTCTCCAGGGTAATACACTGCTCTCTGTACATCTCTGCCAGACGGTGAGCCTGCTTCAGATCCTCATGGACCACCTCAGAACAAAACAAAAAGACGACAACAAAAACCAAAACAAGAAACTTTTCAATAATAATTTCAATATTCAACTTTAAAACATTGTTCTCTTTAAAATTTAAAGGTTTTGCTAATTTTAGCTTCTGTTCTGCTTCTTTTAACGACTCAGTTGTAGCTTATTTAGCAAATTTTCTGAAACTCGTTCAGCACTTCTAAAACGAAGCAGAAGACGTAGCTTCACCTTAGCGTTACCTTTAGCTGCTCTTTGTGTTGCTGCTCCAACTCTGGCTGCTGCTGAGGGAGGAGGTGGGCTGCTCTGCTGCTGCTGGGCTGCCATGTGTTCCCTGGCTCGGCGCCGCCGGGCCTGGCTTTTCTCAGCCGGTTGTGGCAGGAGTCCAACTCCCTCAGCAGACGGTCCTTCTCCGCCATCCAGCTTTTCTCCTGAGCCCGAGAGTCGAACTTTAGCTGTAAGAAATCTCTGGTGCTCTCATGCAACAAGTTTTGAGTTTGCTGGAGCCTGAAAAAAAAAAAAAAAAAAAAAAAAAAAAAAAAAAAAAACTTAAATTTTTAAGTCACAACAGAGAATAATTCAAAGAAAATGATGTTTTAGGAAACACACTTTTCTGTCAGAGCTTTGATGCGTTCCTGGTCTCTCTGCTGTTGAGCCTGAGCTTCTTCTGTTTTGATCTTTCGATCCTCAAGCAGAGCTTCTACCTGATCTTTGGTCAAACGAGTCTGTTCCTCCATTTGGGCCTGCAGGGCCTCCACCTTAAATCATGAGCCACATTTAAAAGATGAAATTAAATGAGAGATGACGGCACTCTCGGTTCTAGTTCTGTTTAATGCACTGAGCAGGTGGAGTCCCACCTGYAGCAACAATGTCTGGTTTTCATTCTTGTATTGCTCCAAGTTCTCTTTTTTGAAAMCCTCGGCGGATTTCGTTTTTCTGCTGAACTCTGTTCAAAACGTATAAGCAAAGCAGATAAAACATTATTTTACTTTAAAACTGGTTTTTAACATATAAAACTTGTTGTTTTCAAACCTTTTGACATCGCAGTCGGTCTTAATTTTGTTGGTCTGAGACGAAGACTTTCCTCCAATCTGGACTCGGGATGCTTTTGAGTAATACTGACCTGGAATCAAATGAATCACACTTTTTACAACATTGGTCTTAATCAAGAAATCAACCATAAAAAAATCAAAATAACCTACTAATTCTGAAAATGAAATCTAGAAAGAGCCAGCCTAGATTTAAGAAAACATCTACACATTTTAAAATCCAGCACTGCCTTAGGGCCAAAGTCTAAAAAAACAAACATTACATTATATTTAAAACATAGAAAATCAAAAATTAATCTTCTAAATGCAGCTATAACACTAAATATTTTCTGCCACAGACTGAGTTACAAATAAAAAAAGTGTCTAATAAAAGTAAACCTGTTAGATTGAATGCTACATTTATAGCACTAAATGACTGCTGAGAGAACAAAGTAAAACCTTGTGAGGAGGCTCCTGGTGAAAATATGTGACCTCTCCTGCATCAGGACCAACAAGTGCAAGAAGGTGTTGGATCTTCTTCCTGTCCTCAAACTCTCTGGAGCAATGAGACGATGGTTAAAAACCTTTATTTACAGGTGGGAGATGAAGACAGCAACAGCAATAAGCTATTATTTTTTTCMCTAACTGAATTTAAATAACATATCTAAAAATAAAAACATGAGATTTTTCTGAAAATATTTTTTCCCCAAACATTTAAA
>NW_013952433.1:2876975-2884836 GCF_001266775.1 Austrofundulus limnaeus | reverse complement strand
GGTAATTATGCTAATCTCCTCTCGCGTGCACGAGCAGCTGGATAGAACAGGTGTAATTTACGCAGCTCATTTACGCACTTTTCATGAAGATAGAAGAGTTTGTTGAATCGGACGTGGCATGTTCGTACGAACCCTTCGTAAGAACAAAAGTAAGAGAAATTTAGGATGAGTACGAACATGTTCTTGCATGAGGCCCAGTGAACCTACCTGATCTTTAGTCTGTCGTTTTCTGCATAAAGTCGCAGCGACTGCTCTCTTTCTTGGAAAAGGCAGACCTGCATGTCGCTCAGGGCGTTTTGGAGTTCTGCAATCTCTCCTTCGCGCTGTCGTATGTCCCACTGTAGTTTGTGCTGGGGAGGAGGAGTGCAGGACACGGACACCGAAGATCAGTCAGGAGAGTTGAGATAAAGGTCACTGACTCCCAACACTCACCTGGTCCTCTRTGACTCCCTTGTACTTCTCCAGCATCTGCAACAGCTCCTCATGTTCAACGTCGTACTGAGCGATCTTCTGTCTGTAGAACTCCAGCAGCTCCCTGGAAGGACGGAGGTACGCCAGACGCTCCTGGATCGGAGGAAGTGGAGAGTCATGTTCCTCGCCTGGAGAATGAATGATGGTTCTGCAGAAAAAGAAAGAAAAACCATTAACAATAATAATCATTTAAAAATGAGGACTATTACACACACGTTTCAATTAATGATGAACCATTAACCCATATCTTTAGGAAAGTTTAGACAATAACTTAATCCTTACCTGCGTGGTGTTGTATGCTTTGTTGGTGATCCCATTCCAACCCAAAACACTAAGAGAAATGTTTAGGTTATTTTGATAACAAATACATCTTAAGATACTGTTTACAGATATTGTTAAAACATGCAACGTACTACATTATAGAAGAAACATATTTTAAACATTTTTATTTTGCCAATTTAACAGTTAAAATATTAATGGAAGTTATTTTAACATAATTTATGTTTTTACAGTTTGTACAGGAAAGGTGAGTGGCTCGACATGTAAACATTTCTGTCGCGGCAAGGTGAGCGGGAGATTTACAGCCTTTAGGTAATTTATGTGCAAAAACAAGTACTGCCATCTGATATAATTTGTGTGAGCAACATAAAACTTTAATTCAACATACCAGTTAATGTGTTTCCAAGTCTGAGGAGTTGAATCGCACAGAATAACGCTGTTGTTTCTTTTGAAATCACGGATGCTTCCGCCTTTTCTCTGAAAACTGAGCTGAGGAAGGTTTTATTGCCACCTAGCGGCTGGCGGTGTAACTGTATCATACAGTATTTTATTTTAATCATAACGGTACATGATAATAATAATTTATATTGCAAGTCGGATAAAATATACGATAACAAATGATTTTGGGATGAAATCGAGAATAATATTTTCTTTTTCTCCAAAAACAATTGCCGACGTTTTAGTAAAGTTTGCTGGCAAATAAGCATTGAACGCTTTCCCTTTCAAAATAAATGTAAAAATTCAAAAGGTTGCGTTGGAAGTTGTTTGCCTGAAATTATTACGTGGCAGAATATTTGATTATTTCAAATATTTAAATTGCGTGAACGTATAAAAAAAAGAAGTAGTGGAATTTGGTGATGAATAAATCGTGTTTTACTGTGAAAGCGGTAACACCGGAAGTGGCTTTCTTTTGCTAGCTTACCGCTCTCTGACCCRGGTCAAGTCTCGTTAAGCTGAACCGGTATCTAACGTCGAACAGTTTTCCAGCTGTCTGTCCGCGATGGAGCGAAARGTTGCTCGGGAATTTAGACACAAGGTAAGACGTTTGATATTATCCTCCTTCTTTGTGTTTTATTATTTGGGAAAGTTTCAGACAAAGCTGTTGGCTCAGGTGACTCACCTGCTGCTGTTAGGCACACAGACAGGCCTGGACGACAGACWAGAGCCAGGAAATAATAAAATCTGCTAAATTACACACAAATAATGTAGGAAAACAGCATCAATATTCGTCAACATTATCAGGTTTATCCCAAACTAAACTCACAGACTTAATAAGTCTCTTTTTGTTCTTCAAGTTTCTTCTATTTATTCCAACACAAATATCAAAACTAAACATGACAAGACTTATAACACTCAAATGTTTTATTGAAATAAACAGTTTTATAATTATAAGCTGAATTTAATTGCGTATTGTAGTATAGGGTGTGTTATAGCCAATTAGTTCATTAAGAGTTAATTGATTTTGTGTTTTCTAATGTACAGGGTTAATTTTTCACACACTTTCAACACTATTAGCTTAAAATTCACAACAAGGCTGTCATTCTAAGCACATTGACTTTTTCCTTTATAGCTTGAAAAATATGCTACTAATTCAGTTTGTTATATAAWTAATCCGCTCAATAATAAAATAGTGAATTTAATGTTTGTTATTCAAAAAAATATACAAGACAAGTCTGACTTTAAACTGACGTTTGGTTTGTTTCAACATATTCTAGTGCTCAAACAAGTTTTTTTTTTAAAGTAAAGATAATTCAGGAAGGGAACATGATACGTTCAGAGCATTTCCAGCCCCAGAGCATGCAGGGATCACCACACAACCATCTGTGCTGCCCACAAACAAGCAGGGACCCATATTGTCTTCACAAAGGGCACCATAATGTGTCAGATATGAGCAGCTGAGCAGAAAATGAGGGAAAATTTAGGGGTTTAATTAGAGGCTGGGGGAGGACTCTCAGGCTTTGTTTTATGTAGACATTATTATAGCTATTACACGTTTTTTTGTCATTTATTCTTCTGAGTTCCTTTAATTGAAGATTTGGTGAAACAGTTACAGAAAGAAACCAGTTTTTGCTTTCTTGATGTGTCATCTCGCTTCTCGCTTTTTTATGGTGCCAAAGTCTGTAGTTCATTCCCGAGGTGAAGCCTCACAGCACTGAACAGCAGTCATTTATGACCGCCATAAAGCCTGTTTTGCACACACCCACTGCTGCTGTTCATTTAGCCTGCTGCTTTTATGGCACCCTGCCCTGAAATAATACAGAATCATCAGAGGTYTGTGTTCTCCCGTTCTGACTTTATTGCTCGGAGACGATCTGATCTGAGAGAGGTGTTTGAAAGTTGGTGTCATGTCTGTGTCTGAGATGTAAGATGACACTACTGACCGTCCTCCCGCTGCCTCTCCTCATCTCTGTGTGCGTTATTCTTTCCCAGAAGTTTGATAGAGGAGGGCACAGACCCTGCCCAAGATTAATCTCAACTTTACGCTCGTCTTAAAAGAGTAAGCTCCCGAATTAAGCAAAAAATAGTGCGGGTTAACTGAGCGAAATGTGTATCAAAGACTGGCCGAAGCGCTTCCTCAAAACCATTCTGCTGCACTTGAGCCATCATCAGGTTTGTATGGCTCCGACATTCACACACACACACAGAGAGGGGATTTTTACCCCCCACCCCGTGGCGTTGACAGGACCACAGGACAGGAGCACAGAGTGTGTCAGGGAGCTGACAGAAGAAGGATGGCACCAAATGTTTCTGTTTTCTTGCAGGTGGAGTTGCTGATTGAAAATGAGGCAGAGAAGGATTACCTGTACGATGTCCTCCGCATGTATCACCAGTGAGTACTGAGTACCATCTGTCTCTCATCAGGTGGACGGTGTGCACCGTACGCTGGTGTTTCTTATTCTCACTTCAGTAATTCTTATAATTAAGCTGTTAATGATTTTTTAACAGATTTCATCTTTAAACAAGAACTATTTTATCGTAGTGAAGTCAGCGGGTTGATTTCTGCATGTAAAAGTTTCACAGTTTTACCTACAGTTTCACAAATCGTGGTTTTTAATTTGTTTTCGGAAGCAACCCCTGTCTCAGAAATCTTCTCAGGTGGGTGATTTCCTGCGTCACAAAAGCTAAACGTCTTCTAGGTTTCAGTTAATCTTTGTGCAGAAACAGAAACTTTAGCCTCTGATCCATTTCAGCAGTACTCAGGTAAGCTTGGCCAGTTATCAACAAAAGATCTTTTCATCTTCATCCTCCAAATGGGGCTAAAATGACTCGTATGAATAATTCAACAAGGACGCCGAGCACACAGTGGCTTTTATTTGGCTGCTTTTGTTGCTCTTCCTCTTGTCTTTTGTCTTCCTCTAAATTGCAGTGCAGAAAAGAATCGTTTGTTTTTTTCCATAACGGTATAATTGGTATCATTTTATACTTGATCTTTTGTTTGAATCAGAAATAGAGGAAGAAACCGTTTTTTTTTTTTTTTTTTTTTTTGTCTTGCAGAAATCAACTGGTTTACAAAGGCTTTTGTGGCTGAGGGTGGAGATGAATACATTTTGGTGCATTTTGCAAAGTAGAAAAAAAAGAACTAGTACCTGAATGTATCTTTAGAACAAAGTTGGACCCAGATGACAAAAACATTTTAAAAGCATCTGAGAACATCTTACAGTTACACTAAGCAGTAAAGTAAACAAAACTAAAACATGTRGATTAAAAGTAGGTGAGCTGAGGGCCACAGGATGTGACAGAGAAGAAGTCTGTGTGGAATTAGGAAAACATGATGCCTCCTGTTGTGGTACATAAAGCTATTATGGCTCAGTGCTGCATGACATTAGGAAAACCTGCTCTATTTTTACAGTGATACTTGTGCTGAACGTTGCAGCGATGATATCTTTTGCGACTGCGAGTAACCCACATGTTCTCTCATTAGTGTTCACAACACTCTCCATGTTCCTTCATGTTCATTTAGAGGAGTGGGGGTTATGTTTGATTGCCTGTTGCTCATCGTTTCCATCTAGTTTTTTTTTTGGAATTCTTTGGGATATTGATATWGTGCACTCAGATAATGATTTTTAAACTGTGAACACTTAAAACGTTTGTTTGGTTGATGTGCATTAAACCATGGATTCCCAAATGGAAACTGGTTGAATCCTTAATCTATAGTAGAAATTATATAAAAACATGAGTTATCTTGTAATTATTTAGAATTTAAAGGGGCAATATCATGTAAAATCAACTTTTTTGAGTTTTATATCATGTTATAATGTTATACTCTCATAAAAAACATGCCCAAAGCCTTGCTTTGACTCATTCATTCATGTTTGAGAAATCCTGCAGCGGTTTTAGGAAGCCATGCTGAGGAGCAAAACGACAGGTGGGCACCAGAAACGCCTTTTGGGACCAGAAACGCCCCTGGGACGTGTCTAAGCCGAGCTTCCTAATGGCAGAGTGCACCCCCCCCACCACCTACCCACACACCCCGCCCATTACTCCTGCAGGCTCTCGGGTGAAACTGAAAGTGAAACTTAAACTGTCTGCTGAGCTCTCAACATTAGTTCTCACTCAGTGAAGCTCTTTTCAGATTAAAAATACATTTGAGGAAATGTATTTTCAGATGCCAAGTAAACTGCATCATGGCAACCCCCACCCCAAGGAAATGGGCGAGACAGACAGAAACAAAGGTGGTCCTTAAAGAGACAGAGGCCAATTTCAAAGCGTTTAGAAGAGGAAGTGATGAGAAGATCAGTTTATTTTCTATTTAAACATAAAAACAGCATTTTAATAACAACTAAAGGTGACATAGATACTTTATTATGATATAGTATTTAAATATATGCCTGAGAAACACATAAYATTGCCCCTTTAAACAATTTGTATACATGTTCTGGGGTTCTTTTCACTGAGCTGTATAGGACTGAAGTAGAAGGCAGTGTGGAGGTCTGAAGCCTGTAACCATCTGTATCCCTCTGTCAGGTCGATGGACCTGCGTGTGCTGGTGGGAGACCTGAAGCTGGTCATCAACGAACCAAAGAGRCTGCCTCTCTTTGACGCTATCCGACCTCTCATCCCCCTCAAACACCAGGTGGAGTACGACCAGCTCACCCCCAAGAGGTCCCGGTGAGTACCGAGTCGTACGACACCGTCACAGGTTTCCGTTTGAAAGTTTTTCCGCAGCTCGCAAACTTCTCGATTGAATCTCGCTGGTGCAGGAAGCTGAAAGAGGTTCGTTTGGATCGAACACATCGTGATGGACTGGGCCTCAGTGTCCGAGGAGGATTAGAGTTTGGTTCTGGTCTCTACATATCACAGATTGTTAAAGACGGACAAGCGGATAATGTCGGCCTTCAGGTGTGTACATATTAGATTATTAGTTGTGTGTTTTTATGCTTCTACACCTCTTAATGCACAGTGCTAAATAAAAGCTGAGTAATATTTAGTAATAGAACATTTATTATGTTAACATTTTTCTTCTTTTTGTGCCATTGGTCAGTCAATCTTTTACCATTTTCTTTGTTTTTCTGTGGCCTGTAGCTTCTCTTAGTCATATCACCAGGATCCACTAGAAGGGGTCAATATCATGTTTCTGAAACTCCCAGAGAGTCATTATATGGTGCTGGTTATCTTTGGGTCTCTTCTTTATTGAAACAATGAAAAATTAAATTTAATTAATATAAATATGACAGAAAGCCACTTCATCTAATTATAAGAGATTTATCACATCTTTTAAGAGGGATTTTGTCTTGTATTTATTTATTTATTTATTTATTTATTTATATTCATTTATTTCATTTAATTAAAAAACAAAACAATTAATCAAAAAACAGAACAATTTTCAACACAACACAAAATCATTAAATGAAAGGGAGCAGAAAGGAGAAAAAAATCTTATAACATCTGCCCCATTTAACAAAAATATATATATATATACATATATATACATACACCCATACATACATTTACATACATAACAATTTTACACCCTAGTGGTCAGCAAAACAAAAAATTAAAAATATCTTACAGTAATGAAAAAGGTTGCAACTACTCAACCAGCAGCTTGTATAAATGCCTATTATGTATTTTCATATTTATTCAACAAATCACATTTTATCAATCTTCCAAATAAATTAATCGAACCAGCATTTTTATAATCGATAGCCAAGTTGTTCCATAACTTAATTCCTTGAACTGAGGTACATCTCTCTTTCARGTTAGTATGAATTTTGTATAATAACTTAAGAAAAACACACCATCAACTACATATTTTGTAGTAAACCTAGTACTGATATCACAGTTTGTTTTCAGTGAAGAGCTAAATTACGCTATAGTTGAAAGGATTATGTCACAGACTAAAGGATGTTCAAGGTTGAAGGCAAATTGGAGCTTATTCCAGCTGCTTTTTTTTTATTTAAAAAGAAATTTGAACATTTTTTCTATATTTCAGTGACTTATCAGAGAAAGAAACATGTTTTGAAGGCCAGTCTACAGCTCTGAGTCAGAGATGGATGATGAATTTCTACTCATCCTCTCAGAGCAATGCAGGCTGAGAATGTAAACTGTCAGTTCAGTTCAGTGATGAAGAGTGTTACCTTCTTCAGCATGAAATGAAAACAGACCACACACGTCAATATGTTTTGTTCAGCAAACCAGAATACAAATGTCAGATTAACAGCAACACARCCTCTGAGCTTGACAGACACTTTGAAATTGGAAATGTCATCTTTAATGTCCGTTTCTGTGTTGATTTACAGGTGGGGGATGAGATCGTGCGCATCAAYGGGTACTCCATCTCCTCCTGTATCCACGAGGAAGTAATCAGTCTCATCAAGACAAAGAAGACCGTGTCGCTCAAAGTTCGCCGTACGTCAGTCTTTTTATACAAACAACAAAAACAAACAAAAAAACTGAATTCTGCATCACTTATTTCTTTTGCATGCTCTTGTTTTATGTGCAGA
Organism: Austrofundulus limnaeus; assembly: GCF_001266775.1. NCBI lineage: Eukaryota > Metazoa > Chordata > Actinopteri > Cyprinodontiformes > Rivulidae > Austrofundulus > Austrofundulus limnaeus. The sequence continues at coordinate 2,877,142 of NW_013952433.1, read as the reverse complement.
TGTGGGAATGATCCCAGTAAAAAGGTAAGACACGTTTAGTTAAAATTTTTCTGCACTTTTCTACTACTTCTGCAAACTTTGAGGTATTTTAGTCATTTTTTATAACAAAACATTCAGAATATTAAAGCAATTGGTGCTATGACTTTTGGTTTTTATAACTTTTATAC
>NW_013952433.1:2869769-2876346 GCF_001266775.1 Austrofundulus limnaeus | reverse complement strand
TTAAATACGTTTATCATTTAGCTAGCCTTTAAATACGTTTAGCTTCTAGCTAGCCTTTTAATGCTTTTAACTTCTAGCTAGCCTTTAAATACTTTTAGCTTCTAGCTAGACTTTTTAATACATTTAACCTTTAGCTAGCCTTTAAATACGTTTAGCTTCTACCTAGTCTTTAAATACGTTTATCATTTAGCTAGCCTTTAAATACGTTTAGCTTCTAGCTAGCCTTTTGATACTTTTAGGTAAACATTTTGCTTCAATTAAATTTTACTTTTTATTAAATTGCGTTCAGCATTCATACTGCAGCAGAAGATACTATTGCTATAGTTGYTTTGTTTCCCTTTGTTGCAAATACAGAAATCACATTTGGCTTTWTCTCATGAATGCAGCTCATCAGATGAACCTCTGAAGTGGCAGTTTGTGGACCAGTTTGTGTCTGAATCAGGGGTAAGATCGAAACATCTTTTCTCATGGCTTTTTGTTTTGTTTTGCTTATTCGCTTTCTTTCAGCCTTTTTCTTTTCCTCTTTAGGAGAAGAGAAGAAGTGTGGCTGGCTTGGCATCCATTGGTGGGAAGGAGATCAAGGAGAAGAAGGTTTTCCTCAGTCTTGTGGGCACCAAGGGGATGGGCATCAGCATATCGAGTGGTCCAACCCAGAAACCTGGAATATACATCAGCAACGTGAAGCCAGGCTCCCTCTCTGCAGAAGTGGGACTTGAGGTGATTTCCTCCTAAAAGCCACAAAATATCACTGTTTACACACAGAAACCTGCATTCAGTGAACTTCACTTGAAGTTTGTATCTGCTRTAGATGGGAGACCAGATTGTGGAGGTGAACGGAGTGGACTTCACCACCGTGGACCACAAAGAGGTGAGGTTGTCTTTAATGATGCTTATTGAAACACTGTTTCCTTGCGGGGTTTGTTTGTATTATATTACCAGCAGCAAATAAATAATCAGTCTAAAATAAAATAAAAAAATTGCTGAAGTGCCTTTAAATCAGCGTTTTTGTCAGCTTCTTGAAAAACAAAATGTTTTTACAGTCTTACATGTATGTGATTATGTTTGGTTTTTTTATTGCAGGCCATCAAACAGACTTAAAAAACATTAAAATACAAATAAAACTTATTTAGTATGTTTTCATTATGTTTTCAGGCTGTGAAAGTCCTGAAGAGCAGCAGAAGTTTGACCATCACAGTTCTGACAGGAGCTGTAAGTATCTGTGTTGTGTCCAATCATTATTTATTATTCTGTAAATGTTTTCAGAAATACATGTGAAGTGTTATCGAACAAGCCTCCCATTGAAATTATAATCCATAATRAAATAAACACTTTAAATGTAAGATGGAGTCTAATTAGTCTAATCTTTACCTTAAGTTATGATGTTAAGCCAGAAGAAAAAGCTGCTAAACAGATAAAGTTATTTAACTGAATACATTTAGTTATTATTGGAAAATGAGATGTGAACAAAAACAAAGTAAAACATTTATTTTAGAACGTTAATCCATCACTCATGCAGGAACACAAATACCTGCCTCGTCTCCTTTGCGCAGAATAATTCACCTCATCGTTTTAAATTCATGGCTTTGCTGAGCCGGTGTCTCAGAAAAAYGTCTGCAGGAGGAACATTTATCCTCCGTCAAGCCTCTGAGCGTGAGAAGAGAAGCTCTGTCTCATTCGTGTCCTTCTTGGTGCCGTGTGATGCATTTGTCTGAGAGTTTGTCTTTGTTTGGACGTCGGTGAAAGTCAGCAGCGTTTTAAGGTCCAGTGGATGGGATGTTTTAAAATCCTTTTTATCTGGAAATATGGTTATTTGTGCAGAGAGGGAACCCTGCAAAAACAAAWAACTGTTCATATATACATATATTGTTGTTGTACGTTGATTTTAAATTATTTGCAGTACTCTGCAGCCTATTCACCTGTTTTCAGCACAATAATGGTAGCTAAGTAGCAATGCAGTCAAGGAAAACACTCCCTAAAGTTCAAACTCTGAAGCTGACAATGTCCCAAGTTAAACAGAAAAGTCATTAATCAATAAATAATTAGTGCAGGACTGATGGAATGAGTGGGCAGAAGGAAACATGCCATCAGTAGCAGCTGAAGTCAGGTTATTTTCTTTAGGAAAACAGGGGTCTTTGCATTGTGTCGAGGGGCTTTGTAGCCTGAAGGTTTCCAAGGAGGCAGCAGTGCTCATCTCGCTAATCAGCTCCATCAGCTGTAGCCAAAGCAAGTGTTAGCAGACCTGCGGCGACACAATCAGAAGATCAATGCAGCAAACTGAAGTTTATTATTAAAAGGGAAAGAAAGCTTTTTTGCTAATATAGATATTTTAAAATTGGTTTTAAAAGCGTTGAAATCCAAAACAAATGCAAAACACTGTGAAGTACATTTCAATTATGTTCTAATTGCCTGTTGTTCATTTGCTGTGCATCAAYATTCTCACATCCTGAGGCTTCAGACGTCACTCATGACCAAACCTGACATCTTCTCTCGCCTTGTTAGGAAAGCCTGGTTTGGACTGGCCTCCCTGCCTCTTGAGCTAAAAAGCTTGAACCATTGCTCTCTCTAATCCCGTTCTCTGATCTTCGTCTGTCTCGACTCTCCCAGGGAAGCGAGCTGTTTATGACAGATGAGGAGCGTCTGGCAGCTGAGGCCCGCCGGGAGCTGGAGAGGCAGGAGCTGATGCATCAGAAGAGGGTAGCGCTGGAGACCAACAAAATCATTAAAGAGCAGCAGGAGAGGGAGAGACAGTGAGTGAGCTACAGGACTCCTAATTAGCTTTGCCCCTTCACAAGAGAAATCTTCTGTGGCGCGACATGAAGTCCAAGGTTGTTGTGTTCGAAAGTTTGTGTGTCTTTTTTCACCCGACTGTTCGCTCTGACTTTAAAAGATGTTCTCACACAACCTGCATTAATGCCAGTTGACTGGGCCTGTCACAATAACACAATTTACTGGACGATAAATTGTCTCAGAAGTTATTGCAATAAACAATAATATTGTTTGAAGACTGTTATATTGATACCACACACACCCGCTTAAGAAACTTACTGAAGTTTATGAAATTTACATGCGTTAAAAAAATTCGGAAATATAAAAAATCACTACCACCTCTATCCAAGCCGACACAATTTATTCTATATCAGAATCAGGATCTTTATTGATACTTTATAGATTCCCAGGCAGAGCTGTAAAGTATCTAAGTACAAACACTTTATTACTGTGCTTGAGTAGAATTTTTGGGTATTTGTACTTTACTTGAGTAATTTATTTTCAGCCTACTTTTTACTTCTACTTCTTACATTTTCACACAGTTATCTGTACTTTCTACTCCTTACATTTTTTAAAAAAGGCAAGAAGTAGAAAGTCGTTACTTTTATTTCATTTTTGCTTGTTTTCATTGCAGCTTGTTATTGTAAAAAAAATAATACTATCCGTATAAACTGTGCCTCCTAGATAGAGTGAATTTAATTGTGGTTGAATGAGAAGTATAAATAAATAAAATTCTGATAGCGTATTAGTTTGTACACAAACAAATCATGTCACACTCCAGCAGGACATAATCATTAAAATAAAAGGACTGTACTTAAGAAGTATTTGTATTTCATGAATTATATTATTGCATTTGGCCGCAGCCCTCAGATAGATTTTTATTTTGGRGAAAAGYTTTGGGCAGCCTTGATATATGTAGATCCCAATAATAAATGCCTCCTAATAAATGTCATTACAGAAAATCAATACTTTTACTTTTAATACTTAAGCACAAAAAATATCAGATACTTTAAGACTTTTACTCAAGTGATATTCCTAAAGAAGACTTTAACTTTTACCAAAGTAATTTTTTGGTAAGATACTTGTACTTTTACGCAAGTATCACTTTTTGGTACTTTACTGTTCCCAGGGGGAAATTGCAATTATTACAGTCGCAACCATTTAAGTAAGCATTAGAGATAAAATATAAAGGAAAAAATATTAGAGCACACTAGAAAAAAATAAGTATATATGTGTCTTCCCCTGGCTTCATAAAATGACAGTCAGACTTCAAGCTACTTAGGAAATTTCCGGAAGTTTACAAAATTTACCTTTAGTTACAGACGGACCTGGAGTGGAGTTTGTAAAAAAATATATATATTAAAAAAACAGATTGGCAAACCCATGATTTGGCACGGTGTCCTAAGGAGTTGCCAGCTGAAAGCAGGTGTAAAACCAAAGATGCTCCCCGAGCTAAATGCCTGTAAACGGGGCTCTCATGCTACAGACGTAGCATGCTCCATACTTCCTTATGTGAGAATTCACGCCTCTCTGCACTTAGGAGTAGAAACGAGGGAAATGTAAAGAAAACAAGCAGGTATATGAAAATTATCGACCTAATTTAAATTTATCGTGTGATTAATTTATTCATTACTTATCACGACAGGACTAGTGTTGACTGAAATTAAGTTGAATCAGTTTAAATTATTTTAACAATAACAGACACCTTTTTTTTTTTATAAAACTGGAGAACGAACAACAAAGACAAAAGTGTTAAAAGTTTTGTTTAAGTCATAACCATGTTGAAAAGAGGGAAGTTTTCAGTTCTGATTGGAAAACCCTCGAATGATCTCACCACCCTGGCCTCTACAGGAAGATAAATTACATGACTTCACGTCCCTTCCTGCAGAGCTGACAGTCTCACGTGTTTAATAGCAGCTATAAAATTAATCAAAGCCATACATTCTGCAGACGCTGCCTTGTCGTGCTCAAAAAGATTTACGCTGAGGCCTGCGTGTTTATGGTGCGTTTTACAGGAGAAAGATGGAGATCTCCCAGAAAGTTGCAGAAGAGGAGGATCGCTACCAGAAAGAGATGGAAAAGTACACAACGGTTTCATGTTTTAAATTTCACTGACTATAAATGACCAGCTCTGTATTGATTTTTAACATGTTTCTTTGCAGGATTGAGGCTGTGGAGAAGAAACACAACAGAGAGTGGGAGGAGGACTGGGGATCCAAAGACAGACCAAAGAGCCCCCGCTCTCCAAAGAGTCCTGCTCCTGCCCCACCTGAGAGGAAGACCTCCCCGAGTCCTAAAGCAAAGAGCTCACGTATGCACGCACGCACACAGTGAATCTTTTTTTTCACTTTAAATGCATGAATTCTGTTTGTTTCTAAACCCACAAAGTCATGAAAGTTTCACCTCGTCTGATCTTTTATCTGCATGCTCTGTGTTTGTCTTTCTGTTTCTGCTGGTTGCTGTGCTGCCTTTTTATTTTATTTTTATTTTTTTACGACTTCACCTCTAAGCTGACAAAGCCAGCTTCTTCCCAGAAGAAGAAGAGGATGAAGATGAGCAGCACGAACACGTGAGTTTGGAGTTTCAGCTGTCAGCACCAGGATGTTCGTTCAATTCAACACCCTCCAAAGACAAGTGGTAGATTTCCTTTGACAACAATAACGAGGCCGCGGGAGCTGACGTTTAACATCCTGTTGATGGATAAAAGTCTGTGGCAGATGAGAGATTCCTGTTTCACGAGTTTTTGCATCATTTAAAATAGTTTACACCTTCAGTTCTGAGTGTCGGTGTTTCTCAAAGTGCTGTTTTGTTGCTGTGGTGCATGTTAGGGTTGCATTGAGTTTGCTGTGGTTGCATTCAAACCATGATTTTGATTTTCTTATTTAAAATATATCTGTGTTCATCTCCATCTGTAGCATTTGGCTGGTTTTATCGATATGAGGGGAAACTGCCATCATTACGGAAGGTATTTACAGCGGTTTGTGTGCTGTGAGGTGCTCTCAAAAGTTAATCTTTTTGGAGGGAAAAATACAAGGTGGTGTTTGCATAATGTACAGTTTTTCTTTAATTCTTACGTTGCTGTTCCTGGATTTTGCATGTGTTGTTTTGAGCCGGTTTGATTGGCAGTTTGTTCGTCTTTTTTTTACGTTCACTGATTGATGGCACCTCAGAAAGGAGAGAAGAAGAAGAAAAAAAAGAAAGTGTCCAACACAGACACGCTGCAGGAGCAGAGGAAAAACAAAAAGGAGATGGAGTTTGAGCTGAAACTCGCCAAAGAGAAAGAAGAGATGTACGAGCGGGAGAAGCAACTTAAAATCAATCGTCTGGTTCAGGAGGTACGAAACGTGGAAATGTTCATCAGTTTCAAAGAGAATCTAAGTTAAAATGTGTTGTAGGTAGTATTTCATTATTTTTTTTAAGTATCATATCACTCTGCTGTGATATGATTGTGTTTTTTTGCTGCCTTGCTTCACCTCCACATCAGGTTTCAGAGACGGAGAGGGAGGACCTAGAGGAGTCTGAGAAGGTGCAACACTGGGTGGAGCGTCTGTGTCAGACTCGGTTGGAGCAGATCTCGTGTGTAGAGACTGAAACTCCAGAGGTACAAAGTCAGACCTCTTTTAGAGGAACCTCTCCACAATCCAAACTCGGCTTGTTGTTACATCTAACATCACAGCTGTACTTGAAAATTAAAACTAGTAAACACTTGAGAATTTGGATACTTCCACTACTACTGCTGGGGTTTCAATACATCATTGGATGATATAGTTTTATGCTCTACATGCTAATAGTATATTATTATTATTATTAT
>NW_013952433.1:2861422-2869387 GCF_001266775.1 Austrofundulus limnaeus | reverse complement strand
ACATAACAGAGGACAAAAAAAAGAAGAGAGAAAATTTATATTTTTTTAAATATTGTCCTTGTAGTGTTAAACAATAATATTGCACAAGTTTTCTAATTTAGTTAAACCTTTATTTCATTAAGAACAATTTCTTATTTACAATGTTAGCCTGAATGAGCCAAATATAATATAATATGAAAAATATTATTTAAGTGCTAAAAGTGAGCATCCTTTATATCCAGTAGTTTAGATTAGTTTACAAAACATATAAAACAGGTTATAATATAAAAACAGACGAGTCACCATCTTTATATAAACACTTTAGATGATGGTTCAAATCAGCTGCATTGATAGATTAAACAGGAAGTCATGTTAGAGTATAAATTATATTTTGAAATATTTCTTGTTTGTGGTCTAAAGCTCTCCCCGCCGCGCTCTCCTGCCTCTGAGCCCAAAGTGAAGCGTTTTCCCGGCGGGCTCCACCTGGCCACCACAGACCTGGATGACATAAACCTGGACGAGGTGGATCCGAGCCTGAGAGGGCCCCTGAAGAAACTGTCCCCCACTCAGCCCTCCACCAACCTACCCCCTCCTCCCTTGCCTCCTCCTCCACCCTCGCCCAGACTGAACCCAACCATCTCCAGCTACTCCCCGCCTCCGTCTCGAGCTTCCCCGCAGCGACGCCCTTCTTCCCCGCCCGTTTCCAGGAAACCTCCCCCCGCCTCCTCCACTCTGACAAACAAAGGGCGCAGGCGTAACCCACAAGCTCCCCGCTCGTCTTCATCCCAGTACGCTGGACCCTCTCGGTCCTCACGGCCACCGTCCTCCCCTCAGCCCGCGCCGCACCCCCCTCCTCCACCACCGCCTCCTCCACCACCGCCGCCGCCTCCTCCTCCGCCCCCTCCCCCGCAGCACTCTGAGGAACGCGTAGGCTCCCTCGGCGGTTACCGCCAGCATCATCATCACCTGCAGCGTCCTCCCAGTCCTCCCGACCCCAGCAGGAGCGAGTGGGAAGCGGGCGGGTATCTCCCCAGAGGGGGGATTTATTCCTCCAACACCAGTGAAATGTCGTACCCCCCAAGTCCAAAGGTTTGATTTCCACGTGTGAAGAGTGATGCTTGCCCCTTTTATCTTAAACAGAAAATGTTTCTTTCTGCATGGAGTTTTGTTAAAACCATTGCCCACTGTCTGTTAGCAAAATATCTGGTGAACCACTGGATGGATTTTAATGAAAGTATTCATTTGAAGAACATCTACAACTCATGATGTTTAAGTTCCAGTTTTCAGTGCAGACTTGTGGAAATTTGGCGATTCACCTCACATGATTAATATTATAATTTATAAACACCGTCACCGTATTTTATTACCGAGGTATACCAAAATACTGTCACCATATTTTGATATTGAGGTATACCAAAATACTGTCACCGTATTTTAATATTGAGGTATACCAAAATACTGTCACCGTATTTTAATACTGAGGTATACCAAAATACTGTCACCGTATTTTAATACTGAGGTATACCAAAATACTGTCACCGTATTTTAATATTGAGGTATACCAAAATACTGTCACCGTTTTTTAATATTGAGGTATACCAAAATACTGTCACCGTATTTTAGTATTGAGGTATACCAAAATACNTACCAAAATACTGTCTCCATATTTTAATATTGAGGTACAGTATACCAAAATACTGTCTATATTTTAATACCAAGGTATACCAAAATACTGTCTCCATACTTTAATACCGCTGTATACCAAAATACTGTCTATATTTTAATACCAAGGTATACCAAAATACTGTAACCATATTTTAATACCGCGGTATACCAAAATACTGTCTCCTCTCCATATTTTAATATTGAGGTATACCAAAATACTGTCTATATTTTAATACCAACGTATACTAAAATACTTTCACGTTAATACCAAGGTATACCAAAATACTGTCTATATTTTAATACCAACGTATACTAAAATACTGTCACGTTAATACCAAGGTATATCAAAATACTGTCATATCGCTCATCCTACTTTACACAACACAAAAATAATTTATATCTTTGTCAGTTTTACATACGTATTTTGAGTTAAATTTGTAWATGATCGAAGCCGACACATACTCAAGAGCCAACAGATTGTCCTTCACATTATTTTTAGATTTTACTACAACTTTTGAGGAATAATRTTTTTTTATTATAATAGCAATGTTCAAAATACCATTATGTGTTTGCTGTGCTTTGAAGTGTTTATGCATGAAGAGAAAGTAAAATGTTTTATTGCCGTGACCGTAGGGTGTTATTGATAGTTGCTTGTTGGATTGCAGTTCACAGAAATGAGTCTGATTTGATTTTAATAGATTGTTGAAGGTTCATCTTTTTGAAATGGATGCGTTGTTGTGATACATAAGAAAACRAAGARAGGTTTTGGGTGTGTTTTGCCTTGATATTTCTTGCTGCGCTCTGGTTGTGCCAGAGGGCTGAAAGATCCATTGTGTTGTAGGTAATGAGAAATACTTCCCATGCCAGTCGTGTTTCCAACACAAGCAGTCAGCTGGTGAGCCTCATTTTGTGGAAATCATGTCAAACCCGTGCTTTTTTTTTTGGAATCTCACRATGAGGTTTGTAAATTTGTTGCTTGGAAACTTGGCTTACCACCAACAGCAACTGGCTCCCAGTCCTCCCAACCAGAGACGTCAGATGGCCCCTGTCATGTCAAAACCCGTCATGCTGCCCCAGACRCAGGCCGCCCGACCAGATCCACACAGACCTGCTGTCCGCTCTGATGGCCTGGTACGAAACACGCCTAACTCTCCCTGCACAAACCTCTGTTTAGCTGGAAAAATAAATAGAATAATCACATATTTGACACTTTGTAATCAGCTGCCTTGTTAAGTTCAACAAATTTGTTGCTTTTATGTCAAATATGTATTCAGTTTTCATTAGTTTCAGAAACTCTAATTAAAATCAAGTAATTATCTATTTTACAAGGTGTATTTACTCTGGATAAGTTCATACAGCAGTTCATCACCACAGGTTTTCTAGCTCTGCAATTAGAGGTAAAAGACTGAACAAAGCTTTGCTAATTGTCGCAGCTGCAGAAGCTGATACAATAAAACATTTACTCTCCCACTGACTCTGGATCCCCCGACAGCTTGATTACATGGTTGTGGTTTCCAGCAAATAAGCTTTTTCGTAATTGCACATAAAAGATTACCGTTGAGGATTTCGAATGCATCTCCCTTGACTGGGGTTTAAGCTAAACTGGAAGAACTGCATGTTCTGAGAAAATGCGGCATGAATGCTGAGTGTTAAAATGCTAAATGTGTTAAAAGCTGAAACTGAGGTGTTGAAGCTGAATAAATCAGGACTAGCAAAATGCTAAAAGTCGAAAATGATAGCATCAAACCAGTTGATATGAGACAAGAGGTGAAAGAGGGGCTTGTGGAGTTACAATAGAGGAATTCAGCAAAGTATTGCAGTTCCACTTTTTATAGACTCCAACTGAATKATTTAAATGTGAAAAACAAGGTTTAAAAGTATGATGTCTCCTTTTAAAAGTAGCAAAAAGCTAAGATAGTAAAATGCTAGTCAAAGTTAAAGTAATAAAATGTATATCTGAATGGTTAGATAGCACAAAGTAACAAAAGTAGTTAGATTGCAAGTAACAAAAAGGGCTGAAAAAAATCAGCATTTAGTATTAGGGTTGGGCGATATTGGCAAAAGAAAATTATCACGATTAATTGTGGATTTTWGCTGATAACAATTAATATGACAATTAATAGATGACATTGCATGTAGCCAACGTTGAGGCTTTAATGGGTTTGCTCCACTCCAGTTTATGTTGATGTTTCAGGTGATTAAACAAGTTTGTTAGAGTTACCATTAGTTGCTCTTGCTCCCTTCCAACATTGGGCTCACATACGCGACTCAAAGGGTGCGTCAAACACAAAAATACATCATCACATGGCACTAACTGCAGTACAGTGCCAAATATTAATTGACAGTTATTCTGATAATAATTGCACATGATACGGTTTTACTCTACCTTATTCTGTATTAGAAAATTAAAACTAAAAGTAATGAGTTTGTTATGTATTTAACACAGCATCCTTTATCAGTTTGGAGCATCCATCATTTAAAAGTGCAACTAATGAGTTGATTAATTTGTCATGTAGATAATTGTTGGAGACACACTCGACGTGTTCAGGAAGGCTGTAGTGGAGTCAGTGTTTTTACTCTTACACTAAAGACTGTTTGTTTCAGGCTGTAGTCAGAATTAAAATAAGAAACATGTTTCATTTGGGTTCCAGGAAAACTGTTTTAAATCATACAGTTACTGAAAATAAACACCTRGTTTTGTGTTTCAGCCTCCAGAGATGCTAAAACGGATGGTCCCTTTCAACTCATCCTTTAAATCAAGCAAACAACAAGTAAACCATGCTGTTCTCGGTCTCTCTTTTTTATTTCTGAGTGCTGTTTTACTCCTTCGTTGTTTTACCCCCCGYGCTCCCACATCAGGTTTAACGTGGCTCACTGTAACCTCAGCGATGCTTTCCCCTCGTTTTAATGTTTTTTTTCTCTCTTTGCTGCATCGCTGCCTTTTGATTGAGCCCTTCGTGCATGACTGCTTTTCCATCGATTTGCAGCTGACAGTCGTGACAGCGGACACGATGTTCAGTGTTGGAATGCACGCCTCACTGTTGGTGGTGTCAGTGCAGGGAGTCAGTTTCAGGTTTTACTGTTAAAAAATGGTTTCAGCATCACTTGTGTGGCATTGTGAGAGAACAGGAAGGCTGATTTCTTTGTTTGATCTCAGGTTTTATTCGATTCTTCTGCTATTTTAATCCCTGTATTAGATTTTTACTGAGGGAACTGATGGCAGCAAAKAAAAACATTACAAAGGTTGTCATTTTTTATGTTTTAATTACAGTGTCTGCGTAGAACGTATGAAGAAACAGCAAGATAAATGCTTGTTTATTCTTTATTGAGAAAAATGATTCTGAACTTTGTTCCGGTTCCTTCCTCCTGCCATGAAATTAAATAACYGAGCTCTTAAGATGAATTAGTGAATTACTTGTTACTGGATTTATTTTTGGAGGCTTAATTGCTTTTGGATTAAGGATTGTGAGGATACAAGGCATGTTTGTTGTCAAAGGAAATCTGACCTCTATTTTCACTGCTCGTGTTCACTTCACGTTCCTGTTCCTTCACTTTGTTTTTAACCCGTTTGAATAAACTTTACGTTGGTTTTTTTTCTTGCAGGGATTTCAAAAAAACGTGGAAGACTTTGATCCCTATTCCATGGTATTGTATGCTTCTGCTGGTTTGAAATGCAGAAATATGCTGCAGATTTATGTAAATTACACTGAAAATAAACTGTTTTAACTAACTGAAAGTGATCACCTCTTTAGTTTTATTTTACTTCTTATAAAAGCAGGTTGTTAGGAATGTTTTATGTTTTGGATGGTTTTTATCCTTGTGTTTTTGTTGGTAGTTCTCCGCTGAGCAGATAGCAGGCCGGGACGTGAGGTTGCTGAGAATCAAAAAGGTTGTTAATAAGCCTTCTGTCAACTCTAGTTATGAAATAATGTCAGACTAAAAGTGTTTATTTTTATTTTTGTTTCTGTTTAAAGAGTGGACAGCTTGATCTGGCTTTGGAAGGAGGAGCAGACTCTCCTCTGGGGAAGTTGGTGGTGTCCTCTGTTTATGAAGGCGGTGCTGCAGATAAACACGGTTTGTTCAACTTTAGTGATGCTGTTTAGTTTGCTGCTGTGGTGCCCAGTGCTGGACCTGGAGGGCCCACTATCCTGCATGTTTTAGTTCTGCCCCTGCGCTTTAGCAAGCCTTCAAGCTCTGCAGAAGCCTGTTCAACCCCCGTGGGCCCACTAAGCGTGTTTCACTTCAAACTCTGCCCATTTTCTGTAAAATACTGTCAAATAAAAGCCACTAATGTTGCAAAATCTTTAAATGAAGCACTGTGGAACACTTTAACTAGTGTTATTTCCATCTGCAGAGACCAAACAGTCTGCATTATGTATTAATAATGTTTTTATGTTGGGTATTTGTCACAGTTAAAGGTCTCAGATGTGTGTTTATAGGTGGGATTGTTTCCGGGGATGAACTCATGGCCGTGAACGGGAAGATCCTGATAGACGCTACGTTGACCGAGGGGCAAAACTCTCTGGCCCGAGCCTGGAACAGTGGAGGGGTACGGGTTCAGAAGTACCATCAAACTTCCAGCGTGTCAACCTTTTCTTGATTTGGTCACATGAAGATTTAAAATCTTTTCCTCCTCAGGACTGGATCGATGTCGTTATCGCTGTCTCCCCTCCAAAAGATTATGAAGATGAAGTGTAAGAATTATTATTTAAGTGCAGCTTTCTTGTTGTGTCTAATGTAACAATTTGATGACAGTAGTTAACGGAGTGCTTGTTTGTGTGTGTGTGTGTGTGTGTGCGTGTGTGCGCAGCCCTAAGGCAGCATCAGTCAGTCCCACTGTGAACAGAAAGGTGTTTGAAGGCAGTGCAACACTTTACAGACACGGTTATCTACTTCAGAGCTAACACCACCTCTCCTCCTGCTTCACCCTTGTTCGGGTAATCGACTCAGTCCTCGACCCTCCTCGTCTCCGCTGCACGACAGTTGGTGGTGGGGGGTGTTTGTGTGCCACTCGGTTTTGTTTGGGCTTCAGGACATGTGACAGTCTCTCTGTCAATCAGAATAAACAGGAAGACAGAGTGTCTTTATTGTTGTTTATTTTCAGTCTTCCTGCTCCAGCTTGGCTGTGTCTGGATTCAGTGTAAAAAAATTATTATTTTTTTGTTTTTATAGTGGTGTCATGAGGCGAAATGTGCCGTTGGGTGATAAAGCCCAGCCGTTTCAAGACGTTTGCCCGTCCCATCATTTGCGTCCCAAATCCAGCCCCATGTACTTCCTCATGTTGTCGGGTCGTGGACAACATGACCTGCCAGCCTTCAGCAGTCGCTCTGATTGATGTTTTTCCCTGGGACTGTTACATGCTCTGACGTTTATTTAGAATTTAAATTGCCTGAGCCAGAAAATGAAAACCCATTTTCATTTTGACTCTCTTCAATAATTCACCTGCGTTCRTGTGTGTGTGTTTGTGTGTTTGTTGTGGTCAGTTTGCAGTGTCTGTGATAAGCATAGAATAATTAATGTTTGCACACTTTATAGGAGTTCAGTAGTAAAGCATATTATTTGAGTGTGTTTTGATKAACTGGTTTTTATGATTAACTCCTCTCCTGCAGGACGTTCTTCTAGTCTCATCAGCCACCTGCCAAGACAACCAGACTGATTACAAAGAAGCTTCTCCTCCTTTCACCTGCGAACAAGAAACCTTCAGATGCTCTCCAAGACTTGGCCAGTTGTTATTTAGACTGACGGAATGAGATCAATATCTTTTGTTTTCATCAATGGGTTGTCCAATCAATATCTGGTTGTCTTCCTGTAGTCCCTAAAATAATGGACCTCATTTCAGCGCAAACAACCAAGCTGATCGCCCGCTAACGTTTGACAGAATAAGGGTGATGAATAATAGGAACTTCAATAATTAATGTCTCTTTTTCCAATAGACAGCACAGACTGAAAATGAGGTTTTGTTGTTTATAAATTGATTTTCTGCTTCTTTTTTAAAATACACTTATTAAACTAATGATTCAAGCAGTTCCTTCTCAAAAAAAGCCTTTGAGGAGGGAAAAAAATGCAGATTTAAGTGTAGATTTTATGCTTTTTAATTCACCTCAGTTGGTTCCAAAAAGTTTTTTTTTTTTCCACTTATTTAKATGCGTCTCCATTTGACTCTGCTTTATTGGCTCCCCATGTCTGCATTTCTTATAAAAACACAGAAAAGCATTTCATTAAGTGAAAAATCTGTTTCCACTATCAGGATCTACCATTTTTTATGCATCTTTGTTTTTGGATTAAATTTGAAAGACTGAGTATTTAATTTTTTTTAAAAGC
>NW_013952433.1:2859844-2861322 GCF_001266775.1 Austrofundulus limnaeus | reverse complement strand
TCTTTCGAGTGTTTTAATGAAACTTGACAAGTTTCAAGCTTTTAAGTGAGTAAAAAATAAATCTTTAGAAATAAATGTTTTTTGACCAGTTTACCTTACAATGAAAAATCTCAACAATGATTTTACATTTGGTTTATTTTATAGCATTTAGACAACACACCTGTTTTAATGTCAATTCAGTTCAGTTTATTTTGTGCCAATTATCAACAAAAGTCATCTCAGGGCACTAAATGAGAAAAAAAAATAAGTCCTAATTATTATTTCATTATTAAATATTCACAAACATGAAATGATTATAAAGTGAATTATGTGAGGAAGCCATCAGATTGTGTGGAATCTTCACTTTACTGCAGTCTTTTATCCTGAGCAGCACGTTGGTGACTGGAACAGAACCTCCAGCAGAACCAGATCRATTGTTCCTCCGTCTCGACACGCTGGGGTTAGAAGACAGAGACAGAAGGATTAGTCCATGTTTCTGTAGGAGGACAGCTGGTTAAAGACAGCAGAGATTAGCAGGATAACTAAAGGATATCTGTGAGCAGAGTTAGTATTAATACGTAAGATGTGTGTTTTTAATGTGTTTTTATGGAAAGTTTTTGGGAGTGCTGCTTTTATTTTTATCTACCTGTGTGTGGTTCTGTTCCTCTGCTGCTCTGGCCCCGCCCACTCACCAGGTGTTTGCTATCAAGTTAATTAGATTTCCCTTTAAATGCCTTCCTTTCTGTTTGCTCCTCAGTCTAATGTTGAACCTGTTCTGTTCATGATGTCCTCCTCGTGTCTTCATGAGGTTTCCTCCTGTAAGAAACTTTTTTGGCTGCCATGGCATTTTGTTTTATTTACTTAATAAATATGTTTTTTTTTCTTTGAGCTTCTCGTCTCCAGCCTGCATAACTGAAAGCTCTGCTTCACATTTTACTTTTAGGAACCACACCTGCAGTCTGAGAGCGAAGAGCTCTATTTGGAAAAACATGGGGGCAAAAATGAAAGATGGAGTTTGTTTATTGAGATCTTATGTTGGAAGTAAGATTTTAAATTCTGGATTTGGAGGGGAGTTAATGGAGAGAACCAAAGTGGAGAAATATCATCTCTCCTCTCATCAGAACTCTGGCAGCAACACTTTGGATGAACTGAGGACTTTTTAACCATTCAGATTGGTCCAGCTTTAAAAGGTAGTTTCTGCATCAGTTTTGGACAAATTGTTTTTTAATTTTAGTAATATTGCACAGGTGGACATTTGTGGAAATGAAAAGTCATGTCTAATAGGTTTACATCATCTGCATTACTACAGGAGGAGGTCCAAAGGAAGACTTCAGATTTTATTCCAAAAAATGATTATTAATCATAATAAACTCATTATTCATATATCCTGATGCATCTCAGTAATCTAGGCAAAAAAGGAAAAAAATTGTATAGGTCTTCTGGACGGGTTCTTCTCTAATGAAACGTTTCGTCTCTCCTCCAAGAGACTTCTTCAGTCT
>NW_013952433.1:2853736-2859489 GCF_001266775.1 Austrofundulus limnaeus | reverse complement strand
GATTTGTTCCAACCACGTTAAGCCACTTTTGCAGTTATGTGTCCACAGGGGGCAATAGTGGTCCTGTTTAAATTCTGGAACCAGATTGATAAAAATCCAGTTTGAAGTAATGAAATTAAATAGGTTAAGATCAGATTTGGGGATTATTTGAGTCGAATGCATATTWTAGCAAGGGTGGGGGGTAAAGAAAAGGGAGATTTCGTGTAGTTTAGGATGTAAGGTGATGTTTCTTTGTAGGACACCATCCGGTTTGGTTCTTATATAACAGCTCAGCCTCTTCGTCGTGTTTCTGCGCGCGGTTTGGAGACCTCCTCCTCCTCCTCCTCCTCMTCCTCTCTYTGCTTCGGTTCATGACAGATTCCAAAAGGTGGCCTTTCGGAGATCTGCCACATTCCCCTCCTTCCTCTTCCTCTTCCTCTTCCTCCAGGGTACCGGGGATCAGCACCGTGGACAGCTCCCAGCCTCCTCACGCAAACCGCCGCCCGCGGTTCGCTGCTCGCGCGCGCAAAGTAGGACGCGGGGAGTTCGAGGCGCACTCGGAACCCATGCGAGACCGCAGCTCCGTGGATTTATCCGCTGTTCGCTGACCACCCGGATGTGACCCAGCTGAGGATCGGAGTCCGCGGTCAGAAGCTGGAACAATGATCTCACGATACAAACCGGTAAGGAGCGACTCTCCCGTCTCTGTTCCGCTTCCAGCCCCGGTTTGAGGGGGGGACACAAAGGGACGCAAAGCTCCTCTTTTAGCTCATAAATTTAAAGAGCAGAGCTGGATGATCCTACAAGTCATCGGGCCGTGTGTGGAGTGTGTGAGGGGATCATCCATCATTCTGCAGCTCAGTTAGAAACAAGGTGAAATATGGAGCGAGCTGATTTTAGCAGCAACATTTTAAAACATGTAACCCCGCCTTCCTTTTTTTCTCTCAACAATGAAACACCACTCCGAAAAAGAAAATAATAATAAAATGTTTTACTCCCACAGAAAAAACAAATGCATCCTGCTGCTTGACCTAAAACTCATACTGCTCTGTGATATTTACAGTTTGATTGTAGACCCATTTAATCCCCAGAACCTGTAAAATCCAGTTTTTTTCCCTTTCTGAATGCTCCTATCTGTCTGATGCTTTAACTCAGCCAAGGTCATTCATGGTTGAGCTTTAACCTGTGCAGGTGTGCAGGATTAACAACAAATGATGTCTTAACTGAGAGGAAACAATGTAATTTCTTAGAATTAAATCAGAATAAAGCAGCTTCAAACTGTCACACAGGTGCATCAGATGTCAGTGAGAATATTTACTATGTAAATTTTTAACCATTCAAAATGTTCACTGGTTGCAGGGATATTGACTTTTAGTTGTGACTTGAATAGGCTACTTGTATTTAACATTTCAACTTTATTCATAAATTTGTCTCCTTGAGATCTCTTCCATTTCTTTAAAAACATCAGTCTCTGAAACCTACTTCAATGGACRTGCAGTTTTGTCCTCCTTTTAGCTTCTGTCTTGCTAATTTTAGCTTCTAGCTATTTTGCTACATCTAGCTGTTAGCTACTTGCTAATTGTAGCTTTAAGCTATCATTTATCTGATTTTAGAACATAGAGATGTATTGCTCCCAGCAAACTCAAAATTTTCTTTTAAAACATTACATCGTTTAAATGTTTATATTTACAGACTGTAACTTTTCCCTCCTGAGTTATTTAACTTCCGTGACTCGGCTCCTTCCATATCTAACATTTAAAATATTTCATGCATTTATGACACATGACAGGGCARCTTTATTTCTCAACCTTAAACTCTTAAATCTTGTTGACTTACATAACATCTATGTTTAAAGTATGCGGCACACTCTGGCTCTCTGCTGTTAAAGCGCTGAGTTTTAAACACTTACCTGCTATAAAGAAGCTTGATTTGAATTCCTGCTCTTAAGTGACTATAAATCAATCTCTGAGATGTATTTTATATTTAAGTGGAAGTAATTGGTTGTCAACATTCGTGAATGCACTTTAACAGAATGATTTTTAGAGCACTTCATGTAGAGATGGCACCTACTGAAGTGACTAATGTGGTACTAAGTGCAGATAGAAAGAGACGGCATGCTCGATTTTGGACCTTTAAACTTCAGTTAAACCTTCACTCATATTTAAACARCATCCTTTTAAAGAATCCTCTGCTCTGTGTATTTAATGATTTAAATAATTATGCGTCCAAACAGAACATAGCTTTGAACAATCTATGGTTCATCTGAGTTGAGATGTTCCACAGGGATGGATCCTTGGACCACCTCTATTTATGCAGAAACTGAACCATGGTGTTCAGGAAATTACCCAAAAATGTAAAGTTTTCCATTGATGAAACACAAAATTCTTTCTTTTTTTGTTTCCTAATGATGCGTTATTTTTATAAAGTCCCTTTTTTAGTATAAGAATACAAAAACACTCATAATGTGCTGCTGCTCAGACATGAGTTATGTTGAGTTTTACTGCAGCTTATTGACTGTTTGGCAGTCTGACAGATTTTGTTCCCCCTCTGCTCAGGGAGATAATTGATGTGTTCAGGATGTGAGTTTACAGCAATGCCACTCATTTGTTCCCCTTCATAGTTGAAATGATAATCTTACTGGATATTTTAAAGCTTAGTGTCCTTTTCCCCGTTACATTTTATAAATAACTGTTCTTCTGTTGACATTCAAGCATACATTATCTCTGTTAGCTGTATAATTATTGACCTTTAAAATCAGTTTTAGCGTTATTAAAGGTGGAAAACCTTGGTAATCTTCAGGTTTTGCATTGTCAATGAAATAATCATTTCATWTATCCTCTATGCAACTAAAAACTATTATCTTTATAATTTATGTTTGACTTTAGTGTCTGAAAAATACCTGTCTGAGCACTGTGGTCACCTCAGCTGTGACATGGTCCTTTGCTGYATTTCCTGCTTGCTGGACTGAGATATTTTAAAGCAACCGGTTTGAGTCTCTTTGCTGGACAAACTGTGTGACACCAATTCTAAAATTAACTCATCCCCCTGTGCAGGAAAGTAACGAAAGGAGAGCAATACRTTTTGTTAAATGAAAAAAGACCGGCGTAATCCATTAGGAGAAAAATACATTTATTTTATTAATCTTTAAGCTTTGTGCAAAAACAGTCAAACAGCTCAGAGGCTTATACAGTATTTTATGTTGTACTAAACCTGCAATGCATGCATGTAAAAATGTAAAGAAATTTGTTTAGGAACTCGCGTAAACTCCTCGTTACATTGAGCTTATCTCTCTGCTGTAATGTAAACATGGAATACATTAAACAGGAATTATTGCACCAGGAAAAGCCACAAGGCTTCTGTTAGGTAGATTTTCAAAACCTACTCMCATGTGGGTCTCTGCTGATCCCTCTGGTGACCACAGTTGGATCGGTCCCCATAGGACTGGAACCATCCCTGGAGCGCATGACATTTTTTATTTTGCCACAATTAGAGAAAATGCCTTTTCTGCATAAATTCAGCATGAATTCAGAGCGTTCAATGACTGTCAAATTTGCTAAAGAATCCAAAAATGCTAGAGATTAAAGAAGCAGAACACTAAAAGGAAAAGAAAAAACTAGCTAAAGACAAAAAAGTTGCAAACCACCAGCTAAATGTTAAAAGTAGTGTGGCTGCACGATCCACACTGTCAGCTCATTTGTGCAAGTGCTAAATGATACTTCTGAATGTGCTGGATTTAGGGGAAAAAAAGAAAATATTTGTTTCTTTACTTAATTATAAATGTGTGTAACATTATATTCTGACAACAGTATTAATATTGTAGACATTTTGATTAATAAAATACAGATTTACGATGCGTACATATTTATTTATAATAACTTGCTAACTATTTTCTAGACAATCATGTTCTAACTCATCTGATCTTCGTTTAATTTTTTTCCTGAAATAAAAATCCACAGCTGTTGCAAACGTTGCCTTTTCTATGAAACATTGCAGGTGATGAAAGACTGAAAGCGAATGAATTCTGTCATCAGTTTAGCAAAATGCTACATGCTAAAAACAATGTTTCTGGGACTGTACGGATCGTGCTTCTGCTACGGATTGGGCAGCCACAAGCAGTAGCTAGAAGTTAAAAGTGGCAAATGAATGCSAAAAGTAGCAAATGGCTAGCTAAAAAGCTAATAGTTTTTTAAAAACTGTAGTTATGAACTTAAAAGAGTCAAAACGGGAGCTAAAAGCCCGAAGCACGAAATGGTTAACTAAAAATAGCAAAAGTGAAGCTAAGAGCTGAAATAAGCAAAATGATAGCTAGTTAAAAGTGACAAAACAGTAGCTAGATGCTGAAAATAGCTAAAGGCTAGCTTAAACCTCACCCCCTCCCACACCTGTCTGTGATCTGGTTCCTGGATCAGGCTGAAGGCCGCACAGAACGAACACTTTACATCCACATTCTGAACTATGGCTGTGCTGGTTTTGGGGACTGGATTCCTCGGGCTTATTCTTCAGATATTCACACAAGCATACAACACTCATGGCTTCAGATACACGTCCCCCTAAACTCACTTACTCCTCTGGCTAATAAATTTGCTCTATGCAGTTTTTTTTTAAACACCATAGTGTGTCACATTGTTGATATAATATGATGTTTTGTGTTGTTTTTTCCTCRTCTTCCCTTATGTGGTTTTTAGTTTTTCTGTTGTTAAAGGTAGCACAATTGTGTTTGCTGCATGACCTGCTTCACCTGTTCCCCCATGTTTGTCTTGTATGTCTTCTTGAATGGGTATTCCTTAACTGCCCCCTCCCCCTTCCCTGAATGTACAGCACCTTGTGAATTTATTTCTGTGAAAGGCGCTATATAAATAAAACTTTACATACTTTAAAGCTAAAAGTAGCAAAAAGCTAATAGTTTTATAAATAGACGCCTAAATGAGTTAGTTGGAAACTAAAAATTCCAAATAGCTATACTATTACTAAAAGTAGTGAAAGGCTATCTAACGGCTAAAAGCAGTAAAATGCAAGACTAAAGCTAAACGTGAGGGGAAAAAGTTAGCTCAAAGCTAAAAGTAGCAGGAAGGGAAGAGAAAAGGAGGAAGCTTTTTGAAGATTTAAAAGAAATCAATGATTCTGAAGGAAATGAAGAGATCTCAATGCTTTTCTAAAAATAAGTTAAGCATTTTAAAATATATAAATGTTACTAAAACTTATATATTATATATCCGAATGAGCTAAACGTGTTGATGTATAACAGCACAAAGTGTGCAGAAACAAAAACAGTATGAATGCTGGATGAACATTAAYAGTGTTGATGTCTGCAGCTCATTTCACCTTCAGTCTGTGACGTTATGAAGTAAATGAGGAGGGGGGCGGAGGATAATGCACGCCCTGTGTGTGCAGTCGTTTTCACGAGTATGAGCTCTAAGTCATGCTTCTCACGTACCTCCTGTATGACGTATCCTCTGTATCCAGCAGCAGCCAAACCCCTCGGCTCTCCCCTTCTCCTCTCTCTGTCTCGTTCCCTCCTGCCTTCACCTCCTCCTACGTTTAATGGCTCTGTTGCTCACACTTCCAGCCCGCCCGCCCCGCACACTCTGCCCCTCTTTTTGTCCAAGGTCGACTTTGAACTCTCATTTGTGAGGAGGCAGAAATAGCAGGTGCATTGCAGAATTCCGTTGCAGCTCTGTGTCTATGTGTGTGTGTGTGTGTGTGTGTGTGTGTGTGTGTGTGTGTGTGTGTGTGTGTGTGGTTGTGGAGAAAATGTCAATGCTGGAAATGTGCAG
>NW_013952433.1:2847715-2853666 GCF_001266775.1 Austrofundulus limnaeus | reverse complement strand
TGTGTGTGTGTGTGTGTGTGTGTGTGTGTGTGTGTAATGATGTGAGCGTGTCTGAATGCATCCTGCTGAAGATGTGCAGAGCTGTGCACAAGTGAAGAGTCAGACTCAGAGGATGTCTGCAGCCTGCAGGCGGACGGGATGCAGATGTTTCTCACCAGCATGGGGGAAAGCTGCTTAGACCATCAGAAAAGAGAAGGTGCCGCCGCCGCTGCTGCCGCACCGGACTCTGACTCTGTCTCCGTTTTTTTCTCCGGCACCGAGCTCTAGCATCCGAGTCTGAAAAGAGGGAGGTCACTTTCTGGGGACGCAGCCCTGCGTTGCCTCCAAAAAAAGACGAGATGCTCTGAAAACATCCTTTTGCTCTCTGTCTCCTCTTCCCTCCTCCTTCCTCGGCCTGCTCCCCCCGCAGAGTCCCAGCTCCACCATGTCCTTGGCTTTCTGTGGGAGCGAGAACAACTCGTCGGCCTACAACGTGGACGGGGGCGTTCTGAACAACGGCTGCTTCCTGGATGCGCTCAACGTGGTCCCGCACGTCTTTCTCCTCTTCATCACCTTCCCCATCCTCTTCATTGGTGAGTCTAACCGGGAGGTGAGATCCTCAGCATCTTCACACCTCACCACACACGCGATTTGTCAGCACAAATACGATCGATGGACTCTGCCTCTCTTTTAGTTTATTTACATTTCTGTKCTAAATCTGTGTTCTTAATTTCTTATTTATAAGCATCATTGACTGTTTCTTTGAGTGTACAGCAAGAGCCTACATTTACAGTAGCTGTTGTGTAACAGAGGGCAGCTGGAGAGCATTTCTTTACTTCTAATTGAACACATTTCACATCTGGTCTAAAATGCTGAGTCATATTAAGAGATAAGAGGTTTAAGTTGTTCCAGAGGCACAACTGTCCCACAGGATGAACAGTGTTTCTGTGACTCACGCGACTCTTAAGTGTGAATAATGTTCTGCAGCAGCTTACAAACTCATCAGACAGTTTTTTTTTTACTGAGAGATGAAGCACAAGCAGGAGATAAAGTCCAGTTGCTTTTTTTTAAATTTAACCGTGACCTTGCTGAAACACAATCTGCACTGACACGCTGATATAWAAATCCGTGACGATCTGCAGCGTGGCTCATGGAAGCAAAATGATGCAAGAGCATCGTGTTACTCTTCCTTGGCTCACCTTTCTGGCCGCTGGCTTCTCTATTAGTGTCATCACCAGAGTGTAGCTTTACACAAACCTAGCTGCCAGGGGCTCACAGGTTGTGTGTGTGTGTGTGTTAGCATAATATTTCATGAACCACTGGGTGGATTTCAATGGGTCTCTGATTAAAAGGCTGCCACAGCTAATCGACTTTAATGAACACAAAAATGCTGAGCTAATACTGAGTCATCCACTTCACATACAAGCAGGAAATTACAACACAATTTGCAAGATCTCACAAAATAGCATTTTTTTTTTCAAACTTTGGCCAAAACAATCCTAAAGTTATCTTAGTTTRAAATTCTGTCATGAAAGATGGCAGGCAATTTAATTGATTTCGATGTTTTTAAAGTATTTGAAGTCRGGTTGGGCAAAATTGTACCGTGTGAAATTAATTGACAGAAAAAACAGTAACAAATTAATATTTGCCACCTTGCAATTGGTGATTTTTGTGTCACTATCAAGCGTGCATGAGAGGCCGTGGACAGCTTATTATTTTAACCTGTTAAAATGAAGATGTTAGTTTGACTGTATAACTTTAGAACACATGGTGACTGATTTAGAGTCATCTATTGATTGTCATATTAATCGTTACTGGCTAAATGCTACAGTTAATAATACATTTTTGTTTTAATATCATACAGCTTTTATTTGGAGTAACTTAGTGAAGGAGTGAGATGGACTTGCGACCTGYCCAGGGTGTACCCCGCCCCTCGCWCAGTGACCCCCGTGACCYTGAAAAGAAGAAGCGGGTATAGATAATGGATGGATGATTTTATTAGCTTTGTTAGCTTTCATTTTCTTCTGCAAAAATACACAACTGTGCAAATATTTCCTCTTAAAACCTCCCTTATTGTTCATGTTTTTTCTACAGTCTTAATACAACACATGACTTTATCAACAGCCTGTCACAAAGACAGTTTGTTCTCATTCTTGGCTAAATTTAGATAATTGTATTTTAGCACAAACACTGTGATCTCCAGCAGGAGGCTGTCAGATCCGACAGGTTCCGACTGGATTGTTTTTAATCATTATTTATTGAAGACATGACTTTCAGGCTCTGTTCATCTGCTGTGGACTGTTTGTTTTTCATACCTGACCTCTCTGTGTTCCACTTGTCCACTTTTCTGTTTCATTCAACGACATGTTGCACGTCATGCTATCATGGTTAGCTACATAGACTGGAGTGAAAATGAGTGTCAAAGAAAACACATCCTGAAGCCGGGGAAAAAAAACAACTAACTGTGTTCTGTTAACCAGTCTGAGTACCAGTTTCTGTCCTGTGGTTACATAGGAAGCGAGTTATTTCCTCCAAGARTAACAAGAGCAACAAAAAGCTTCCTGTGGTCCAGAAATAGGTTGGATATAATCRTTTTAATGTTCCAAGCATTCATCAGGATAAAAGCGAGCCAGTCAGGAGAGTGATGTCACTGTCTAGGATCTTTATTTAGAATAAAATTAAATAAATGTGRTGTCTCTCTTTAATGTGCCTGTTTCATTTTAGATACAGTGGGTAAAATAAGTATTGAACACGTCACCATTTTTCTCAGTAAATATATTACTAGAGGTGCTAATGACATGAAATTTTCACCAGATGTCGGTAACAACCCAAGGTCCAGAAATTAAGTTATTTGTAATAATGTGGAATGGTACAGGGAAAAAGTATTGAACACGCTTACTGAAATTTATCTAATACTTTGTACAAAAGCCTTTGTTGTCAATGACAGCTTCAAGAYGCCTCCTGTATGGAGAAACTAGTGGCATGCATTGCTCAGGTGTGATTTTGGCCCATTCTTCCACACAAACAGTCTTCAAATCTTGAAGGTTTCGTGGACCTCTTCTATGAACTCTGATCTTTAGTTCTTTCCATAGATTTTCTGTTGGATTCAGGTCAGGTGATTGGCTGGGCCATTCCAGCAGCTTTAGTTTCTTTCTCTGAAACCAACTGAGAGTTTCCTTGACTTTGTGTTTGGGCTCATTGTCTTGCTGAAATGTCCAGCCACGTTTCATCTTCATCATCCTGGTAGATGGAAGCAGATTTTTATCAAGAATGTCTCTGTACATTTTTCCATTCATCCTTCCTTCAATTATTTGAAGTTTGCCAGTACCATATGCTGAAAAACAGCCCCACACCATGATGTTCCCACCTCCAAACTTCACTGTTGGTATGGTGTTTTTGGGCTGATGTGCAGTGCCATTTGACCTCCAAACATGATGTGTATTCTGGCATCCAAACAGTTCAATGTTGGTCTCATCTGACCAGACTATATTCTCCCAGTATTWCACAGGCTTGTTTAAATGTTGTGCAGCAAACTTTAAAGGAGCTTCAACATGCTGTTTCTTCAGCAGTGGAGTCTTGCGTGGTGAGCGTGCATACAGGCCATGGTGGTTCAGTGCATTACTTATTGTTTTCTTTGAAACAAACGTACCTGCTAATTCCAGGTCTKTCTGAAGCTCTCCACAAGTGGTCCTTGGCTCTTGGACAACTCTTCTGATAATTCTTTTCACTCCTCTGTCAGAAATCTTGTGAGGAGCACCTGGTCGTGGTCGGTTTATGGTGAAATAATGTTCTTTCCACTTCTGAATTATGGCCCCAACAGTGCTCACTGGAACCTTCAGAAGTTTAGACATTCTTCTGTAACCGATGCCATCATTATGCTTTGCAACAATAAGGTTGTGAAGGTCTTGAGAGAGCTCTTTACTTTTACCCATCATCAGATGGTTCTTGTGTGATACCTGGCCATCATCTGGAACTGAACCAGCAGATGTTAACTTGCACTGACAAGGGGCAGGCTTGCTTTCTAATTACTGAGAGAGTTCAGCTGGTGTCTTGGCTTTCCATGCCTTTTTACACCTCCCTTTCTTCATGTGTTCAATACTTTTTCCCTGTGCCATTCCACATTATTACAAATAACTTCATTTCTGGACATTTATGGTTTGATTTCTTTGTATGTATGGATCACTTGGGTTGTTACCGACATCTGGTGAAAATTTCATGTCATTAGCACCTCTAGTAATATATTTACTGAGAAAAATGTTGACGTGTTCAATACTTATTTTACCTGCTGTAAGTGAGGATGATTCTCAGCTAAACTCAGAATAAAGTTTTAGTCATTTTTGTGGTTTGTTATTTTGAACTGTGGTGACTCCAAAAATTAATTAGTTGAAGACCTACTGTACATCCTAAGAGTTGTTCAGTGGTTTATGACACACATGGGTATGGGAAAAAATGTACTGTCTAAAAAAAAACTAATTTCAAGTTGAAACAAATGAAAGCTTAAAGGGTTAGAGTGAAACTTTTCAGTGTGAATCTGTTAGAAAGCTGTMTGTGTGTAAGCTGCAGGGGTTCTTCCCTCGTCCCACCTCTCCTGAACTGGTGGGCTTTTCTATAACAGCTTCAGCACTAAAAGACAAACCTCAGGAGGTGTGAAATATTTTCTGCTCACCTGACAGAACCTTTCAAATCAAAGTCCTAGTTAAAGACAGCAAGATGCACTCTGTTGTGCCCCGGAGCTAAATGAGATGTGCTGCTCAGCCATCTTCTTGAATTTACAGAGTCACATAAACGCTGCGAGCATGAGAGGATACTGTTCAAATAAAGACCGAATAAACGGTTTGAATGCAGCAGCACCCCTTTGTAAGACTATGACAGCAGGACTGGCTGACAGACCCTGTCAAATCACAATCCATTAACATTAAACCATTTTATTTAATGTAAATCTGTTTTTAGTTGTGTTGATTTTTTAAATGTATGCATGATTTGTTTCTGTTTGGCTTCATGATTTGAAGTTGATTTGAATTGCATTGAACAGTGCTTGAGCAGAATGAATGCATTTGCATGTGTTWAAAAAAAAGAGAGCTGAAGAGGAAGAGATGCACTTCAGACCGGTCTGTGCCAACACTCCAGAGTGAGAGAAACCATAAAGGTGCCAAAAGCACAAGAGTTGCTTACACAACCTCATCGAAGGAGATTAGTTTTGACTGCAGAGGCTAGATTTAATGGTATAAATTACACTTTGATGACTCTGTTAATGTTATAACTTTGTGTGTATTGAGGCCAACATCTGTTTTAATAAAAAAAGATGAGGGACAAAGTGGCTGCATTCCTTAGGAGAGCTGAAAAACACGCCGTCTCAGGCTCAGACTGGCAGCGGCACTTTCCTTGCTTCGCCTGCCAAACATCCTTTGATGTGATTAAAGTGACGATAAAACAAGCTGGACTCTGAAACCCACTTTGGTGTGCTGCCATTTTTGTAGTTTATCTTCCGCACATGAAAACAGAAAATCAATTTCAAGTGGACTCACAAGGTTAGTGYTCAAAATGTGGACTCCATGACTTCAGACACGAGGAAAAAAAAGGCTTTTTTTTAGTCCTTTAAATTGTTCGGCTCATTCAGGAGATGGGACTTCTGTTTTTGTCATTTTTATACTTTTCAAAATGTTTAACTTAAAATGTTTAACTCATTAACTATTTCATCTCTTCAGTTCCGTTTAAAATAATTTTTCTTTGAAAACTGCTCCGTACAAAAGTGTTTTCTTGCTTCTAGCTTTCAGCTACAAATCAGCTACTTTCAGCTAAATTTGGTAGAGTTTAGCTAACCAGAATGTTTGCTACTTTTATTTATCTAATCTTTTGGTGCATTTTGCTATATTTACCCTTTTAGCTGACCGTTTGCTTTTGGCTTCTACTGTTTTGCTACTTTTGGTTTCAGCTACAATTCAGCTACTTTCGGCTAACATTTTTGTTGCTTT
>NW_013952433.1:2845421-2847220 GCF_001266775.1 Austrofundulus limnaeus | reverse complement strand
GATTTATGATCATATATTTTAGTCAATAATGAAATATTAAATGGTTATTTATTCTGACTACATCATATTGAATTTTTGTTTAAAAATAAATAAATTTTTTTTACACCAAAATAACTTATGGGGGCTCCAGGCCCCCTAAAATAGGCCTAGTGACGCCACTGTAGCTAACTTTTGCGGATCAAGTTTCTAGCTACTCTTTTGCTACTTTTGGCTATTAACAGACTTTTTCTACTCTTAGCGTGTTTTGCTACATTTTAACTATTATTTGAAACATTTTGGTTTTATTTATCTTCTTTCAGTTTACAGCTAGTGTTCTGCTTCTTTTAGCTTTAAACTCAGTTTCTGCTTCCTCAGAAAGTTTCAGCAGTCATTTAGCATTCATGCTATTTCCGCAGCTTTATTAAAACTTTTCTTTCCACTCTTCAGGTTGGGGCAGCCAGAGTTCAAAGGTTCACATCCATCACAGCACCTGGCTTCACTTCCCTGGACACAACCTTCGCTGGCTGCTCACCTTCGTCCTGCTCTTCATCCTCGTCTGTGAGATCGCAGAGGGCATCGTTTCAGATGGGTGAGTTTTAATTTCTAATCCAACTCTGCTTTCTACTTAGGATTTCTCTCCTGACATTTCTTATGTATTCTGGTCTTTTAACACTGCTTGATTATTTTACACAATAGTTTTTTTTTTTTTTTTTTTGCTTTTGGAGTGTACTTTGTATAACATTTTACTGTACGGAGGCAGTACTGACACTATAAGAGTATGGAAGACTGCCTGCTGTAGAAAAATATCACACATGCTTGGTTAAAATACATTTTCATGTCTTAACGTTTGCTCCGTTGGAGGAAATGAGATGTTTTGTCAGTATTTTATTTGTACGCCACATAATTGAATTTCATCTGCAATTCTTTTTTATTAGTTTGTGGCAGGAGTTCCTCAGAGTGATTTTATTATCTAATCAAACACTTTTATCCTCCCCTGATGGAAGTTTAATTTGATTAACTGCAACTGGCACTTCCTAAACTACTGTGCATCATCAGCATCAACTTTCTGATCAGATTTGCTCCACAGTGCTCTCCTGAGGAGACGCACCATCTACAGGTGAACATGGTTAGATTATTAGGTAGGGTCAGGGAGGAACCCTGTTTAAAACATTCATTAATTTACACTCAGTCTTATTGAGTACTCTCTAAAATTAGTTCAAACGTGAAAAATGCACCAAAGGTTTGAAGTGAAACTTAATTTTTTATTTGTAAATATTATATCTCTTTGTGTTTTTCTGCATCCTACTGTTGAGTTGTGTGTTTTTGTTATTTCCGTGTTTGTCGCAGACATGAAGAGACTGAGAAACTCAGCTGCTCAGAAGAGCTCTCCATGCCCGCCTCTTCAATGGGCTTTTTTACACTGACCTCTCCGCTGTCCTGAAGAGCCCGGCGTGGTTTTGTTTGTCGTCATGTGACTGGATGTGATGCTTTTTTAAACCTTTTAATTATCTCCAACAGCCTCGTTTTCCAGGCTCTGACTCCATTCCTCTGTATCCGTCACCTTGCTGCAAATTATTTTCTCTCTCTTTAATGCATTTCTTTCTCTATCTGCTGTTCGTTTTTCAGGTTTACCCAATCCCTCCATCTCCATCTCTACATGCCTGCAGCTCTGGCTTTCATGGCTGGCATCACTTCTATTATCTACTATCATAACATTGAGACCTCCAATTTCCCCAAACTGCTTTTAGGTACAGTATCCTGAAAATCTACTAATTTGTCTTCTCTGAACACAATCTAGTGTGGTAGATAAATATATATAT
>NW_013952433.1:2839379-2844806 GCF_001266775.1 Austrofundulus limnaeus | reverse complement strand
CAGTTCCACTTTATATAGACCCCAACAGAAAAAGAAGAATTTAAAAGCATGATATGTCTCTTTTAAAAAGAGTTTAGAAAYATTTCTGGTCCTGATTTTCTTGATTATCAACTCATCGTTATGTGAGGTGATGATCACCATCATGTTTCTGATTTTTGGACATTTATTTAGAGTACAAACCTCAGTGCTTGTAAAGACATTTAACTCATTATTTTAATGTGAGCCTGATCTATAGATGGTTCATTATTTTAAAATAATATTCTCTGTGACTGAGCTCAGAAACAAAATATATGGGCAGATAATTCTKTAAAAAGGTGATGTTTTCCTAGTTTGCACATTTATAATATTATGAATTAACCAAATTAACCTAGAGACAAAATAAAGAACTAACACTAACCGCAATATGAGGATTTCTGACAAATTTAATATAAATTTATATTTAAAACTGTATTTCTGTCTGTCGCTTTGTCCACAATTACGAGCAAAAAAAAAAAATCTGGTCGGCCCACAATCTATCTTGGGATAGGGCGGGCTTAGAGGGATACACCAGCCCCATCCCTCAAATTGGGGGAAAATAAGGTCGCATGTRGGCTGAAATTGGAGGAGCCTTTGAATTTGGACAGCTTTCGGCGCATCACTGTGACWTAATCAGCCTTCAGATTCTGCCTTCGAAGGACTCATCCTGAATTTGGACACAGCCTCAGTCCTCTGCCAGTTAATGATGATAAACAGAAAAGTATTACCCTTCACCCATCGTTATAACGGTCTCATCTCATGTAGGGAGTGTCCTGCTGGTGCCCCCCACCCCACCACTGCTGATGTAGTTTTACTTCCTCTGCTTCATTAACTCGTTTGCATGCAGCCTTTGATCCTTTTATTTCCACTAGGTCACTGAATCGCCTTTGGCTTTTAGGTTTTCATATCACAGCCAGCCAGATATTCATCTTCTAAACAGAAACTCTGGCACTGACCCTCGTGCTGATTAAGTCATGCCAAAGAAGCTCTGCGGTACAAACAAGTAAACACTACGTGAGTCTTCTGCAGTTGACTTGGTTCTTTGATATTTTTAAAAAAAATTTAATCATGTTACCAACAACTCCAGCTCTCTTGTTTTATGAGTTTGTAGTAAACCTCTCCGACAAACATCCTTATGCAGTTTGCTGGGTTTCAGTTGTTAAGTTTTTTGTCAACATTTTGAGGAAGAGTAGAAGGAGAAAAGAAGTAGTGTAGCATGTCTAAGCTGTGATTTTTAGCAGTTCTCATTGTAGCTGAAAGACTGGAGGACTGAATTAAACGGTTCGTGCTCAGATAAGAAAATCCTCAGCAGAGAAGTGCTACCATCACTTGAGTCGCGGTTTCTCGTGAATAAATGAGTGTTTGAAACCCTTCAATGGAGTTCAGGCTTCAGATTCATTCAGACGCCCAACCTTTCAGTCAAGTTTTGTTTATTTTGTGCTTTGAT
This sequence comes from Austrofundulus limnaeus, assembly GCF_001266775.1. Lineage (NCBI taxonomy): Eukaryota > Metazoa > Chordata > Actinopteri > Cyprinodontiformes > Rivulidae > Austrofundulus > Austrofundulus limnaeus. Next base: position 2,843,344 of record NW_013952433.1, on the reverse strand, counting down.
TCATGTCTTTCTCTCAGCCCTGCTGATCTACTGGGTGCTCGCCTTTATCATGAAGACCATCAAGTTTGCCAAGTACACAGAACACGGCATCGGCCCCGGGCAGCTTCGCTTCTGCATCACAGGACTGCTGGTGCTGCTGTACGGACTTCTACTGGCTGTGGAGATTAATGTCATCCTGGGCAGGGTGAGTGTGACTTCCTTCAATCAGGAATCAAAAAGAAAAAAAATAAGTAGGTCCTCTGGATGGGTTCTTCTTTAGTGAAACATTTCGTCTCTCGTCCAAGAGACTTCTTCAGTCTGATGAGATTCAAGTGAACTCAGCCTTATAAGCACCGCCTCCACATGGTGGACAAACAGGTTAGTCACATACAAAAGAGGGCCATCGCCTAACAATAGGTTTGATTAGCTCTATGGTTCATAGAGGGTCATGTGCCCCATCACCTGACTTATTGGTTTGGATGCTTCGGCTGTGGTTATTTGGTGTTTTGTTATGTGTATGTAGTGAATGCAAGCGGGGGTTCAACGTCCCTTTGTTTTTGTCTCTCTTTCCCTCTTTGTGTTGGGYATCATTGRGGCCCTGAYTMACACCTTTTGCTCACAGGGGGCTGAGTCATACTTKCAWTGACAGCGTTGTAGGAGGAGGACGACTGGACACGAAGGCCTCCACCTCTGTTTAATGGTGGACATTTTTTCTTCACAAAAATGGCTTCTTTTACTCCTCTCTCAAACCAACGTTCCTCTCTATCAAGGATGAGAACATCTTCCTCCCTGAAAGAGTGACCGCTGGCCTGTAGATGAGTGTAAACTGCAGAGTTCTGACCTGTAGATGAGTGTAAACTGCAGAGTCCTGGCCTGTAGATGAGTGTAAACTGCAGAGTTCTGACCCGACGAAGTAGCGCGTCTGTGCTGGTTCATTCTTTTGAACAGTGGTTGCTTTGTTTCCCCAATGTATGACTGATCACAGTCCTGACACTTAACAGCATACACTTTATTACTTTGTTTTTGCCAGGGAACTGGATCTTTGGGGTGAACTAATCTTTGTCGTAACGTGTTTTGGGGTTTGAAAGCCACTGGGACGCCATGTTTAGAGAATAAACGTCTCATTTTCTCTGAAACTCCCGCCACATACGGAATAACGACTGGTTTGGGTCAGGGTTTAGGGTCTTCATTTTCACCATACTTCATACTCATACTTCAACTTCATATTCAGTCAGGAATGTTTTGATCAGGGAGGCAGCCCACAGTGAGCTGAAACGAATTTGGATGCAGTGATGCTGCTGTTATTCTACTCATATAATGCTCATATAGCTGTTACTGAAAAAGAATGACCCAAACAAGCTAAAAGAGGCAAATCAAGARTCTGCAGTCAGGCCAGCTGCTGTTTCAGAATGAGGAGAGGCTAAAAGATAAAATTCTCAAAATGTCAAACTCAAACCTCATTTCATTTAGCCTATAGCAGCGCTCCTGTTATTGTTTTTTTTTTTTTTTTGTTATTATTATTATTGTGACTTTGGAGCCCAAGAGTGGACATGTTGGGATTTTTTTTCTTTTGCATTCCCACACTACACTATTGCGTTACCTCACAATACTTTCTACATCCCCTCTTGAGGGCCGTTTATTACTGTTGTGCCTGCTGGTTTATTAACAAATTCTCTCACTCACCATTATACAGGAGTTAGCGTACTACTTTGATTCAACTTCAGACTGAACATAGCTACGCATGTGATATGTAGGTTTTAAATCTATGCAGCCACGCAATATCATCGTCAATTTCCTGAACTTGTGGCGACACATCCTGTTTTGGTAACCAGATAATTCAAAAATAAAAGTCTGATTTAATACAGTTAATGCAAAACATTAAGCTTTTGTGAAGGAATGCAAAAGAAAATAAAAATCTTTCAATGTCACGTCGCTGTCTCTGTACAGACTTAATAATAATAATTTCCTAACTGATTCCAGTTTTGTGTTTGAATTAATCACCATATAGTGCCCTTAACCATGAGTCAGCCATTTTGTAGCAGTGTTTAAACCAACTCATCTTATGGTGCAACAAACGTAGTACTGAGGTTGTWTATACATTGGTGGAAATAGACCATAATGCATTGTGACCTGAGCAGATTAATAGTTAATTTTATTGTCCACATTGTGACTTTCAGACTTTGCACAGTCTGACACAAAGCGACAAGTAATACAGAAACTCAGTTTACTTCATTAATTTCCCTTTGGAAATATCTCCTTCCCCTGTAATTTCCCTTTGGGATCAATAAAGTACTTTTGAAGTGAACTGAATTATTTGGAATTATTCACAGCAAAGTTCATCTTAGGTCAGTGTGTATAAAAATAGGTCCAATTCAAATCCAGTTACATGCYGTCCAACTCAGTCTAATCTGCATCTGCAAAGCAGAAATTACTTTTTATGTTCTATACTAAGCTTAAAAAGAGTTTATTTATCTGTATTTAATCATAAAACAAAGTTTTTTTTAAGGAGATAAAAATGATCAAACCATTATGACCTCAGGCACTATCCAGAAGACAGATATCTCTATAAAATGTTCAAATTTCTCAAGGAATAAAAACAGAAGAAGAGTCAAAAAGGTTAAAGCTCAACTCAAAGTTAAACCCATGAAGACAAAGATCACAACCTTTGGGCTTTATTTACCACAACAAGGGCTTCCTCTGACATCTGGCTCAGTTCAAAGCCCCGCCACACATGAATGAGTCCGAAATGTTTCTGCTGCTGTTTTATTGATCGCACAACAAGGCCATCAAACTTTAATCCTGGGATTATTCATTTCATGACATTTACAGCCGCCCGACTCTTCCCGAACACAAAAGGAGAAAATGCCAGAGGAGTGTACGCTCGTCCGTCTCTTTCCTCAGGACACTTCAGACTGTGTTTATCTCTGTTAACCTCTGAACAGAGCACGCATCTGTTACTGCGCCGGACTCCCCTGGGAAATTTTCCCATCATGCCCTGYACTCAGCCTGTTGCAGCTGCATGTTTTAATCAGCCTCGTCGTGGGGATTTGAATGTTGCTGCATTTGTGATCAGTAATTGATGTGCAATTATCCAAATTAAATATTAACTCAAGTTATTAAATGCTTCCATCTCATAGTTTTTATTCTGCTTAGGACTTACATCGTAAAACTAAAAATGTTACTTTGCTAAAATCCATAGAAATAAGTAACATTTATTTATGTTCTGGTCTTTTTTGAAACAAAACAATCACAAATATTCACATACTTGTAAATAGTCCAGGATATGTCAGTAAATTCTAAAGAGACGCCACATTTACTCATCTGTTTTTCCACTTTTTAAGMTTTCACTTAGTCCAAAACAGGGTCCAGTCCTGGTTCCTGAGGGTCACTATCCCACATGCAGGGGTGGAGCTAAGCTTTTTTGCAGGGGGTGGCACAGGCGTGGATAGATGTGTTTTAGAGGGCACTTACAAATAAAGAAAAGCATTCTAGATTTAAATAATTCAAGATGGCCRCCACAGTTTTTTTTCAAATGACTTTAATACAGCTGTTTTAAAAAAATATTGAGCTGAAGTTTTGTGTGATCTTAGCAAAGAATGATCCAAACCACATGCTGAATGTTACTTAGTATTTAGCAAATCTCTGACATACAAAACTGAACATTAGTACAGAAGCAGCCAAAAACAATTTTTTACCACACTTTAAATTCTAATAATAAATTCAAGATGGCCACCACAGCTGACCATTAAAAAAATTGTTAAGAAGGAAAGCTGCTATAATTTGAAGGGATTACAAATGTTTGTTAAACCGAAAATCAGAACAAATTTGAAGGACAGATGCTCTTCAGTAAAAGTTACAAGACTATGGAATAATCTGAAAAATGATTATAAAAGCATTGGATCAAATAATTCCTTTAAAAAATGATCAAAGCAAAATTGTTCAACAAATATAAAATTGATTAATTTGTATTTGAATGAGTTACTGTT
>NW_013952433.1:2822138-2839355 GCF_001266775.1 Austrofundulus limnaeus | reverse complement strand
GTTTTGTTGTATGCAATGTGTTTTGTTTTTTAAAATGAAATGAATAAATACTAAATTAATAAATTAAATTAAAGGCTATAATTCAACCTTTTTAAGACCTATTGAAATGAAATTTGTTGTGGGATAGCTAAGGATGATCACACGCCGATAACCATGCCTAAATTAGGCTAACTGCTAACGCTAATGGCTGATCAGGTGTCGGAGGTGGCACTTGCCACCCTGCTCACTCCTCTGGCTCCGCCCCTGCCTGCATGTTTTAGAAAAAGAGAGTCAAACTCTGTTAMACAAGGGGGCCAAAATTCAAACTTTGTCTAACCCAATCCTTGTCATTTGTTATTGAAAAATGTTTTTATTTTGTTTTTTAAATCAAATTATATTTTATGTAGCCTTTCGAACATACACATACTAACAAATGAAGAAAAAAAAAGATTTTTATGCACATTTACACTCTATGCACCTTACTCACAACTGTTTAATTGACCATTTCTTAGAGACACATTTTATCAAAAGCCGGCAAACTAATAAAAAATAAAACTTTCACCAAAAGTCTATTTATTTGACTTTTAAAATAGAAAAGAATACAGAATTAAAGTCAACTACTGTCGAGATAATTAGTGACTATAAAACTATTTTACATTTAAAATATTACCGTTGTAGATGGATAAAATGTTAACGAGGTCATGGATTTGGCCTGCGGACTTTGAGTTTGAACTATGTGCTTTAGAAATTTCTTCTCTCATATCGCTTCTCGGCCTTTTGGCTAAGATCAAGTGTAGTATCTGTTCTTATCAGTTTAATATCTGATACGTCCCCTACCCGTGGACCATATATTAAATTGATTTTTGGAACAGGGAGATGGAATAGGGGCTTGCTCCGTCCACTCCACGCATCAACCTGGTATTGCAGTACCTCCAGGAACGAAAAAAAAAATTCTCCTCTCCAACACGCCTGATTTGAACTTGACGAGGTAAGTCAGTGAAACAGGTGTGTTGGAGCAGAAAAACAAGCACCAAATCCAAGAGTAAAAAAATTAACCAAACTTCTTTTTTCTCTCTCTCTCTCTGCAGCGCTACATGTGTTTCGCCAACCCAACAGAGGTGAAGCCCCCCGAAGACCTCCAGGACCTCGGCGTCCGGTTCCTGCAGCCCTTCGTCAACCTGTTGTCCAAAGCCACCTACTGGTGGATGAACACGTTCATCACCTCCGCTCATCGACGGCCCATCGACCTGAAGGTCATCGGCAAGCTGCCCATCGCCATGAGGGCGCTCACCAACTACATCAAGCTGCGCCAGGAGTTTGAGGAGCAGAAGGTGAGATCTGATTGGACGGATCGTTGTTGTGACGTTTGACTTAACAGCTCTTATTTCTCATTTTAAATATTAAAGCTCACAAGTTTGCCTCATACAGAATTTGTTTTCATAAAATAAATCCCATCATTTTTAAATCAAACATACCTAAATACATGTGTTTACAAAGCTTTTTACCACAAACAGCTCCAATTGGATTTTCTTGTTGAGACAAATAGGATTTGAAGTATTAATATTCTTCCTGTGCAGCTTGTTTGTCTCCCGTTGTCCTCCATCTGAYATTTTTTCATCCATTTGCTATTTTTAATCTTTTTTTTTCTTTTTCCTAACGTTACATCCTCTTGAAGTGACCCTGAATCACACAGACCTCTTCTCTTTGTCCTGCTTTTCTCATATTAAAGCAGATTCAGTCCAGCCTGAACTGGACAATTCAACTTTATCTGAATGTCAAATAAGATGTCCTTCAGAAACATTTACAGGAAAATGTCTGATTGCCTTGAGCAGACAAGTGTAGGCGTTTTCATATGTATTTATTGTAGCTTTCTTTTGTATGTTCTGTGTGTTTCTCAGCCTTTCTGATTGGTGTTGTTCCAGGGGAGAATATTTTAGTTGTGTTTTTTTAGCCAATAGAAGATGTTTGTAGCATTTTTCCCTCTTCTGTGTTTGAGATAAAGGTGCTACAATGACTCAGCAGTTTCATAATTCCTCACAAACTTATCAACCGGCCTTTTTTGTTGCTTTTAAATCCTTTGTTGTGTTTTTTTAGACAAACATATTTTAAATAGAGAGAAATGAGTTTTCAGTGTCACATACCTGTACTTTAAAAACAGGCTAAATCACTGAACTGCACATTGAATTTGGAGGTCTGCTAAATGTGTGCTTTAAATATTAGATTTTGCATGATATGTTGCCTTTAATGTAGCAGGTCTTTTGAAGAAATGTTACATTTTAAAGTTCCTGTGACATCAAATATTTGTTATAAACATGAATGCATTTTTGGAATGATAACATTGATAACATATTGCGAAACAAATTTCACGTTGCTGAGATGAACGGTTGTTGAGATATTGGCATGTGAAGAAACAGGAAGTGATGTCAAAGGGGAATGTCAGCATGTAAACAGGGCGTTGTTGCAAAAGCTAACAATACAGGCTGTAGAGAATAATCTGATGTTTCTTTAGATTATTTTTAGTCACTATCAAAGAGAGACAAAGAAAAGTTAAAGTTTAAATAATTTTAAAAAGAAAAAAATTGTATAGGTCTTCTGGACGGGTTCTTCTCTAATGAAAYGTTTCGTCTCTCCTCCAAGAGACTTCTTCAGTCTGAGAGTTTCAGGCAAAATTCAGGCTTTTAAGCACTGCCTCCATGTGACCCCAGACCCAAACCAGTGGTTATTCCGTATGTTGTGGGTGTTTCGGAAAACTGAGATGTTTATTTTCTAAACATGATGTCCCAGTGGCTTTCAAGCCCCAAAACACATTACGGCAAAGGCTGGTTCACCCCAAAGATCCGGTKCCCCGGCACAAACAGAGCAATGTTGTATATGCTGTTAAGTGCCAGGAGGACTGCGACCAGTTAAACATCAGGGAAACAAAGCAGCCACTGTTCAAAAGAATGTCCCAACACAGACGAGCTACATCTAATGGCCAGAACTCTGCAGTTTTCACTCATTTACAGGCCAGCGGTCACTCTTTCAGAGATGAGGATGTTCTCATTCTTGATAGAGAGGAACGTTGGTTTGAGAGAGGAGTAAAAGAAGCCATTTTTGTAAAGAAAGACCGTCCATCACTAAACAGAGGTGGAGGCCTCCGTTTTCAGTTGTCCCCCTCCTACAGTGCTGCTATTGCCAGTATCACTCCACCCCCTGTTAACAATAGGTGTTAATTAGGTGTCAACGATAGCCATGTGATGTGAGTATGAGGCAGGGCTTAAAAGCCTGAATTTTGCCTGAAACTCTCAGACTGAAGAAGTCTCTTGGAGGAGAGACGAAACGTTTCATTAGAGAAGAACCCGTCCAGAAGACCTATACAATTTTTTTTTCTTTTTGATTTTTTTACCTGGATTACTGAGATGCATCAGGACATTTAAATAATTTTGTTTTTATAAACAGACCAGCGAGTTTATTTTATTGATGAGTTCCCTTTTGATGTCACTTCCTGTTTCACTTTGGCTGAGCTAAATTTAAAAGAAAATAGGTTGGTTATGTGACAAAATGGGTAAGAGCATGTGTACTGTGCCAATTTTATCAAGTATAAAGCTCTCTTTGACTTTTTGAATTTGAAGGATGGGCATCTCACAGGCACTTTAAATATTTACAGTATGTCTTTTTCAATTCAATCAATTTTACCTGAAACATATTTACAAAAAAGTGACTGTCCTTGTAAATTTGCCCAACTTTGAGATCAATTTTATTGTTTGGTTTAACTGTGTTTGTTTGACAAACACAGATTCATCATCATACCCTATAATTTCTTTTCCATTGTGTAGTAGCTGAAATGCTTTTAGCAGCTAAAAGTATGAATGCTTTCTGCTTATTCAGGTGCTTTAATACAAGACGATGTGAACAAGCTCAGCTGAGGTATAGAAATTAATCAAAAACTTGTTGTAGATTCTTTCAAGTTTAGCCCTTGCAGGTCTAGTTGGAGCAAACGTCTTATGTAGATCATTCTTTTGCGTCTCCCTCCGTCCACATGTCAGGGGTCAGACGTAAGGGGGCCTCCTCTGCGGGGTCACGGTTTTCCAGTGTTTGGAAGGTCACCCGAGATTCGTCACTGCTGCGTCTGTGTTCGGTGTGAACGCAACCCCGCTTCCTTCCGGCAGGAGTGAGGGGATGAGAGGGACGCACGGCTCCCAGTGGGGTTGTGGGGAAGGGCGGTGGCTTGGAGGGGGGTCCGGAGGAGCACGGGTCAGTCCCGTTTCACTGTGAACGAGGCGACATCTCGACCCCCGATGGGGCTGAACGCGCTGCGCTTCATGGGAAGCTCGTTTCGCTCCGAGCGTGTGCGACGGAAGGCCGCCTCCTCTGGTTTATTTGAACCTGGGATCGATGAGAGGAAAGAGCTTCTGCGTGCGTAAGAGTGATGTACGCAGTGACGCGTTAACGTCTGAAGGCTGAGGTTCAATACGAGCGCCAGCGAGGAGCTGGAAACACGTGACGGCAGTCACGTCTGTTCTCACAGATCTGACAGTGACTCACACTCACACGGATACACACTCAGAGTCTGAACAATTTGCTGCGACATGATGCTCCAGATGTTTCCCTCTGATCACTGAGTCACTAAACCAAACCTTCATAATTACAACCTCAAAGCTAGTTTTTATTTTCTGGAAAATTCTCAGTTAAAACAATCAGAACCTGAATTTTCCTCTTGTTTTATCTTCTGCTTCGCTGATGTAACCATTATTTCCAGCAGTGACTGTGTGCAGACTGAATGTATGTCAGTTCCTTTTCCATTAATCATCACGCTCAGATGCCGAGGCAGCAGCAAACTTGACCTCATTTTATGGGTTTCTGCAGGAGTTTGGTCCAACTCTTCAGTTAATGGTGCTTTAGTGTTCAAGCGATTATTTCTTTTTGCTCTTATAGCACTTTTTTACTGTCCAACCCTCTTCACTTTGCTTTTATTTTGCTCCTCAGGGGAGACAACACCTAATTTACTCCTTTTTCCATCGACGGCCCATTGTCTTGACCCTAACGGAGCACTGGATCAATACGGATGATTTAAAGAAGCCCTACAATTTTAATAGTTACTACAGTTAGGGAGGGTTAGGAGGAGTTTTACCCTAGCATGCTGATTTTAAAAAAATCTGAATTCCTATTTTATTTTATTTTATTTTCTAACTCAGAAGCCTCAGGGCACTGCACCCCAAGGACCAAAATGGATCTGGCTGGCTTTGAGGAAAGCGTTCGGCAGGCCCCTCGTCCTCAGCATCACATTCCGCTTCATGGCMGACCTGCTGGGCTTCGCTGGTCCTCTCTGCATCTCTGGCATCGTTCACCACATCAGCAAAGACAATCGCACCATTCAACAACCGGTGAGACGTCCCTGCAACAACGCACTGCTTTTTAAAAATTTATTTACCTTTTCATGAACATCACGTGACATACACTGCAAAAATTACACATTTAAACATAAGTTAAAAATACTAGATTATAGTCTGAATGTTTCCTCTATCATCGTAGAAGGAGGGCACTTTGTTTTTTTTCTAATGAACAACAMGTTTCAATATTTTCTCACATTTAACTGAAATATTATGTTGTGGGGGATAAATCCTSATTATTTCCCCCTCTCTCCCACTGTACTGAAGGAAATKTTGTAACTGATTAATTGAATGTTAGATGCAGTWCTGYATTTTATACTTTCTGATCATTGCAGCCTTTATGTTTGAACAGAGTGATAGTTGGTGTGTGTCTTATGTGCTCTTTCTTTARCCTAAACAAAAATGACTTACGYTCTACATCTGACAGAAAAGRWAACACCTCCAGGGGTGTAACCAGGAAGAGATGAACATTATAAGGTCAATTCATGATTACAGTAAAAAGAAGTTGTGAGTGTGTTGCAGAGTCTCTGCTCAGAGCAGAACTGTGTTTTGTTTTGGTTCAGCCCAGGGTCTTATACTGAGGCCTGCTGAGTGCTGTACTGTGAACCTGACTGGAGTCAGAAGATTGAGGATAAAGTTTTGATAAGAAATCCAGTGGATTCCTGTTTATTCGGACAYACCATTTTGAACAACGCAGTTTTCTTTCAGTACGTTGTGAAGCATATGAACAACCGTAGTTGTATTTTTCACAMTGGASTCGGAAAAAACTACGGAGATGAAAAGATGACGTGGACGTTCRCGTTCTCCAAAGTTCACCTTGCTAATTTAGCAATCCACTTTCGCTCTGAGAGTGTAGCAGATCGTTTTTAGCATCATTCAAAAGCTCAAGTGTATGGCAGGCTGTTTTTACATTTAATCTTCTTCACCACACTCACGTTCCAGATATCTGAAACTGGTTTACGACTGGACATTTTAGTTGTTTAAGTAAGAGATGTATGAGATTCAACTAATGCAAATGAAATTTCAGACTTTTTCATGTTCTGTAATTTTTTTAATATTAAAAAGCTGCACGCTCTTTTAATAAATATTAGTTCATTGCACCATTCTGTGTTTAAAAATTCATGTATGGCTTGGAGTGACTTTTACAGAAAGCAAATCTTTCCCTCTAGAGAGATTTAAATTGGTCATGTGACTAGGGCGTGCAGGTGTCCAGGGACTCCTCATATTAAGTCATATTAATCCTTATCGGCTAAATACCACAATTAACCGTGAACAATTTTTTTGCCAATATTGCCCAACCCTAGTACAAACACTGTCTTGTTTAGTACATCCGTCTCAAAAACATTTTTAGGCTGGATGTAAGGTTGTAAAATCTGGTTAGATGGACAGTTTTTGCAGTACAACAGAAGGAATCAAAGTGCTCTTTTTTTTCTTTCTTAGCCAGATCTGAGATAAGCCAGCCTGAAATGGCAGTAGGACATGAAAAATCTCAACAAAATTCATAATGAGAAATCACAAAAACTGAAGCAAGTCAGAAACGTCGCACCGCCTCCCCTTCGTCTCTCAGAGGTCACCGCGTAAGACGACGTCCCCGTGCACCTGCCTGACGCCGCGCTAATGTACACCTCTTCAAATATTCATGAGACTTATTGCTGCTGCAGCYCTTTCAGCTTCTTGGATTCCACACAGAGCAGACAGCAGACCGGGCATCTTTCTGTACGAAACAAACGTGCCGTGCTTTGTCGGTGGCAGCCGTAACGCRTGTGCCGCAGCGTCGGAATTTAATTAAAGAAGCACGAAAGAGCCGTGAGTCGTTCAGCAGAACAAATCCACCCGAGTGATTCAGTCTGGCAGAGGGAGAAAACGTGAACTCCGTCAGAGGACGATGAGAATGTTTGAATGTGAGCGGCAGAAGAAAGAAAACGGAGCGAGAGATTTTAATGATGGGTTTCAGACTAGAAACATTTTTCTGTTTAATAGTAACCCCTCCCACCCCTCCTGCCCCCTCACTGCCTGCAGAGAATGATCTCCACCTGATGCAGAATTAATTAATCGTTGAGGGAGTGCCCATCCACTGTATTCTTCTTGGGTTTCACATGTCAGCTGCAGAAGCTGCCGTTCAATTTTTAACTGAGTTTCATGAATGTCAAAGCCCAAAAATAGAAATTTAATACACGAGCTGTTATTGTTTCTTACTGACTAACAGTGATAAATCAGTCAGTAAATATTTATCTCTCCACGTTCTTTCTGCCTGTTTGTGTTCCTTAGATGAAGCTACTCGGCATCTATTTTATTTCCTCCAAAGAGTTCTTAGAGAATGCGTACGTGCTGGCCGTGCTGCTCTTCATCGCTCTGCTCCTGCAGAGGACCTTCCTGCAGGCCTCCTACTACGTGGCCATTGAAACTGGAATCAACCTGCGAGGAGCCATACAGGTGGGCTGAAACTCAACATGAGGTGCATGTTTCTGACACGTCGTTTGCCCGTTCAGGTCCAAAGCTTTGCCTTTAAAGATGCGAATTTGGCTTATTCAAGCATCAAAAATAATTTGATGCTTATATTAACAATGTTTTAAAGCAAAAATACACCATGTAATCCCTTTTAAGTCATGTTTTTTGCATGTTATAGTTAAAATTTGTAGATTTTTCTCACTTTTTAGTCATATCAGCTGTTCACATTGATTATTTTTGTGGAAATATGAGGAAATCGGTTTTATTATTGTTTTTTTTTGGAGCCAAATTTACAACTGAGTATTAGGGCCACACAAGATTTTTTATTATTATTACGAGATTAAAGTTGTAATAGATTAAAGTCATATTTTACGAGATTAAAGTCGTCATATTACGAGGGAAAAAAGTCATAATCATGACGTGTCTATTTCCCGTTCTTCATTTCCTAATTTTCCTCACACCTGCAGTGTACAGCCATGTGTCTGTGTTTATAAAGTAGTCCATGATGACTTGGGTCACTGTTAGATTAATATGCTTTCATACAAATTAGCTACGTGACGACTAAATCCGTCTCTTAATTACATTACGGCTTCAGTTTATAATTTCCAAGTCCTGCTACTGATAATTTGATGCTAATGTGCTAAAAGATTAACTATTTATTTATAGCAATAACAACTTGACAAGTTGCTCAACAATCCTCATTTTAATGCAGTGATAACTGCATGCTTTTTTGTGTAAAGGCTACAATATTATGACTTTTTTCTCGTAATTTTATGACTTTAAACTCGTAATATTATGACTTTAGTCTTGTAATGTTACGACTTTAAACTCATAATATTATGACTTTTAACTCATAATATTATGACTTTAAACTCGTAATTTTATGACTTTAAACTCGTAATTTTATGACTTTAAACTTGTAATTTTATGACTTTAAACTCGTAATATTATGAGTTTAAACTCATAATATTATGACTTTAAACTCGTAATTTTATGACTTTAAACTCATAATATTATGACTTTAAACTCGTAAATTATGACTTTAAACTCGTAATTTTAGGACTTTAAACTCATATTTTTATGACTTTAATCTCGTAATTTAAAAAAAATCTCATTGTGTGGACTCCGTCATACAAATTAGAGAATTCTATAAATTTAAAAAAAGGGGGAAAAAAGCCTGAGTTTTCTCCAGTATTTGTTTTCTTTTTTGCTTTTTACCAGGAAAAAATGGATTTTGAAATAAATAAAATAAAAGAATCATTTAACACGATTTACACGTTTTTGTTTCCCTTCAGACCAAAATCTACAACAAAATCATGCGCCTGTGCACGTCCAACATGTCCATGGGAGAGCTCACCGTCGCTCAGATTTGTAACCTGGTTGCCATCGATACCAACCAGCTAATGTGGTTCTTCTTCCTCTGTCCGAACCTGTGGGCAATGCCGGTACAAGTAAGGAACACATTTGTCTCCTCTGAAGGCTTTTGTGTCTTTCATCCAGAGGGAGCGGAGCAGCGTCAGTAGGTGTTTCTGTTGATGCGTTTCATGATTTTATCTCCACCTCAGTGCAGCTTTGCTTCTTTAGATCTGAGCTACAGGGAACAGTGGGCTAATTCAGCTCTGATGTTTGCAGCAGAAAAGAAAAAATGATTGTTAATTTAAAAAAAAGAAGAAACAAAGCAGTTCAACCTCTTATTCCCACTTTTTTCAGGATTTTACATCAGTTTTACCTATTTACTTAGAAACTAAGCACCATTGTTCTACTGGACTGAAGTGAGCTAATTCTGCAGCAGTTGCTTGTTCTACATCTTGCATTGTGCTGCATTTCTCATCCCGCAGGAYTTGTTCAGCAGGCAGAGCTGTTAGACCATGTGGGGAATAAAGCATTGTTTTCTGACAGGTGTGTTTGTGTTAAACTGATGCTCTGCGGTTGTGTTGCAGTCTAGTCTGTTCTGCTGTTTTTATAGAGCTTTTCTGTGGGAGAATTATGTGAAAGTGACACACAGGACAATTTTTGTCAAACTATAACACAGGGCTGTTCAACTGGCGGCCCGCGGGCCACATCCAGCCTGCCCAATTGTTCATTCATCTCTTAAGCCCAAASCCCCAGTTTTCTACTTTAAATCCTACAAGTTCTTTTAGTTAAACATAGACATGTTTGTTATCTACAGAAACGTCAGAATCTTAGCTAGAAGCTGGTAAAAACCATTTCTATGAACACCCAAGACTGTTAAAACTACAAACAGTTGAAGATAAAACTATGAAAGTGAAAATAAAGTTGTTTTAAAAATTTGGCAAGTCAGAGATGTCAAAATAATGTTTTAAATAGGAGGCATAATGTGTTCTTTTTGTTTTTGACATTGTTTTATTATTACTAATTTTATTAGAGGGTTCTGGATGTTGTATTCGTGGTGAAATGCAGCAAAAATAAACAATTTCAGAGATAACAGATCTTTGTAATACTTGGTTTATTTACATAATGACTTTAATTGCATGTTCGACCCCCGTGCCGTTGGCCTGCTGTAACTGTGGCCCCTGGAGAAATTTAGTTAAATAGCCCTGATAATAAAAGTTTCAGGATACAAAGTAATCATCTATTGCAATGTTATCTAGCTTTTTAAGTAAATGCTTTATTTAGCATTATAATATCTGATTTTTTAACAGTGACTCTTGCATTGTTGCTTATATTTGAATAAATTTGCATCTGCCTGTAGATGATATGCAAATAGATTTGTGTTTTTATAATCAACTCTGTTTAACACAGCTGTGTATTTGTTTATTCAAATTTATCTGATTTATTGTTCAGATTGTTGTTSTTTGCCTTGAAATTTAAATATTTAAAGTCTGAAAAACATTTATTTTTGCCTGAAACCTTTTATTTTGACCATTTTTTTCGTTTGAAATAATTGTTTTGAGATAAAGCAAAGAAGTCATTTCTTTTTAGAAAACACGTTTTAAATCTGAGGTAAAATGCAGATTATCAGTGTGAAAATCTGAGTACAAAATGAATTTAAAATATTTGTTTTCACACAATAATCCAGCTCAGAATTTTACAATCTGAAGGCYCGATTTACAGATGGAGTTCAGGAAGACGTTCGTTGATTATCACGCTGTTTTTAAATCTCGTCAACACAGACACGCGTTCAGTGATGCTTCARCATTTAGTGATTCTCTGCAGGACTTTATGTGGGAATATCAAAATTCAGACTGTGAATGTCCCCCGAACTGAATYACAATTCACCAAGAAACTGCAGATATGCTTCAATTAGGCTTTATTACAAGARCACAATGAATAAAAAGACGTTGGGAACCAAAGGGAAACCAGAGTGTTTGAGCGACGTTTCACGGGCTGTAGAAAAACCTGCTGAGATGTTGATTGTTGAAGCAGCATTAGCATTCACCGTTGCGCACACCTGTCTGCTCAGCACTGAACTCACTGTGCTCAGATTTATTCTGCGGTGAGTCAGTGAGTGCCYAAAACTCACCTAGATATAATACATCAGGTTTTTGTTTAGGTTTTGTGRCTCTGGAACACTATTTTGTCCTTTTTCTAGTCAGATAGAGTTGATACTGAGAGTCTGAATTAATTGGGGKAATCGTGACGTGTTTAATGAAACCGCTGGTGCGATCAGTCTTGTTTTGAGGTTTTGACAACTAATTCCTACAAGAAAAGCTCTCGCCTCTCAGTTGCCTCAGCATGAGAGCAAAACAAAAATTCAAAATGACAGGAATCTTAATTGGAATCAGTCACCTCTAATCTCATCAAATACACGCTCACGCCTCCTGTTCTKAAAACCTAAATATCTGCAGAAACAAATACCTCTCCCCTTAGTGCCTCCCACCTCTGTCTTCTCCGGGGGGCTTTTAGGAATTGAAACATCCTTCAAGATGATTACTGAGATCGATATTGGGGTCACGCGCAGGAGGACGGAGGAGAGGTGGACTAAGAACACAAAAAGATTGGATATGAGCCGAGCCTTGAGCTAATTCAGCCGGTGTCCTTGTCCGGCTGACCTTTCCCGTCAACTTTATGTATTTCCTCATTAATTAAGACGTGTGGGGGATGTCATGGTGAAAAACTACATGCATGTAGGAATTAAAGGCCTRGAAATCCTTGAAGAATCACATCAGTGATGAAGGACAGATTTGTAGCCATTTTGGTCAAATCTTGAAWATAATATWAATTCATCAAATTGTTTAGTTGTTTTTCAATAAACGACTTCAGTTTGAGCTGAAATGTTTGAATAAATATTTGCTGACTTAACATAAAATTTCATTCACATCTCTTTTAAAATAATCTGATGTTTGTGCTGCAGCTGTTACTTTTTATGTGGTTCCTTATCAGTCAGCTTGGATTGAAATCCTGCAGACAAAGCAGCTTTTCCTGTCCGGTGTGAGGTGTGAATTATTTAAAGTGGTGGTGGTGGGGGGGCATGCTTGGCTGTCTCCCTCCAGAGCAGATGCTATAAAAAAAATAAAAAAAGCTAAAGAAAATCAGACACCTTGACTCTAGTGACACATATCTTGTGAGCAATGATGGGGGGTTGGGTGGGCAGCCGGGTGGCAGACTGTCACATCCATCTCTGTCTGGTTGTGTCCTCTKCTACGGAGGACCAAAGCTGACATAATTTAAAAAAGGAGACCTTGTATGTTTTACAATTTAGTTGACCTTCATTTTTAATTTTCCAACTTAGTTCCAACAGATTATACATGTTAGCACATAATTTTAATTTTACTGTTTTAAATTTGTTTTTTGTCTTTTATTTGTAGATTCATTTGTGTCTCTTAAATCTTACATTTTTTCAAGTCTTTTTTATTTTTCGCTCATTGTATTTACCTTTTCCAGTCTTTTTCCAGTCCTTATGCATTGCTGCCTCCTTTAGGCAAACTAATTGGTTCATTTTAAGTGTATTCATTTATTTATTTATTTATTTGGCCATTTATATATTTCTGCTTTTATTTTTAATTACGTCAGTTTCAGTCTTCCACACTATCTAACATTGACTCTCAATGCCAGTAATGGAGGYTGAGCTAGAGCATGCTTTACATCACTGTTGTGGACATTTAGAGGGAGATAATGTAAAATTATTAACAGTTTAAAGCAGCAGCTTTGATTTTTCTTCATTTTGAATMATTTAGCAGTTATTTGAAGTGAAGGATTTGTTTTGCCTGTTTCTCCTGAATTACACAGTTGAGGTCAAACACTGTAGCGCTGCATTCATGGTTGCTTCAGTTCATTATAAAACTGAAAACTATCTTTTTGAAAGTTTAGTATTCCTGCTGCAYGATTGTTTCATGTGAATCTTTGCCTTTCAGATCATTCTGGGAGTTATGCTCCTCTACTACCTCTTGGGAATCAGTGCCTTGATTGGAGCGACCATCATCGCCGTGTTAGCTCCGGTGCAATACTTTGTGGCCACAAAGTTGTCACAAACACAAAAGAGCACTCTGGTGGGTGTCATCGTTCTGTTGGTCATTATTTTTATTTGTTTATAGCCATATTAGCACCTCAGACTGCTCTAAATGATGGAAAATCAACATGTTTTGAAGAGTTTCACTAAAAACTCCATAGTTCTCCTTGTTTACCTGCTTCATACTTATTCTTTCTGCAGTTCTGGTGTTCGTTCCTTGACGTGTAAAATTACGGTTTCAATTGTTGCTCTTGCAGGAGTATTCCAGCGAGCGGCTGAAGAAGACCAACGAGCTGCTGAGGGGCATCAAGCTGCTGAAGCTGTACGCCTGGGAGCACATCTTCAGGGACAGCGTGGAGGAGACCAGAGGCAAAGAGCTCACCAGCCTGCAGGCCTTCGCTCTCTACACATCTATATCCAGTACGGCTCCTATCACACACAGCAGCACAAAAAAAAAACTTTTTATGTTTGCTATCAAGCTGAAGCATTTCGATTTAAGTGGAGTATTAAAAAAACAACTAAATATGACAATAATATGAGTTTTATGGTCATTTCGATCATGAATTATTGCTCTCACATTTATTTTCCGTTTACTCAGGACAGCAGAGGACATTATCGTCACTCAGAGCTGATTTATTTCCTTCAGTCTGTCTTTCCCTAAACTGCTTTCTCAGTTTCCTGTAGAAGAACTGCAGCAGTCTGTGTGGCTCCAGTTTCTGAAGAAATTATCTTTAATCTAAATCAATAGCTGCAAACTAAGAAGAGAGAGCGATGATGTGCTGTTTGGCAGTTTTACAGAAAGAATGAGACACTGGAACTACAGCATTGGTATTCGTGATGCTCCACCTGCAATACGGAGAGAAACAATCAATAAAATAGAAGAAAGGAAGCAGGAAAATGACCCTATGYATTCACTATATGCTCATACAGCAGTCATCCAACAAACATAATATACAGGAAAAACAGAATAAACCAAAGGAAAGATCCAGATCAATAAGTCATTGAGCATCCAACCATCCTGAGACCCCAGGAAAAATTAGCTTAAGGTTTCAGACTTCAGAGAAACAAAGTGGTGTCTGAAAGATCCAAACCAACTTGGTAAAATGGTAGCTCTGTAGGAATGCAGCCTGTGAATGCATCTTTTAACTTCCTGCATCCTGTACATATAACATCTGCAGACACACGTCGTGTCAACGAGAGCGAAGACATGGCTGTCTTTCTGGTGTGATGATGATGATAATGGTGATAATGGTGATGATGATGGTAATGGTGATGAATGGAACTATTAGCTGTAACATTTTGGTTTTGTATTGATGGCACTGCAGCACTTTGACAGAATTTGATGTTTAATTTGAATTGGATGCGTAATTCTCATAATTTTCAATACTTACTGTCGCACAAGAAATGAAAAAGATATATTTGCGAGCTTCAGACAGTCACTGGAGGGTAAAAATCAGTTTTGAGTCATAAAAAATCAATAGCTATTACCTATTTAGTTTATTTAATGTTAAAATAGATTAGTGGTAAACAGTATTTTACCTGCAGCACTTAACACAAACAACTRTATAATTCTACATTTTTTCTGCCTCCTATTTGTTTTTTTCTGTTTAATCCTGATGAGACGTCACATCCTCCTGCTCTGTTTTCTTTCAGTTTTCATGAATGCAGCTATTCCCATCGCAGCTGTGCTGACGGTGAGTTTGTGTTTTACAATAAATCAGGTTTTCTTGAGTTAGTAGCCAAAACATTGCTGTATTTTATCTCTCTGTGTGGAYGGAGGCACTCTGACTCTGACATTTCACAGTGATACACAGACGACCATCTGACAGCAGAACACTAAATCCTTCCCGGTTTAATAGAATCCACCAAGGCTGTTGTGTKAAACTACTAAAAGACACAAAATCCAGACAAACAGCACAGAGCAGGGACGACATGCAGACAAACGATTCATCTCCGACTTGGATCCATCCTGACTTGTACCTTGAACTGGACACAAATAACTGCCACCTCCAAGGAAGAAACATTTGTTTCAGGCTTACCTAGGACACTGTGTCCTTTCTGTGACCCCGCAGACGTTCGTGGTCCACGTCCACATCTCCGAGGACGCCGATCTGTCCCCGGCTGTGGCCTTTGCCTCCCTCTCCCTCTTTCACATCCTGATCACGCCCCTCTTCCTCCTCTCCAGCGTCGTGCGCTCCACCGTCAAGGCTCTCGTAAGGTGAGGGGGGGAAAAAAACCCAACAAAAAATGTCTCATTTGTTTTGGTTGGACCGTTTATTGGTCAGCACATTTCTGGGAACGGTCTCACAGAGGGGAGCGTTAAAGAGAGACAGGGGAAAAAAACTGTCTGAGAATGAGCAGGGTGCTRAAAAGCAACATGATTAGATGAAGCGTTGACCTTTTCCTGCAGCAGATGGATCTGCTGTTTTATTCGATCCTGTAACCAACACCATCGCTCCTCTGCTGTTTTATCAACTGGCATCTGACTCGAATCGGTTTTTTTCTTTTCAGACGTCAACTTTACAATTACTTTTGCTCCTATTTGGCTGCTACATTTTTGCCAGTTTTCTAATCTCGTCGTTTCTCCGACCTTTTAATTTAGATGTGATGATTTAGCTGTATTGAGCGATGCAACTGACACGTCTTCACCTTCAGTCTGTATTTTTTAAGCCTTTTATTATCAGGGGAGACGAGCATCAGCTGAAAAAAATCACAAAAACCCCTAAAAATCTGCTTTCAAAAGTCTTAACAGAAACGACATAATAACTAAAACTGTTCACTTAAAGTGATTAGTCGTGCCTTAAAGAYGCACGCTTTAGCAAAATCAAGTCGATTAAGAAGTGAGAGAGTCTTGAAAAGATGTCACTTTGGAAGGACTGAGGAAGAGCGTGGTGAAGGTAATAAGGGCATGTCACTTTAAATCCAATCTTCTCCCTCTGTGCCTCCAGGATATGATCACAGGTTGGAGAGTTCTGTAATCAGTGAATGAAATTGCAGCAGGATTGCCTWAAATTGTCCTCGACTGCACATCGCACCTTTTTGCTTTTAGTTCGAGGAATCGTCTCCTGTCGTCACGCTGGCGTCAGTCTCACTAAACCTGTTTTATTKTAATGAGGTCGGATGTGAAAGCTGCCAGCGATCCTTTGAGGTATTCATGTTGGTTGTGAATGATGTGACTCCCTGAACTGCATCAGGAAAACTGTGTTTACACACAATGTTGACTTTGAACCTGGTCCTTGTTCACCAGATTCTTGAAATTATCAACAGCAGATCAGAATCAGAATATAATTTATTGACCAAGTATTTTTATGTACAAGGAATTTGACTTGGTGTTGAGGTGCAGAACAAACAGCATAAACAAGGAATAAAAACCAAAAGTAAACGAGTAAAAAAAAGAAAGTGTAAGATATGAAGTATATATAAATAACAACTAAATGCATCAAGATAAAATAACTTTTAGACAAATGACTAAATAAGCTTAGCTAAGACTTGATGGAGGAGGTGAGGGTGRACTGGCTCTGAGGTGCACCATCGTTGGCAGGTTGAGCTTCTGAAGAGGGATATTACAAGATTTTCCATTCCTTTCCTCTGAGTTATTTTTTTCTATCATTTTTCAAACCTGGTCCTTTTTATTCACTTGTTGAAAAGTGCTCCTCCAGCTGCCTTTTTATATTTGTACCATTATTTTCCCAGYCTTTTGTTGCYYCGACTGTATTGAGTTGTGTTGCTACCTTCAAATTCAAAATTACATTTTTTCCTAAAAAATGGTGCAATTTTTTAATTTCTGATTTGTTATTCAAAGGGGGCCAGAATTCAAAACTTCTGTCAGTATTTATTTTAAATCATATTGTTTTTTTAAATGTTATCTAACAACTCATAATAAAAATACATATATATATTTTCCCAATTTACATTTTAACCAACTCTCAACGGAAACTTACCAGACTTACTGCCGGCAATGCGGACCAGACTCTGACACCGGTCGTACAAGGACCTGACAGCCCGTATCAA
>NW_013952433.1:2819659-2820576 GCF_001266775.1 Austrofundulus limnaeus | reverse complement strand
CATACATACCCTAACAAGTAAAGAAAAACGATTCAGTCTAGCATCGTTAGCATTTTTCTTTCTCTGCTCACAGCTATTTTTTATTCACAATTCCTTAGAGATATCACAATCCAGTTAAAAGAAAAGAAAAGAAAACTTTCACAAAAAGTCTAATTTGACTTMAAWAAAAGAAGAGAATACAGAATAAARGTCAGCTACTGTCGAGAAAAAAYATTACATTTTGGGACCAAAKAAAATGTTTWCAAGGGCMAGATTTGGCCCRTGCRCCTTSAGTTTGACACATACTTTACAAGATTTGCATTAAATTRTGTTTGTTTTATTTTACATGACATCACAAATTGTTGAATTTAATTAGCATAATTATTAAGCAATTCATTAGATGATAAAGATGTTATTTAAAAGGTAAACACTGATTATTGGTGGCTTGTTTTCTGAAAACAGATGCATGTTATTTACATTTGTCACGCTAACTGCTTATGAAATCGTTTAAACTGGTTCCAGTCACTGAAACATCAGCAGAAAGAATCACAAATTCTCATTTGGGGTGGAGAAATTAAATCCAGGTGGTTTATTGAACACATGTGCGATGACAGGCAGAGAAATTGATTTTCAGTGAACCACTGATTTGCCAGGATCGAGCACGTTGTGATCTTCATCCTAAGTGAAGTGCTTGTGTGACTTCTGYATAATCAGGATTTATCACACGGGTTGACTCTTGTTCTCAGACCGGTGACTCTGTTTATCCGTCAGCGTTCAGAAGCTCAGCGAGTTTTTCTCAAGCGACGAGATCGGCGATGAGCAGGAGCCCCAAACAATGCTGACCTCCAGCTGCAGCAATCACAACCAAAACAGATACCAGGCTGTGGTGAGAACACACACACACACACACACACACACACACACACACACACACACAC
>NW_013952433.1:2815631-2818799 GCF_001266775.1 Austrofundulus limnaeus | reverse complement strand
AACAGGAGGGTTAAACCATTATATCTTTCATTCAAAACTGATTATGTGTTGCTGTGTTTATTTTCTTTTTTTAAATCACAATACAGTTTTATGTCACCGCTCTGGCTGCTAAATGTTTCCCAGGGAGAAAGTGACTACAATTTATGTGGTTTGTTAAGTTTCTCCTATTAGAACTGCTTTTCATCAGCAGCTCTTTAAAACTGAGCTAACTGGCCTGAAGTGTCAGAAAACACAGCCTTCACATAAAAAAAGGGAAATGGGTTTGAAATGTTGAGTTTTGTTTTATATTCARTCACTAAACTGTGGTGAACAGCTCAGTTTTATTAAATGCAACAGAAGAARAATGAAGAGACCTTTTATTGTCATTGTACAGAGCACAATGAAATTRCAGTTCAGAACACCCRTTCACAAGAAGAAGCAACATTTATGTTTAATTTCTATGATTAGCTGCTTTTTTGTAAAACTGAGTGAATCTCTGATGTTTCTGCTGAATGAAACTGTGCAACATTTTTCAGATAACTAGTGGTTATTTCACCTGGACAGACGGACCGCCGACACTTTCTGATGTGGACATTAAGATTCCCTTTGGTGAGCACCTCCCCCTCTCTGTTTGCTTCCTCGTCCAATTAAACGTTTTTATTTTAAACTGATATTGTTTTTGTCTCATTAAACGTCTCAGGAAAGCTGACGATGATTGTGGGTCAGGTGGGCTGTGGGAAGTCGTCTCTGCTGCTGGCAGCTCTGGGAGAGATGCAGAGAGTGTCGGGAACAGTCATCTGGAACAGGTTAGTTTCATTTTTAGTGATTATTTTCTCGAGGATTGACATTTTAGAAGTCAGGTTTTTAATCTGCTGGGTTAAATTTGAATGTGGTGTTCCCGAATTCCCTGTTTTCTGCAGCAGCTAATTTAAAATCTCTAATAAAAGTTATTTAGAACTCAACCAGCCTTACAGGAACCCAGCTGCCGTGACGCAGCAGTATAAAGAAATGGATTTGTAGGGWACTGGAACAGAGCTGATCCTGCAGCGCTCATGTTTTAGTTGGGGGATACGAGGAAAAGCAACATGGGGATCTTTTTATGCACTGCTAACCTATATTCAGTCAGCTGCCTCAAGGAAACAAACAAAAAACCTCCCAGATATTTAATTCTGCTGCAGTTCTGCAAATCTTTCTCCTGTTTCTAAGCTGAAAGAAGTGGTTGTCCTATACATCGTATTGTTTTGATGTGAGCYCTGTCTGTGTATGAATGTGATCTAAAGCACTGATTAAACTCTACAGACTGATTTATTCAGATTAATATTGTTGAGATGTAGCAGGTGCTGTGTAGAGGTGTGTGGGTAAATGAGGGCACAGATCGTCTACTAAAGCGTTTTGAATACGGCTAAAAATATGCTATATAACTGCATTCCATTTATCATTTATTTAGTTTTAATTTCCTAATATTCTTTAAATTTAATCATCAACTCACAACGGTTTGAACAGTATTTATGAATAAAAAAAACACTTAATCATCCTGTATGTCATTTACAAATTAAATTCAGAAGATGCCCTAACCCTGCTGTAAGGTTAGATAATAAACTTCTGTTTGTAATAATTCTGAGGCAAAAAAGCAACTCATCCTCTTCTAAATGTTTATTGACATATTTTGTCATGTTATGTGTGACAAATCCTCAGAGGCAGTTTCTAAATGAGAAATTAGCTTCCAAACCTTCCTTACAGCCCGGTCACTGCTGCAGAAACTGTTGCTGCTTTGGAGTGAAACAATATTTTGAAAATTGAGGAGTTTTTGTTGCAGAATCTGAGATTTCTTTCTGTAAATGATTTGCTTTACCTCGAGGTGAAGGCAGCAGTCAGAGCTGTGAGAAAAGTTGTCCACTGAGCTGACAGGTGAAGGCAAGTCACACGTCGCTGAAACATATTAGATTGTCACAATAGAGATGTTTTTTTTAAAATAAGGCATGCACCTACTGCCGGGTGCAGAGAGCACCTGTCACTGAGGAGCTCGTGTTGTCTAGTTGTGTTTTCTTTAGTCTGTATGAACAGAGATTTTCTTTTTTGTCAAATAAAGCTTAAAAATCGAAAATCTAAACTTAGATTTTTACTGCCTTTTTCGTTCCTCTGCAGGATTTCTGGTAAAATCATAATCTTTGCTAAAAACATTAGCTACGTTTACATGGACATACGTAATCGGATTAAACGGCCATTCGGAATAAAAATGCGTCATGTAAACAGCCTGTTTGGATTATTCTGATCCAAATGAGCTCGATCCGAATGAATTTTTAATCCGAATGAGAGGGGTGGTTTATGCCGATTGATAATCGGAATGACGTGCATGTAAACACTTAATCGGATCATCTTATTCTGATTGTAGAAAACTGACCTGAGTGCGCATGTCTGCTGACTTTCATTCACCCGGTTCTGCTCTTTAGAGCAGGTGAGACAGCAGCGCTCCAGCTGCGCTGCACACCGCACAAAACTTTTCCTCCTCGCTCTCTTCACAGATGAAAGAGGAGACAAACAGCAGACGTTGCTTCACAAAAAAAAAAAAAAAGGTAAATGAAAAGCACGTATTGCTTCATCTGCAGCTCAACCAAGGAGAAATGACGTCTCTACTGTTATTAAAAGCTGACATGGGTCCGTTCTGAGCGCACAGAAGAGATTTGTTTACATTTATAACACGGAAGCAGAGCTGAAAGTTTACAACACTGCGCATGTCCGGACTTTTATTTTGAATAAAACTCCGGTGCATGTAAACACTTTTCATGATCGGATTGTGTCCATGTAAARCAGTACATTCAGATTATTTAATCTGAATACATTTCAATCCAATCAAAATATTTTGTGCATGTAAACGTAGCTRCTGATGCTTCCTCTATGTTTGACAAAAACTGGCCTCAGTGTACACAAGCAGAGTAGTTTTCTACAGTAGCCCACCCAGATACACCCCGAGAACATCCGGTGACTCATTCCCACATTTAAATGTTTGGTCAGCC
The DNA here is from genome assembly GCF_001266775.1 of Austrofundulus limnaeus. Taxonomy (NCBI): domain Eukaryota; kingdom Metazoa; phylum Chordata; class Actinopteri; order Cyprinodontiformes; family Rivulidae; genus Austrofundulus; species Austrofundulus limnaeus. The sequence goes on along the minus strand of NW_013952433.1, from coordinate 2,815,806 downwards.
TCCCAGGATAGAGCTGCCATGGGTCTACATGGCTCTGTCGGCTGATCCTAACTGTTTTTGGCTTCAGAGACACACTGACACCCCCTCTGAGTTTGGGTTGGATTAAATACCCCGAGTGGGGGTGTGTGTGTGTGTGTGGGGGTGTGTGTGTGTGTGTGTGTGTGTTATGTCGACT
>NW_013952433.1:2801963-2815621 GCF_001266775.1 Austrofundulus limnaeus | reverse complement strand
GGGGGGGGGGGGGGGGGGGGGTGTTGCAGAGACTCTCACCTATCATGCGTTCTGGAGTGGCTGAGCAGCTGTAAGCAGAGTTTGTCCTCGTGTTGCCACGAGGTTTGTTGTTGTTTCAGTCGGTGACATCAAAGCTGCGTTACATTTGGRCGTTGATTCCAGCCGGCGTGGAAACAGGCAGCAGAACAGAGTGGTGACATTAGAAACAATGAGGCACAGCGGAGGATTAACGAGAAGCAGGAAGTATTAATCAGAGGAGCCTGAACTCATGTCAGGTTTAATGATGATGGTCTTATTGGCTCGTTCTGAGTCAGCTTTTATCAGTCAGCTGATTTGTGTTGGTTTTACATATTTGGTTTATTCTCCATTAAAGGGACAATTTGGATCATGGAAGTGGGGATTAATGGAAAGGTCAACTCCATAATATCTGAGGTTTGAAAGCTAAATATTCAAACACTTCTCTGCTGTAAGTATTTCCAGACTAGACCATTAAAGGGATTTGTTAGAAATATTGAAGATTTCAAAATAAATTTACTTTGGAGGAATCAGAACAGGAGAACGTTGGATTTGTCTCCACAGGACCTGTTGGTGTTCGTGTTTCAGAAACCCAATTAAGACAACACAACAAAACATTGATCGGTTTTATTGTGACACATTGGCTCCTTAATTTACAGAAATTACAAAAAGTTATTTTGAAAGCGCCTGCTTTAGAAACTAGTTTAAAGCATTAGCTCGCAGTACTGAGGGCGTACAAGCTGTAGGGTGGGGAAAAAACATTGCGAGGCATCTGACAGCCGACAGCAGCTTCTAGTTTCTGGCTTCACCTCATCTGCTCGTCAGCTTGTGGCTGATTATTTTTTATTTCGTTTTAGTTTCCAACAACAGTGCTGCTTCTGAGAAATAGTGTGCACAGGATTGTCCAAAACGCCATCAAAGGGTGGTGAATCCAGTCAAATGTTGAGTTTGTGTCTCTGAAAAATGGTTTGCAGTAACGTGTAGTCTCTGGTGATCGTTTCTTCTGTCGTTTGGTTTTTCGAAGAAAAATAAAGAGGGATGTAAATAGGATCCTCCTAATATTGTTGTTCACCTGCTCATAATTAAAGACTCATCAGGACGCAGGAAAAACGAATGAAAGCCATTAAAGATCTTTCTTTCATAGCCAGGAAACATTTTAACTCCTCGCAGTAATTACAGATCTGTGGAGAACCACCGAACTCCGGTGGTTTCCTTCCTCAGGCCACTGAGCTCAGCTGAATTTTTTTCATGTTTAACATGATTTATTCTGTGCTTTGTGTTTTTGTGATTTACTGGATTCATTATGAATTCTTCAGTCTGGTTTGTGTCTGTCTTGTTTTGGTGTAATCGTCACACCTACGATGAGTCAGTCGTTCCTCAGCAGGTCCCTGTTTTTATTCCTCATCAGGTCTTTCTTCAGACCTTTTCGTTCCTTATTCTGCTCTGACTTTATGTTTTATTCAGCTTTTGTTTGGCTTGTTTTAGTTGAGTTTATTCCGGAACAAACAACCTTGTTCTGGCTCCTGTCGGCCTGATGTTGGGTGTTTTTTTCCCCACTCAAAAACAAGGTTCCATATTTTTATTTTTGACACGTATTTTTGTAAATCTTTGTGTCAGCAGCAGGTACAAAATGCTGCTGCTCCGCTTTGAACAGAAACACAATTGGCCTCAGGCTTCCTGTTTGATTTATTTTTAAGATTTTATTTCATTGTACAAAACCCACAGGATTGTTAACTTCCTTATCATTTATCTAGAAGGAGGAGGTCAGACAAATGGATGACAGTTTAGCCTCTGAGTGAGCAGCGTTTCCCTCCAGCACCGCTTCAAGTTGACCATTAAACGGTAGAAATCACCTCTCTGACTGCTGATTAAAAAGTGTGAAGCATTTCTTCTACATTTCCCTCCAAAAGGCTCTTTGTTCCTTTTTAAGGTGTTGATTAAAATCTGTGTGTGGCTCGGTCATGATGAACATGTTGTTCCAGTGTCTGTAGGATGAAAAACAATCAGCCGCTCCCGTCACAAGTGCTCTGAGGTGATGAGGTCTGATGATGTTATTTGCTGAAGTGATTTTTACATTTAGAAAATCGCTTTGTTTATGGTCGATAACCGGAGGAGAAGTTCTAACAAAAACGTCTCTGTTTAGTGGTTTTATTTCATTAGTATTTAAATTGTCCATTTGATATTCCGCAGACACAAACATCAACTCTTTACTCATTTTAAAGTTGGAGTTTTTGTGTTAAATGGACTGAATTTGCAGGCTGGTTTTTATTCACTGTTCATTCATTAATGCAGAGAGTTTTCTTTATTCCTTTATTATATATTTTTTGGTTGTAGACGTGATTAAAGACAAACTCAGATTTTATATTTGTTCACAGTTTAGCTTTTATGTTTTTGGGGATCCAGTTGTTGGCAGAAGACCAACTTTACCTCCTCAGCTGCTCTGCGAACAGCTTCAAACCTCATGATTACGTCTCTTATTTTAGATTTTTATCAAACATTCAACCTGCATTTTAAACATGATCATATTTGTTGATTTACAGTGCCGTGCAAAAGTTTTAAATCATTCCTGACTTCTTTAAATTTTGCTTCCAATGAGCCAGATGTTTAGATTTTTTTTTAAGTCTGAAGAAATAAAGGCTGCATCAAAACCTTTTTATTGGTAAAAATTCCCTTTTCTTTTCTACAGAAATTGGATTTTGAGGCCAGTTTTGTCGTGTGCATYGTAAAATGGAAAATCTTTTTCCCGTGTGTCATACATGAAAGCATATACAGCGGGTAAAATAAGTATTGAACACGTCAACATTTTCCTCAGTAAATATATTACTAGAGGTGCTAATGACATGAAATTTTCACCAGATGTYVGTAACAACCCAAGTGATCCATACATACAAAGAAATCAAACCATAAATGTCCAGAAATGAAGTTATTTGTAATAATGTGGAATGGCAAAGGGAAAAAGAATTGAACACACTTACTGAAATTTATCTAATACTTTGTACAAAAGCCTTTGTTGTCAATGACAGCTTCAAGACGCCTCCTGTATGGAGAAACTAGTGGCATGCATTGCTCAGGTGTGATTTTGGCCCATTCTTCCACAAACAGTCTTCAAATCTTGAAGGTTTCGTGGACCTCTTCTATGAACTCTGATCTTTAGTTCTTTCTATAGATTTTCTGTTGGATTCAGGTCAGGTRATTGGCTGGGCCATTCCAGCAGCTTTAGTTTATTTCTCTGAAACCAACTGAGAGTTTCCTTGGCTTTGTGTTTGGGCTCATTGTCTTGCTGAAATGTCCAGCCACGTTTCATCTTCATCATCCTGGTAGATGGAAGCAGATTTTTATCAATAATGTCTCTGTACATTTTTCCACTCATCCTTCCTTCAATTATTTGAAGTTTGCCAGTACCATATGCTGAAAAACAGCCCCACACCATGATGTTCCCACCTCCAAACTTCACTGTTGGTTTGGTGTTTTTGGGCTGATGTGCAGTGCCATTTGACCTCCAAACATGATGTGTATTCTGGCATCCAAACAGTTCAATGTTGGTCTCATCTGACCAGACTATATTCTCCCAGTATTACACAGGCTTGTTTAAATGTTGTGCAGCAAACTTTAAAGGAGCTTCAACATGCTGTTTCTTCAGCAGTGGAGTCTTGCGTGGTGAGCGTGCATACAGGCCATGGTGGTTCAGTGCATTACTTATTGTTTTCTTTGAAACAATCGTACCTGCTAATTGCAGGTCTTTCTGAAGCTCTCCACAAGTGGTCCTTGGCTCTTGGACAACTCTTCTGATAATTCTTTTCACTCCTCTGTCAGAAATCTTGYGAGGAGCACCTGGTCGTGGTCGGTTTATGGTGAAATAATGTTCTTTCCACTTCTGAATTATGGCCCCAACRGTGCTCACTGGAACCTTCAGAAGTTTAGACATTCTTCTGTAACCGATGCCATCATTATGCTTTGCAACAATAAGGTTGTGAAGGTCTTGAGAGAGCTCTTTACTTTTACCCATCATCAGATGGTTCTTGTGTGATACCTGGCCATCATTTGGGACTGAACCAGCTGATATTAACTTGCACTGACAAGGGGCAGGCTTGYTTTCTAATTACGGAGAGAGTTCAGCTGGTGTCTTGGCTTTCCATGCCTTTTTACACCTCCCTTTCTTCATGTGTTCAATACTTTTTCCCTGTGCCATTCCACATTATTACAAGTAACTTCATTTCTGGACATTTATGGTTTGATTTCTTTGTATGTATGGATCACTTGGGTTGTTACCGACATCTGGTGAACATTTCATGTCATTAGCACCTCTAGTAATATATTTACTGAGAAAAATGTTGACGTGTTCAATACTTATTTTACCCGCTGTAGATTTAATAATTAAAATAAATTCACATTTTTCTTTACTTCCCATCCAATCAGTCACTAAGTTTATCACCAGTGTCACCAGTGATCTCAGGGCGCAAATTTTTTTTCCACCTGAGCTCAAAGTCCATAAATACAAAACAGAACAAGACTTTCATTTCTTTTACCAGCCACCCTTTGCTGTAAAGACTTGAAACAGGTCCCATATTGTGTTGATTTCTCCCATCAGTGTGGAGCTCCTCTGAGACCCCTCCAGGCCGGTGACAAGTCTTACAGCCCATTAATCCCCCCAGCGGGGCTGCAGCTGCTCTTTTCAGCTCAGCTATTGTCACATAATACAGAAACGGTTGACATTCAGCTCAGAGACGTTGTTAACAAGGAGCATAGGAACTTTACTATCCCGTCCCTCTTTGTTCGCAAAAAACGTTTGACACTGACTCTCAAATATGACCTTAAAAATAACAATAAAATACTAGAATATATTGTAGCTGTTTCTCTACACTTTGTCTGCTTCATTTTTATTGATGACCACAATGGCTTATTTAGCTCACTTGTCTTAATTTATCTCAATTTTCTTTTAAGGTGACAACATGCATATACTTCAAATACAAAAGGTCAAAGAAAACTTCTTTATATTTTATAAACTTGGCATAATACGAATGATTTTAAACTTTTTGTTTCATAACTGGCATATCTTCTTTCAAATTTGGCTCAGCCAAAATGAAACAGGAAATGACATCAAAAGGGAACTCACTGACCTTTGTTTATTGAAACAATAATATTTGAACTTTTTTTAATCTCTCGCTCTGATAGTGACTGAAAATAATCTAAAGAAACATCAGTTTATCAGCTGTTGTAGCAACACTCTGTTCACACTGAGACATTCCCCTTTGACATCACTTCCTGATACTTTACATGCAAATATCTCAACAACTGTTCATCTCAGCGATGTAAAAAAATGCTGCAATATGTTATTTATATAATCTTTCAAAAATGCATTCATATTTATTACAAAAATTTGATATTAGGGACTCTTTAAAAAACTGATTTAYTGAAGTAAATGTTGGTGTTTTGAGGAAAACGAACAAACTAAATTCCTGTTTAGAGTCAAAACACCCCGACTGTTCTCATTGACCCTGTTTCCATCCCTTCCTCCTGACTCAGACTGTAACAGCTGTGTTTACATGTTCAAGCACAAGATGTCAAAGCTTCCTAAATGTCAGCCACCTCTTCCCTCCCTGAACGTTTGCGCTCCTCGCGGTGCCGTGGATCCTTTAGCTGCTGCAGTAAACCGGAGTGAATAAATCATCCACTGGACGCACTCAGATGCGACTGAAGTCACCTTCTCAGAACGACCGCAGAAGGTGTCACCCTAAAAATACACCGCCGCTCCCGCTGAGCATGTGCAGAGCCGTTCATGTGGACGTGCGCACACCAGCTTATAAATTAGTCAAGAGCAGAGTCGACGTGTTGAGTTACAGAAATATTTACACGTCTAACATTAGCATCTGGGAGGTTTTATGACACTCTTATCCAAACTATGATAAAAAAAAAACATATGCGGAGGACATTGTCAAACAAAACACGTAAATCTAAATTAACCTTTTCTTTTTTTTTATTTTACTTTTTCACAGCCTGCTGGACCTTGAATCTGAGAGAGATGAAAGGTAAAACTGTGCACATGATCCACCACCGACATGTATTTTTAGTTGGAACATTTTCAAACTCAGACCGGCCCGGATTACTGAAGCGGTTCTGTTGTGCTGCAAGTTCAGATTAAAGGAAAGCTGGTTGACTGAACTTTTAACAAAAAGGACGGTGTTTTAAAAAGCTGGGCTGACAGCTGAAGAGGACTTATTGTAAAGGTTGTAAAGCCCTGCTTCTGTTTGACTGATGCTCAGTCACAGTGAGACAGTTTTAGTCACTGCTGCTGCCTCAGCTCAACGCTCCTGTTGGACCAAAACATTTTAAAATTACGAGAAAAAAAAAACAATAAAAATAAATTTAAAAAACAGTTAATAAATTTAATCTGGACCACTTGTGCTTTTAAACTAAAAACCAGAGGTCTATAAAGTACTTTGGTTTTTAGTTTAAATGCACAAGTGGTCCAGGTCTATAAAGTACTTTGGTTTTTAGTTTAAATGCACAAGTGGTCCAGGTCTATAAAGTACTTTAAAAAAATAACAAAATGACTTTGGGAAAAAAAATTTCACTGATGAGAAAACAACTCAATTAAAAGTCAGAAAACTGTTCACAAAAATTGGGAAAGTAAAAGTACTTTTACACACTCCCTAAGAAATAAACTGTTGAATTTACTGAACCAAACTGGTTCCACTAAACCAGGTTGCTTAAATTGAGCAATATATGTATATTTTTTTGCTCAATTTACTCAACTAGGCTTAGAGTTGACTTGACTTTGAGTAAATTCAACACTTCATGTTTTAGAGCATAAACATCTTCTTTCATGATGAGGTCGAACATATTAAGTTTTTAACGAGTAACTAGGTGTTAAATTTGAAAGTAAAGAAGTAAAAGTGTCATTTTTAGCTTTAAAATGTAACGAAATAAAAGTAAAAGTAGCCATTTCAAAAAATAATTGGAAAAATTACAAATCCTCAAAAAACTACTTAAGTACTGTAATGAGGTAAATGTACATAGTTACAGTACTATAAAACGCTGCAAAAAACAATTGACTTGAAGAAAAATATTTTTCTTCTCAGCCTTTTTTTCTGTCTAGAAGAGACTAGTGAAGGTTTGAGATGTAAAACTTTATTTTGAAAGGACTGTTTAAAGTAGAGGTGTGTCAAATTCTACATTCAAGAACTGATTGTTTGCAAAAAGGAGCAGGTTTTGATCAAACTTTAGCTTAGTGAGCAGACAGCACTTAGAAATAGTCCAACCATAGAACATATAGTGACTATCAGTGAGAATTAAAAGCTGTTTTGCCGCTGCTCGGTGTTTTTCTGTGAGCTCCAGAGGAAACAAACAGGAAGAGCAGCAGGACACGATCAAACAGAAACAAACATCACGTTAACCTCAGACCTGCTGCTGACGTACAAATCTCAAATCCTCCGACATCCAAGCGGGTTGATTCTCATTTCCATATCGGCAAACTACAGACGTGCAGGAGGGGAGGGGCGGCGTGGGGCTGTTATTTTTAGGAAAGGACATTAATGTTACGAGTATTAATGCAGCTGTCCTGCTCGTGTTTGGACTGCCGAGGGAGGAGTGTGTTTGTTTTTCTGTGAAGTCATCATCCGGGTCTCTAATGTGCGTTTTAATGATTTCTCTTGCAGTCCCACAGACAGAGAGGCAACAGGTGACAGAGACGTCAGGTGAGCTTCAAACCTGACGACCCTCTCCATGGAGATGCACCATCATTATTAGCAGAGATGGGAAAACGGTGCTTAAGGTTACCTAGAAATCCAGCATCCACTCCCCCTGCTTGCATGCTTTACCCCTGACCCTCAGCTCACACCTGACTTCACAAACGCCTCTGTAATTATCCTCCGGCCCGCTGTCTGACTGGAGATGTCAGCCTCTGACAGTGAGGAGTCCCTGTGGTCCAGAGATTAGACTGCTCCTTAACCTTAACCCATGTGTGAAACAAAGACTCATTAAGCAGTAACATTGAAACAAGTAGGAGATTATCCTGTCTGTCTGACGGCTCTGTGTGTCCTAACTGACAGGAAGAGAGGTCCTGTGGCCTACGCTTCCCAGAAGCCCTGGCTGCTGAACGCCTCTTTGGTGGAGAACATCACCTTTGAGATGCCCATGATCAAATCAAGGCAAGACCTTACTGCTGCATGTTTTATGTGCTTGCACATTGCTTTATTTTTACGTTTCATTCTTTTTAAATGAGTCAAAATCTCAGGAAATCCAACGTTCATAAGAGGTTATTTCTACTAATAGAAGCAGACGTTTGAGGGTTTTCAATTGATTATTGAGCCAATTTTATTTTCTCTTTGTTTACACCTATAGCAGCGATTAATCACCCCTTTTAAAAACATCATACTGCATTATAGATTAATTATCGGTGTTAATTGTACCGTTTTTGCTGGCAAGCTTGAATTAACTGACAGCTGATTAGGTTAAAGCTTGGACAGAATATTTGAGTTTCCAGAGTAATTTTTTAAACCCAGTACACACCAACGATATCAAACACTGAAACACTCAGGCCCGCTTTTCATGCTCACAACAATTAGCTTGTGTTTTGCTTTAATGGAAGCAGAAAGGCTCTCTGGAGGTCTAATGGACTGTGCTTCCTTTTCTTTCTTTTGCTATTCATAAAATACTAATGGATCCGTGCGCTTTGTTGCCTTGGATATGTTCTATCAATTAAACAAAACCCCCTGTCTCTTATGGCCCCATCCTGTTTTGGTTGATCTGGTTSAATACAGACCGTGCAGCAGGTGTTTCTGTCTTTACATCGGATGTAAACAGTCTGCAACAGTTGCTCAGATTTACACACAGATGTTATAAACGACACGTGGACGTTTTGCATGTGCAAATATTTGCGAACACTCTTCATACCTGTTGGATGAACACCTGGGATGGTGTAGCCATTTTTGTTTTTACTGTTAACTCGATGGTTTTTAGTGCAGCTTATTACTTCCTGTTTAGATCAGTCTATCCTCCGTGTTCTGCAACAGATTTGTCAGCTTCCTGAGTCAGAAACAAAGCACGCGCAGTGATTCTGTAAAGCTGTAAAAATCCAAACTGTCTAGAGTTTGTAAGCATTTGGTTTTCTGGGTCACGACCTCGTATTGTCAGAGTTTAACCTCAAAGCTGCAGCAGCTTTTACATTACGTTAGGATGACTCCAAGTCATTTGAAAGCATGTGGTTTGCTGTAAATGTGCGGTGTAGAAATTACATTTTAAATTCAAATAACACAATCAGATGACTAATGTGTGGCAAATTGTTCCTTCCTTTGCGTTATTTCTATATGATGAAACGAGACAATTTTCTGTAAAATCTCCAACCTTTTTATCACTTCAGCGTTGGCTTCCTCTGACTTGTATTATGCATGACAGCAGATGATATGTAAAACCATTTAAATGACTGTGCCAGCCTGATTGCCGGTCATCAAGGGAACAATGAGCGGATCTCGGTCCTCATTTGTATTCYGTCTTTGCGCCTGGCAGATACAAAGCAGTCATCGAGGCCTGCTCCCTTCAGCCTGACATTGACATCCTTCCTCAGGGGGACCAGACAGAGATTGGGGAGCGGGTCAGTATTACATCACCTTTTTTTATTACTTTTAATAATTTTTGATTCATCACACCTCACCCTTCCTGCATCGCCACATTTCAGCAACATTGTTTTCTGTGAGCAGGTGGCTGGACTGCCCTGGTTTAGTCGAAGCTCTGTCACGTTGGCTATTTTTCACACACGGCTAATGAAGGAAATAAACCCATTATCCCCTTTGTTTCTCTGGAGACCACACACACGCTCTGCAAATGCAGTTCCTTCACACGTTTTTCCATTTTCCCCGTGCAGGGAATAATCCTATCAGGGGGACAGAAACAACGAATCAGTGTGGCCAGAGCTCTGTACCAGCAGACCAACGTGGTTTTTCTGGTGAGTCTGATGTTCAACTCATCAGAAGGTTTCATCTTTTTTTTATTTTAGGCGACGTGAAACCAAAGACTCAGATGCGATTCTATTTCTGAAACTGTCCTGCTTGATAAAAATAACTGCACGCCTCCTAATCTCTGAGCTTTGAAATGTCAGACCCTGATGGGTTTTTAAATCTGCTTCTCAGTAATTATAACATTTTAAAACATGGTTTCACTTTCTGTAATAGTTTTTTTTTATAGTTGGATGAAATATTTGCCATAATTTTCAATATAAACTGAAAATTAAATCCTGTAGAGGACTTTAGGGGTGGGATAAACAGAAGTTGTTACAATTGACATATCTTTCTGGCTTGTGTTTCATACAAACATGAACAACAAACATTGTCCTTCAGGGTTAAGCGTGGGTATAAATGTTTTTTTTTTTTGTTCAAACATGGCTGCAGAGACAGATGTGTGCTGATGCATGAAATGTTTGTGTTCCTTTGCGCGCTTTTAAACCTGAGTGTATATATTTTTAGGACGACCCATTTTCTGCCTTAGACATCCACCTGAGTGATCATCTGATGCAGGACGGCATCCTGAAGATGCTGAGAGAAGAGAAAAGAACCGTGGTGTTGGTCACACACAAGCTGCAGTACCTACCGCACGCAGACTGGGTAAAACCACAGTGTGTGTGTGTGTGTGTGTGTGTGTGTGTGTGTGTGTGTGTGTGTGTGTGTGTGTGTGTCTGTGTGTGTATTGGATCTTTAAACTCTTTACCAGAACAATTTGTGCAGCTAAACATAATAACCCAATTTATTGCTGTTTTTATATAAGACTGTTTATCTCAAAAATCTCAGGAGCACATAAAGCTTGATTATCTGTGTCTGCATGTGTGTGTGTGTGTGTGTGTGTGTGTGTGTGTGTGTGTGTTTGTTATCAGATTATTGCAATGAAAGACGGCACGATCCAGACCGAAGGGACTCTGAAGGACATCCAGAACTCGGAACCCGAACTCTTCGAGCACTGGAAGACCCTAATGCACAGACAGGACCGGGAGTTTGAGACGGTGATTATTGATCGCTGAGTTAAAATAATCACGACTCAGAGTCAGCAGCTAACGAGAGCTGATTGTTGGATTCAGCTTTCGGCGGAGACGAGTGTTTGTTGGAATTTGTAAACTCTCCTTTCAGGAGACGGTTGCAGCGAGCTTGACTGACATGGAGAGGAAGAACCTTCGGAGGGCCATGTACTCCAGGGATGCAGTGAGGACCGAGGACGACGAGGAAGGTGAGCGAAGACCAGCTGGACTGAATATGTGCATGACTGCAGCAGGAGCGTCTCTGGTTTCAGCCCGAGTGTTACATGCAGGCTGTCATTTCCCCATCACCTGCTGTGTTTGCTGAGAAGAAGCATCTGTTACATTTCTCATCAAGCTTAATTTAATGTTTATGTTGCATCAGTGGCTTCAGTTGTATGGGGCACTAAGTGTAAAATAAAATGTTTAAAATTGTCACTAACACCTTTTTATTATTTAGATCACTTTCTGAGATTGAAATCCYAGTTGAAACATTTCCACTAACATTTTATCATTTAGCTCACTGTTCTCACATTTAGCTAACTTTTCTAAATGTTCAATTTAAATGTTAATATGTGTAAATACTGAATGTAAATGTGGATAAATGTTGAATTTACATAAGTATTTATAAATGGAATGCAGTCTTTGCTGTTGGTGCTCAGCTCTTTTTATGATGTCATCATCCTGTGACGATAACAACCGCTAATGCTGCTAACGCTTCCATACAAGACATTAAACTTGCAGCTGCGGCCGGTGTCCGAGTGCATTTCAAACTGCTGGACCACAGGTACCACCCATGTTGTTTTCAATGAACACAATTTGAATTTAGATTTTAGATACCATCTTCAGTGTTAGCAATGTTTGAAGCTTTTGCAGCATTTGCTTTTGTCTCAAGATGATGACATCACAACTCAAGCCTTGTACCAACAGCCAAGGCTGCGTTCCATTCTTACATTTGTAAGCTTTTTATTTAACATTTACGATAAAGGTTCACACATTTAGATTTAAGATTTTGTATTTACACATATTAGTTAACATTTTAAATTTAACGTTCAGTAAAAATTTGCAAAATGTAAGAGCAGTGAGCTAAATAATAAAAAATGTGTTTGTGACATTATTTAACATTTTATTTTACACTTGGTGCTCCATAGTTGTGCTCTCTTAGTTGGTAAATGCAAACATTTTTAGGTTTCCTGGTCTGTCTTTTCTTTCTTTTTTTTATCTCATAGTTATTAGATATTTCACATTCTGCCTCCTGCTGTGGTGCAACACTGGAGCTGACCTTTTGCGTACCTGTGCTGTTGAGAGTTTTGTGATGAGAGGAGCTGAGGTGCATTAGCTGTACTTTTTATCTGTACTCTGTATTGTCTCCTGCGTGCTGGTGGCACCCCGGGGTGGACTGGTGCGGTCGCGGCTGCAGCAGCGAGTGTTGCCCTTGTGTTCCATCGAGCAGGTGTGAACCAGAAAGCATGGTTTGGAAAATAAAAAATGAACAAATAAATGAATCAAAACCAGATTTAAAAAATCTGTTTGTGGCGTTTGTGATGCTTCTAGCAAATATCAGTTCTGTCGGTTCCTTTTGCTGTACGTCTTCTTCACACTTGTCCCTCAGTCATGTCTCCCTGCTGCCACTAAAAGTGTCTCTAATGCAAGCATGTTTGTAGATGGTAGTTTTAGTGCTGACGGTCATTAGGCCCTTTGCTTTTCCTGCCTTCTCCTCCTGCCTCCTCTCCGCCTCCAGCTTGTCTGAGTCTCTCAGACGTCCACATGCAGCCTCACGCTCTAAAGCTTGCTACGTAACGCGGTGTGTGATATTTAATGGGTGGAGAGAACGTGAGAGGTCGTTCACGTTGGCTTCTCGTTGAAATTAGCATCTGCTTGGAGTTGAATGTTGGGGATTCTGTAATTTGTCGCTTGTTTTAATGTTGGTCTTTCCTGTTTTTGGTTCTCATAAGTTTCAGTCAAAAAAAGGCACATAAATGAAATTAATTAAGAAATATTTTAGTGTTTGAGGAGATATTTCTCATTAAAATGCACTGACTTCTCTGTTCGGACTCATCTGTGTTTTTGCTCCCAGAAGAGTCTGTGGAAAGCGACGACGAGGACAACCTGTCCCAAGTGATGCGCCAGCGGGCCACCATCCCATGGCGTTCTTGCGGCACCTACCTGTCCTCCGCCGGCCTCCCCCTGCTCGCCCTGCTCCTCCTCTCGCAGCTCCTCAAGCACTCCCTGATGGTCGCCATCGACTACTGGCTGGCTCGCTGGACGTCGCACGTCATCATGGCCAAGATCGAAGCCAAGACCCACAACTGTACCGTCGCGCAGGTAAAGCAGAAGAGCCAGCATCTGGTTTCCCTCGCTGTGAATGATGTTTGTGTTATTGCTCAGCTCCCAGGAGATTTTAAGACTTTCACACCCTTTTCATTCATCATCACTTCAACTACATGTTAGCTACACTCTGATCTCTGTGGGAATTTATGTCTTTGATGATGTCAGACTTCAAAAATATTCACCGCCCCCTAAAACAATGGGATTGCACATCCACTCTTTAATATCCATCCATCCATCCATTTTCTTCCGCCTATCCGGGGTCGGGTCGCGGGGGCAGCAGCTTCAGAAGGGAGGCCCAGACCTCCCTCTCCCCAGC
>NW_013952433.1:2797815-2799083 GCF_001266775.1 Austrofundulus limnaeus | reverse complement strand
CATAAAGCCCCAGACAGCATAGCTCCTAGGATCATTGGGACACTCAAACCCCTCCACCACGATAAGGTAGCAGCCCAAGGAATTTAATATTAGACTAAAAAAAAAAAAAAACCACTTCCTTACAAATTTTCTGTGGCTGTGTTGATTGCAGAATTTCCCTTTAGAGGATTGTGTTTTTTTATGCAGTCTTCTGCACTAATTCTCCAGTGAATCACAGCTTTTAAGCCAAAAACATGAATGATGCCAAACTCCAGATGGAGCGTTCACCAACAAACCCTGAAGCAGCGGCAGCTCAGCTTTATCTGCATATCGGAGCAGCAGGCACGCATTCATGGATGAGTCTGTGCCAGAAAATGAAGATGGAGAATAAAAGTGTGCTGCTGTTTACTGGAAATGCAAATGTTGCTGAGTTACACCTGAAACTAGAATTCGTAGTGAAGAACATCACAGCTTATGTATTTTCTTGAACTCTGTTCTGTTTGTCTAAAAAAAAAGTTGTTATATTTGACACACTCATGGAGACAGAGAGGCAGAGAATCCCTCGTTCACTTTAATTCGGTATAAATATAATAAGGTTTGAAGGTTGCGCTCTGCGGTCCACATTCAGAGGTCACACCAGCTGTTAGCAGGTTGTTGTGTTCCAGGAAAAAGTTTTAACAATAGTTTTTTTATGTGCGTGTCTTTGTGTTTGTCCCGTAAACTGAAATGCCAGGTCACATTTCATGCAGCCTCGTGTGAAGGCTGAAAACAGATTCAGCTGGGCATGAAAGCTGCGGCCACACTCTATAGATACTGTAAGAGCAGAGAAACTGTGGCCTGAATGCTAAGCACATCTTGTTTGGCTGAGCTTCTGAGTCTCTCTGCCAGGTTCATCTAATCTGCAACGGGCTTCAGTCTAAACCTCATGGGGATGCTCTGAGGTCCCGTTTGGCCACCAAACAAACACACACGTGGTCCAAACGCCTCAGAACTGACAGCTCATTTAAAATGGCACAAACTGAACAGATTTTATATAGTTTCATGCTTTCAGAAATGTTACAAGATTGACACTTTTTCTGCTTTTTAAATACCAATCAGGCATTTATTGGAAATATAAGGTAAATGAGTTAGCTTTGGTGATTATCTCTAAATTAGTTCATAATTAGTGAAAAATCAGAGCAGCATATATATTTATTTAATGTCTGTGATTCTTATTACGTCAAACAGTGTCATCATTAGAAATAATGAAGTCGTTATTTTTGTCTTTTGAATCCGTTTTTGTGCTTCTC
>NW_013952433.1:2788198-2797535 GCF_001266775.1 Austrofundulus limnaeus | reverse complement strand
AAAGTTCCACATGTCCAATTATTGACCCCTGACGTGAGGTAATTATTTATAAGAATTGTTAATGATATTAATCCTTACATAAACTTTATCCAGTAAAAAGCTTAAAAATATTTCAGTAACTTATTTGTGTTATTTTTAAAGCAAAAAGGCAAACCTAACTTAGTTTTGCTTGAATGCTTGAAGTCATGAATTTTTTAAAAAAGGTGAATAACTGATTAAAGTGCTGCATGGTTTTATAAAAATCAATTAAAAAACAAGCCAGAAAGCGTGAAGCAGACCTGCAGGAAGAGGGAAGTGAGGACACCACATTGTGTTTGCTCTGAAGGTGCTGGCTCAGCTTTAACAGCTTCACTGGCTTTTACCGCTCAAAGCTGCTAATTTTTAACCCGCCTCAGAGTTTAATTATGCTTATAATTACAGTACAAGCAAAGAAAGTGTCATCTCCACAAACAGCTGCAGCAGTGATGAAGGTGTTTCTCTCTCTCTCTCTCAGGACTGTGGCTTCAGTCACTCATGGTATCTGTCCGTGTTCAGCGTCCTGTGCTGCCTGGGCATCGTCCTCTGCCTCGCCACCTCTGTGACCGTGGAGTGGACGGGCCTGAAGGTGGCCAAAGAGCTTCACCACAACCTGCTCAATAAGATCATACTGGCCCCCATGAGGTACGGCTTCTTGTCTCGGGTTGGGGGGAACCTGTATGTGTGTGTGTGTGTGTGTGTAACAGATAATTTATACGAGGAGGCAGAGTTAAAAGCGCCTCATTACTCTGAGCCCAATCTGCTTCCCTCACATGAAACCAAACAGTCAGCACTTACCCTGAGCACACACAGCTGGAGTTTACACAAGGACATTTAACCTAAAAGAAAAGTTTATTTCTGACTTTGTGGAAATCTTTAAAATGTAATTACATACATTCATACATTCATTTAGAGAAGATTAGATATACTGTTAGGGGATCTGTAAACAAATTCTTTGATATCTGGCAGCCATTTTTATCTTACGTAGAAAATTTTCAGCAGATAACTTTGTCTAATGGTCAAATATTGGTTCTTTGTACACAAACCTGTGCTTTGTATTTTCTGATATGTGAATACAAGATGGTTTCATGTAGAGACAATAGATCCGGTATAGGCGGGGAGGGATGGGAGGGATTTTGGGGGTGTGTGTTTTGTTTTGTGTTTTTGTAAGTCTGTTTTTTTTTTGTGGTTTATGTTAAAAAAAAATAAAAAAGACCTTGATAAAAAAAATGTAATTACAAGCCGAGTATCGTGAATCAAGAATATTTGAGACATTTGGTGAATGTGTTAAACGTTCTTAAACAGATAATTTATTTTAAAATAATTATTTTCAGTAATTACATTAATTGGGTAGGAGGGTATAATGTAATTTTCAGGCACATAGTTCATTTCTATACCACAGTCAAGTAACTAACTTCAGTTATGAAAATGATGAAATTTGACTTTGCACCATTTCCTATCTTAAAACCTTGAAATGGTCTCTGTCTCTTTAAAGGCACAGTGTGTAGGGTGTTGTTAATTCTTTTAACCGAAATTGAAATAACCACTAATGATAATAATAATAAAAAACATGTCTAATCATTGCAGACAAAGACCTTGCTTTATTATTTTTACCTTATAAAAAGCTGTTTATATCTCCATGGTCGCAGGTTGCCACTACAGGCAGCCGTCATCTTGCACCGCCATCTTGTCTACGAAGGCTCATGAAGGACAAACTGCGGTGGCGGCGTCAAAAACGGTTTTAGTCGTAATACTATAAATGTAATATTTGTTGTCTGTCATTGTAGCTGGGATAATTTTACTTATTAAAGCTCATAATCTTACCACTTGAAACATCACTAGCCCTGAAGCTGCTGGTAGACATCGCGGTTGGAATTATCAAAGGTTTTTGACACCTGAGAGACACCGTAGCAACTCCTTTGCGTTTGGAAGCGGGGGGTGGGGGTGGGGGGAGGACCAGGGAGGATGATTCAACCACTCAACCACTAGATGTCGCTGAAAACAACAAATCCTACACACTGTACCTTTAAGAACTTCCTACCATTTCTGACCCTCCCACTTCAGCACGTCTTCGCAACAATGCTTCATGCAGTTTACAACCTTTCGTAGTCGCGTTGTGTTTTGTTGTAAAACAAGAAGCAACATTTTGTAATACTGGCTTTGGAAAATGTCAACTCAGGATGCAGTTAACTTTTAATAAAATGATCCCACGTCGGATCTGGAAAGTGGGTTTTCTGAAGAACTGGAGCGAGTGCAGAGGCTCTTACAAGATGTTTCAGCTTGGTAATATATGTCCCAGTCATCCTTTTATGCGTATACATCAATGTTAAGCTACGTTTTGTGAAAAAACTATAAATATAGATCATTATATAGCTATGTTTTGCAATGAGATCATGGAACCCGAGTAGCTTAGAACACTGAGTGTTTCTAACTTTGTGTCCTTTGTCCGAGGGATGCAAAGGTTTGATTAAAGCTCAGTGTGTATTTGGGGAGAGTAATAGACCCACTTATATGGGTTTTTACCTTTCCCCATTCACCACTATCAAAAATCCGGTGTAGATGTGTGAGGGAGGGGTGCTCGGGGGAGGAGCTTTGGGTAAATTGGCGGTGCTTTGTACCAGCAAGTGTTTAGGCAGCTCTGAATGACTAACAAAGAAGATTCAAGATTTTCTCAAACATGCATGAATGAATCAAAGCTACACTCTGGTTTTGATGACATTACAACACGACATCACCCACACCCAGGGGTGACGGAGAGTTACCAGTTAACTTAACGAGCACGGTTTTGGTTCCTGTCTCTGCGCCCTCAGGCTGTTCGAGACGACGCCGCTTGGCAGCATCCTCAACAGGTTCTCCACCGACACGAACACCATCGACCAGCACATCCCCACCACCCTGGAGTGCCTCTCCCGCTCCACCCTGCTGTGTTTGTGCGCCCTGGGCGTCATCTCCTATGTGACGCCCGTGTTCCTCATCGCCCTCCTGCCGCTCGCCGTCGCCTGCTACTTCATCCAGAAATACTTCAGGATGGCTTCCAGGTGAGTCAGGCCAGAAGAACACACGTCGAGGAAAAAAAAAATCTGTTATTACCCAAACTAGACACATTTATTTGGGTTAAAGAGTGTCAAACTGCAGCAGATAAGGTGTTTGCTCATTCATTAATTAACTTAATTAGATTCTTATGTTTGACTCATCTGAGCTTTGCTTCGTGTGTTTGCGGCTCAGAGACCTGCAGCAGCTGGAGGACAGCACTCAGCTCCCTCTGCTCTCCCACTTCTCTGAGACGGTGGAGGGTCTCACCACCATACGAGCCCTCAGGTCAGGCTTGAGTTTTCTGGATTAATAAAAAATAAGCAGAACCGACGTTTCTGCCTCATGAGTGGAGAAGCTGCGAGCAGACAGGAAGTTGTCGGTGCTGGTGACGATGACTGAAACCCTTCTCATCTGGCAGGTACGAGCCCAGGTTCAGGCAGAGGTTGCTGCAGTTCACCGACGCCAACAACATCGCCTCGCTCTTCCTCACAGCTGCCAACCGTTGGCTGGAGGTCCGCATGGTAATGACCCGTCTGCTGCTCGGATCTTTAAAATTCTGATCAGTTCTGCTCCTCTGATCCTCACGCCTCTGGCTCACAGTCATGTGGACGGATGTTGTTGAGAGACTGCTCCCTCTGTTGGGTCACTGAAATACTGACGATCTGATTAACTCACAGGAAACGTCGACTTTGTCATGTTTAATGTATCGGCTCGTTGACACGATGTCCTCTCTCCTCTCAGCATAATGATGTGTAAAAATGAATCTGTTTCTGTGATTGTTTTTTCTTTAATGCAACGTGTCTTTGTTTCTGCAGGAGTACATCGGAGCCTGTGTGGTGCTGGTGGCAGCTGTGGCCTCCATCACCAACTCTCTGTACAACCAGCTGTCCCCTGGTCTGGTGGGGCTGGGACTCACGTACGCTCTCATGGTACATATTTATACCCTGAGTTTATTCACCGTATAAGAGATGCTATATTTGGCTGTGGCAGAGCGGTTACTCGTCTCTGCCGTTAAAGACCAAGGAGTTTAAGTGCTGGAGTGCGCAGAAACAACATGACCGTGTGATYGGCTGGTGAAGCTAACGGCTAACGCTAAACGGTCAAGACTCTGGATTTCCCATTACTGTACATGTTGACAACAGAGCAGAAAATAAGGACTGACAATGTAGAAATCACAAAAACTATTAATAATAATATAAACACGATTATTATTAATATTTTACAGTTTATAAAATCTGTCTAATGTTTTAAATCATGTCAGAATAGCTGTTTGTGTTATGGATTTATTAACAGAAGATAAACAGGAAAACGTCTCATTTTACAACAAAAATAAGCAGATTTGATTTTATTTAGCTCAATGTGATCTGAGCAGAACATAATATAACAGTTTAAAATTAAAACAATCTTATAAAGTCGATGTAATCACTGTTATTTATTGAACTGGTCAGCAGATATTAGCTTGTGGAGCATATATACAGAGTTTAGCTCTGTTGAATCATGCTACAATTTAACACAAACTATTAAATGTTACTTTGTCCTCTGATTAATATTTAGACCTTCAGAGTGTAAAATAATATTATAAATGTGAGTATTTTTAGGTTCCTGTTAGAGGAACCTGACCTGTTAAGAAGATGTTAGCTAATAGAGACAAGTTTCATCCTATAACCAGAGAACATTTTCTAACTGTTGACTGGTAAAATATAAATATTCTTATTTTTTATGACAGTAAGAAGAAATAATAAATATACTTTATTACAACCTGAAGTCATCATTTTTCAACTAGCTAAAGTCATAAGTTACAGGCTGACTTCAGGTCTGGTTTAGATCATTGTTACTTGTAAATGATATATTTTTCTGGTATAAATCTGCTGTTTTACATGATTGTTGAATGAAATTAACATAGTTATTAATTTATTGTAAAAACATGACATCATAAGTGAAACAGATCTGGTTCATTTGCTGTTTATCTGTTAGTTTCTATGGAGGCTGTGAGCCGTTGCCCTTTTTGGACGCCATTTTTGCTCCTCCATGCTGTCACAGACACTACCAGTGGACGGTATGGGCGGGGCTCAGTCTGGTGATCTTATTCAAGTCTAGGTTCAAGACACTTCAACCTCCTTGCCTACTGGTGGTGCTGGTGGATGATAGCCCCGCCTGTCAGTGTGTTTACATTGTAGCTTAGCATCACCAAGCACCTTTGAGTGTCCTATAAAAAGATCTATACAAGTTTGATGCATTATTATTGTTATATAGATACCAATTGAATGATTTAAATGTGAAAAAAATAAGGATTTAAAAGCAGATATGTCCCCTTTAAATGTTTTTTTTTCTTCATCAAACCTCTGAGCAACTCAAACAGCCRGAGTCTCCAAAGATACACCGCCACAACAAAATGTCAAAATGTCTTTTGATGCGAAAGAACTATATTACATTCAAACTGACCTCTTAAATATGTAWATATCGGTGCCATTTTTGTAATTTCAGAGAAAACGGAGGGCAAAGAAATAGGCAGCCTGTAAAAGTTAGGACTCCTTGAAAGCTCATTTATGGTTTTTAAAACGAGTGAAAGTGATGCTAATTTTAGAGCTTGATGAAAGTGAACCTTTTAACATCCAGTGGTCAGACAGTGATTCAGTTATTTGAAAGTAAAAATAAGCACTTAGAGCAAGAAAATGTTAAAAGTTTTCTTTGTTTAAAATGTAGAAACATAAGAAAAAAACTGAAGAAAGAGCTGAACAAAACCTAAATTCGGTCTGAGGGCCATCCTTAACTCAGAGCTTATATCTGGTGATATCACACAAGATCATTTAGTTATTTTACAAGGTTTGAACAAAACATCTCTTCAGCACAAGATCATTTTAGTCGTAGCCTAAAGACTAAGGCAAGAAATGCTTGAAAGAATGCCTTTAGTTTAAAAATGCATGTGTTCTCTTCGTTGCACTTTCACACAGACCGATGTCCAGACTGAACTGTGTTTCTCTCCTCCTCCTCGTGGTATCAGGTGTCCAACTACATGAACTGGATGGTGCGGAACTTGGCAGACATGGAGGTTCAGCTCGGCTCGGTCAAGAGGATTAACGGTCTGCTCAAAACCGAACCGGAGAACTACGAAGGACTCCTCAGTGAGTGGAGCACAGGATCTCCAATAAATCCGTTTTTTTTCTCAACAAACTTCATGATTTTTAATTTTGCGATAATCACCAACAAGTTGCGTCAACATTAATCTGACATTCGGGGGATTTTCTATTTTCTCGCACCTTTTTAAAAACATCATTAATAAAGAGATAATTGTTAAATCTGTGTTGCTAACAGACTTCTCCGTGTCTCAGCTGTGTCTCAGGTCCCTGACGGWTGGCCCCGGCAAGGAGAAATTAAGATCCAGAATCTGAGCGTTCGATACGACGCCACGCTCAAGCCGGTACTCAAAAATGTCAACGCAGACGTGAGCCCCGGTCAGAAGGTAATAACATCCAGAACACCAGAGTCTAAATAAAAAATAAAAAAAAGATTAAACTGGGCTGCGAAGAATTTTTGATTTGAATCATGTGATTTTTGTGTAAACCTGTGAAACTATTTGAATGTTTTCAGGTGGGAATCTGTGGCCGAACCGGCAGCGGCAAATCATCTTTCTCCTTGGCTTTCTTCCGCATGGTGGACATGTTCGAAGGTACAGTTTAAATAATAAAGTGAAAATAAGACGAATAAATCATTTTCTTTTGTATTGATTTTATTCTCTTTTTCCCCAACAGGGAGGATTGTGATCGACAACATCGACATCTCCAAGCTGCCTCTGCAGACCCTCAGGTCTCGGCTGTCCATCATCCTTCAGGACCCCATCCTGTTCAGCGGCACCATCCGGTACGACGCACTGCTCTGTCAACAGGAAGGCGTCTTCACTGCGGTTTACGTCTGATGATAGTCATAAAGAGGGACGCTCAGAACATTTCCAGGGAGATGTGCAGTTGGCAAACAGACAGTGACGACACTTATCTAAAACTCAGAGAGAGCTGCTTGTAGATAAGAGCTCGTTTCTCTGAAAAGACTATCAGAGCTGTTTATTTTTATGCCTCAGTGGAACGGACCATAAAAAGCTTTCTGTGAGCTGGAGGATGGATGAAAGGAAAATATGTCTTTAAAAGATGCATGAGGCCTTTTTGTGTCTTAGCTCTGAAGTCAACCATCTTGGTCCGGGGTTGGGATAGGGGCGTATTTACTCAGAGGGTCCCACCTGCCGCCCGATGGCTCTGCAGAGTTGGTAAACAGAAAGTGCACGCTCGCTCAAGATCAGGTCCAGTCCTGGKCCACTGGCTCCTACCTGTTTGGGAAGTGCATGGTGGAGACCATTGGAGCCAGCCTATTGATTTGTATGTGCTAAGAGGACATATTCCAGGTGTACTGTTTGAATAAAACTCAGCCAGTACATTGAGTTTTTGTCATGTGATGCACTTTCGTAGGGAGGGAGGAAAGTTCAGAGAAGAGAGGTTTAGACAGAAGAGGGTGAGCATTAGGGGAGGAGTCAGGAGTGGTTGGGGGTGTGGTCTGGTAGGTGTATATAGGATGTTTACAGTGGGGCTGATCTAATCAAAGGAAATGTTTAGATTTTTTAGAAGAATCTTCAGGTGACTGTTTACAGTTCACTGAGGTTAGGAGTATTATTATTATTATTATTATTATTATTATTATTATTATTATTATTATTATTATTATTATTATTATTATTATTATTATTATTATTGGATGTATACTTTGGAGTGAGTAATATAATCTTGGTCTGCCAGTTAGAGGAACTAGTTTAACTGTGGTAGTACCTCCATGTTATGTGGGTGACCCATGACCCATAATGCTTTGCGGTTGGATAGGGGGCGTGGTTTATTGTGGTGTAGGGCTAAGATTTGGTGGATTTGTTTTAATTTTTGAGCCTCGTTTTTGTAATAGTTTTGTTGTTTTAAATAGTATTTGTGGCTATTTTGAGGTCTGAAATTTAAAGAAGCTGGGTATTTTAGGTCTCTGCTTTAGCATGTATCTGTGTGGTTAGTTTAAGGTAAGAGGTCAGGGTTAGGCATGTACCTGTCAAAGCTGTAACTTTAGGTCTACCATTGGGGGGCTATGCTCGAAAACCCTGCATGTCATTTTCAGAAATTACGATTAAACCTATATATGACATTGTAATTATTTTAAACGTGTCAAAGTTACCTAAAGAGAACAAGAGAGTTACATCTGCCTACTTAACCAGTTAATTTCTATTGTTTGTGCAAATTATGTCATTTTATTGGGGGGGTTATATTGACTGAATCAAATTATTGTGGGGGTCATAACCCCCCTAACCCCCCTGCAAATTATGTCTATGGTATCTATGTGGTTAGTTTAGGTAAGAGGTTAGGATTAGTGTCCAAAAGAGGAAATTCCATCCTTTATGTTGCATCTCTACTTAGCCCAAATGTAAGTAAATGTATGTGGTAATTATTTTTGGGTAACAATACTTCTTGGTAATAAATCTTATACTGGGCACCTGGGCTTACCAGAAGCTCAAAACGTGTCAATATCAATAGCAAAATAAGCTGTTTGTCAGAAAATATTTGAGTTTTTTCATGTGCACAACCCACATAGTCAGCTCTACTGCTCATCCCACGGATGTATGTTCCTTACAAATGTGGCGCCATTAAAAAGAGAAATTAACAGACTTTCTGAGAAGCTTTGTTACAACAAAGAAATCATCTAAACATAAATTTCATTACTTTCTGCGTTTGTTAAAACCACACAGCTCTCTGCTAAAGTCTGTAAATCCTGTTAAAAGGTTTTGTTTACCATGAATTCTTGCAGTTTTAGCTCAGTGGGCTATTTTAAGTGAGTTCTGAGTGATGAGACATTAATTCGAAATTTCAGCCAAATGTGAATGTTTATTTTTTTTATCAGTATAGCTGAATCAAGACTTTCTGTAAATAAATTAAATTTTCAGATGAAATTCTGGCTGTTTTTAGGGGAGTTTGATCAGTTTGTTGGACACCAGAAGCAAATGTCCAATATTTTTACATTTGAGACATTTTATTTTAGGCTAACGGATTAAAAATGACCTTAGGTAGATTTGTATGTGGGAGTAATTGTTGTTACAGCACTCAAAGTGTCTTTTGTGTGTGTGTGTGTGTGTGTGTGTGTGTGGCAGGTTCAACCTGGATCCAGAGATGAAAGCAACAGATGAGATGTTGTGGGAAGCATTGGAGATCGCTCAGCTGAAGCCTGTTGTTAAAACTCTCCCAGGAGGTCTGGGTAGGAACACACACACACACACACA
>NW_013952433.1:2772854-2786862 GCF_001266775.1 Austrofundulus limnaeus | reverse complement strand
TTAATTAATTCAGAAAATCTTGTCAGGACCCCACCTTGATGTTTCAGGACCCCACTTTGGGTCTCGACCCCAACTTTGGGAAACACTGATTTACACGACAGTGTGGAGAGTTGCACAGTAATAATGGAGTTATGAAGGTAAATATACAATAAATAAAACATGACAGTTCTCTTTGAAGCCATTATGCCACAAAGAGATTCCCATCTCTTTTTTATGTTTAAACTGTCCAGCTACAAAAACAAAATTATACAAAAGACAATAACAGCTTTTAAAGGAATAATGTTTAAATCAATCTGTGAAAAGAAAATCCCTATTTACTACTAAAAATCTTGGTAGGCTGTGGCTGCTTGAAGCAGAAGCTGATTCAGCTAATTGAAAAAAAAAGTAAAGATCAAAAAATGTGAAATGCTGACCGTGCATTATGCATTTACAAGCACATCAAAGTTTGTGATTTTTATTTTTTCCTCAGATGCCATGGTGACGGAGGGAGGAGAAAACTTCAGTCAGGGTCAGAGGCAGCTGTTCT
The DNA here is from genome assembly GCF_001266775.1 of Austrofundulus limnaeus. Classification (NCBI taxonomy): domain Eukaryota; kingdom Metazoa; phylum Chordata; class Actinopteri; order Cyprinodontiformes; family Rivulidae; genus Austrofundulus; species Austrofundulus limnaeus. The sequence continues at coordinate 2,786,336 of NW_013952433.1, read as the reverse complement.
GTTTGGCCAGAGCCTTCGTGAGGAAGAGCAGCATCCTCATCATGGACGAGGCCACGGCCTCCATCGACATGGCCACGGTCAGCGTGCGACTTGCAGGAACGCTGCATCTTATTTTATGTTTTTAGGCTGAAAACGTGACGGAGGCGCAGGAAATGAGGAGAACAGACAGATTTTTAGCAGTAAATACGAGAACAAAGAGAAAAAGCAGACGGAGATGTTTATAATCTGACAAAGATAAAGAACGGTTTCTGATGTTAAATGGAAATTTGAGCTGATGATACCAGCAGAAAACATGGAAGTAAAAAAAAGTAGCAGCTTAAACTGAAGCTTTTAGGAGGAAGCAGAGAGGTGAGTGTGTGCTTGAAGCTGGGAGATAAAAAGTGACGTAGAAGTAAAAAAAAAAAAAACAAGCAGAGTGCAGTAAGATCCTGAGGGGAGCTTCACATCATTTCAAGCACATTCAAGCATCCTAGAGTTGATGTTTGTGCACAAAGAGCAAAACTCAGGCTTACAATAGCAGCAGCACAGACCTCGAGGTGAAGCAGTAAAACAAGATCAAATAAGATGAAAAATAATCTTTTAATACATTTTTTCCCAGTAACCTCTGTTTCAGACCTTTTTCTCTTCCCACAGGAGAGCATCCTGCAGAAGGTGGTGATGACTGCTTTTGCTGACCGGACAGTAGTGACCATAGCAGTGAGTACCTCCTCCTGCGCTGCGCCGGCGCTTTAGGCTTTTACAGTAACTTAAACGGGTCGAACGTTTCCTCGCCCCCTGAGAACGATGACCTCCATTCTGCACCGGTAATATGGTTCTTGTAAAAATGACGCACGGCTGCAGGTATAACTAGGACGTGAGGAAAGACAGCAGATCCCTGAGCTATTATTACTTTACTGTAAAGGTCATAAATGTTAAGGTTATAATTCTTTTTAAGCCAACTTGGTACCTATAATTGCAAATCCAGGAAAGTATATTCAGCGGGTAAAATAAGTATTGAACACGTCACCATTTTTCTCAGTAAATATATTACTAGAGGTGCTAATGACATGAAATTTTCACCAGATGTCGGTAACAACCCAAGTGATCCATACATACAAAGAAATCAAACCATAAATGTCCAGAAATGAAGTTATTTGTAATAATGTGGAATGGCACAGGGAAAAAGTATTGAACACACTTACTGAAGTTTATCTAATACTTTGTACAAAAGCCTTTGTTGTCAATGACAGCTTCAAGATGCCTCCTGTATGGAGAAACTAGTGGCATGCATTGCTCAGGTGTGATTTTGGCCCATTCTTCCACAAACAGTCTTCAAATCTTGAAGGTTTCGTGGACCTCTTCTATGAACTCTGATCTTTAGTTCTTTCCATAGATTTTCTGTTGGATTCAGGTCAGGTGATTGGCTGGGCCATTCCAGCAGCTTTAGTTTCTTTCTCTGAAACCAACTGAGAGTTTCCTTGACTTTGTGTTTGGGCTCATTGTCTTGCTGAAATGTCCAGCCACGTTTCATCTTCATCATCCTGGTAGATGGAAGCAGATTTTTATCAAGAATGTCTCTGTACATTTTTCCACTCATCCTTCCTTCAATTATTTGAAGTTTGCCAGTACCATATGCTGAAAAACAGCCCCACACCATGATGTTCCCACCTCCAAACTTCACTGTTGGTATGGTGTTTTTGGGCTGATGTGCAGTGCCATTTGACCTCCAAACATGATGTGTATTCTGGCATCCAAACAGTTCAATGTTGGTCTCATCTGACCAGACTATATTCTCCCAGTATTACACAGGCTTGTTTAAATGTTGTGCAGCAAACTTTAAAGGAGCTTCAACATGCTGTTTCTTCAGCAGTGGAGTCTTGCGTGGTGAGCGTGCATACAGGCCATGGTGGTTCAGTGCATTACTTATTGTTTTCTTTGAAACAAACATACCTGCTAATTCCAGGTCTTTCTGAAGCTCTCCACAAGTGGTCCTTGGCTCTTGGACAACTCTTCTGATAATTCTTTTCACTCCTCTGTCAGAAATCTTGTGAGGAGCACCTGGTCGTGGTCAGTTTATGGTGAAATGATGTTCTTCCCACTTCTGAATTATGGCCCCAACAGTGCTCACTGGAACCTTCAGAAGTTTAGACATTCTTCTGTAACGGATGCCATCATTATGCTTTGCAACAATAAGGTTGTGAAGGTCTTGAGAGAGCTCTTTACTTTTACCCATCATCAGATGTTTCTTGTGTGATACCTGGCCATCATTTGGGACTGAACCAGCTGATATTAACTTGCACTGACAAGGGGCAGGCTTGCTTTCTAATTACTGAGAGAGTTCAGCTGGTGTCTTGGCTTTCCATGCCTTTTTACACCTCCCTTTCTTCATGTGTTCAATACTTTTTCCCCGGTGCCATTCCACATTATTACAAATAACTTCATTTCTGGACATTTATGGTTTGATTTCTTTGTATGTATGGATCACTTGGGTTGTTACCGACATCTGGTGAAAATTTCATGTCATTAGCACCTCTAGTAATATATTTACTGAGAAAAATGTYGACGTATTCAATACTTATTTTACCTGCTGTGTATATTTTTTATAAATCTCATATAATCCACATTTTATTTACAGTGGAACATAAATGTTTAACAAAGAAATGCCTTTTTTAAAAATAGGGTAATTTTGAATTTAATGGCACCAACACGGCTGTTTTAAACGAGCACCAACATTTCTGTCGAGCCGCTCGGTGCAGTGACGGGTTTCTTCCTCCCCTCCACCCCCCGCAGCATCGTGTCCACACCATCCTGAACGCCGACCTGGTGATTGTGATGAAGCGGGGGATCATCCTGGAGTACGACACCCCCCAGGCCTTGCTGGACAGGGAGGACAGTGTCTTCGCCTCCTTCGTGCGAGCCGACAAGTAAAGAAGCACAAGAAGGGGGAAAAAAAAGCTGGCGAGCATCAAAGGAAGACATTCAAAGTGCAATTGTCCCATGAAATATATGTATATTCCCTTTTTTATATTTTAAATCATGGTGTATTATATTTGTACATACAAATATTAATTCTTTGTTAATAAAACATAAATTATCACGATGGTGTGCTTTGTGGGAAAGWCTTGACAGGAGTGAGACTTTAAAACCTGACGGAGAGCTGACGTTCCTTTAGAGCAGTGGTTCCCAAAGTTGGGGTCGGGACCCAAAGTGGGGTCCTGAAACATCAAGGTGGGGTCCTGAAAAGATTTTCTAAATTCATCACATTTTTGCCTTAGTTGCCTAAAATGTATTAATGTGGAATAATAAATATAGTTACTATGCCCATGTTTAGTTGACCTGATACAAATATTTATCATCCAAAAACAGTTGTGGGCACAGGTCTGCTGTTATTTTGTGGCTCAAAAGCTGAAAATTTTGGGAACAACTGCACTTCAGAAATCAATTGAAAGGGTAATAAAACAATTGGTGATGAAATATTTCCCTATAATTATTGCAAAAACACAAAATAAGGATAAATAAGTATTTATATTTGTGTAGCCTTTGTTTTTAGGGTTATTAACAAACTTTGTGTACTCAGACCAGTAATATTTGGGGTCACAAGTTTTTGCCAGGAATATTTTGTGGGTCAGAAGATAAAAAGTTTGGGAACCACTGCTTTAGAGCAGGGACAACCTGAGGTTCTGGGACCACGTGTGGCTCTTGAGAATTTCTCACGCGGCTCCATTCAAGGTCAACCAAAAAGGACATAAACCTGAGTAAAGTTCAGAGGTGTTTAAAGTACTTGAAAAACATAAAAGTAAAAACCCATTAAGAGAAAATGACTTGGGTACAAATTAATTTAAGTACTTGTGTACAATTCCTAAATCTGCTCACAGTAAATCAGGAGAAAAAGTACTTTTACACACTCTAAAAAATGAAATGTTGAAATGACTTAACCAAGTTAAGTCATCTGGTTTCACTAAACAACGTTGATTAAAATGCTTTGCAGTTGACTTAACTTGGTTTAGTAATTTCAACACTTCATTTTTAGAGTGCATAAACAATATGAGTTGGTCATATTTAAATTTGTAGCAAGAAAGTTGTTTTAAATATTACAGAATAAAAGTAGAAGTTATTTAAAAATACTCTAAGGAAGTAAATATACTTCTTTACCACTCAAAAATGGATTGTTTGCTTTAAACGGACTGTACTTGTGTAGTGCTTTTCTATCCATCCAGGACACTCAAAGCACTTTACACTTCAAGCATTAGGGGTGAAGTATCTTGCTCAAGGACACAACAACTGAAAGCTGGACGGGGGATCGAGCTGACGACCTTCTGGTTCCAGGACGTCGCTCCTAACCACTCTACCACAGCTGCCCATTAACCAAACCAAACCAAACCAAACCAAACCAATTTTTAGTTTAGGTTATCAAGTTATATAAACAATTTCCACTCAACTGACATGAGTAAATGTAAAGTAACTTTCACATTTTAAAGGTACCTTTTACTCAAGTTATATAAATTCAACTCAGATGAGTGGAAACTATTTATAAACCTTGGTTAAGTAAACCAAACAATCTGTTTTTGCACAGAATATATGATTTTATTCCCATCCAGATTTTTCTAGTGTATTCTTTGAGTTTCAGAATTTTAAACAATTAATTATAAACCATTAATTTCAAATGCAAAATGAGTTTTGATGAGTTATGATTTTAAGCTCCAAGAACATTTTCTGTCTCTGGAGTTTTATAAAAAAAAAAAAAAAAGCAGAAACGACTCATTTAATTGTAAGGATTACAGACTGGTTTACTTAATTCAAGATTGTTTTATTTTTATTTTAGTAGATGTAATTACAAACCTAATTTGGTGTGGTTGGGCAGTCCACTCTGTTCATGAGGTTTTCAGAATAGCCTGGATAAGACTGACAGTTTTAATGAGTCGCTGATGATTTTTTTTCTCATCTGCCTTCCTTTACGCAGAGCTGCTGCTGCGTGTTTACTGCCTGTATGAAGGCGCTGGAGGCGGATTGTTGCTGCGCCTCTGAGCCAGCAGGGAAATGTGGAAAACGGAGAGTGAAAGCGATCACCCTGAGACCGTGGCGACGCGTCTGCTTACAGTGCGTAAAGGCGGACAGGTGCAGCGCAATTTTAGGCGTCGTCTTCGCTGCGTAACAGCGCGATCTTTGCGTTTAAAAAGCTGTAAAAAAAAAAAAAATCCACCGGGAGCGCGGGGCTGAGGCTGGGGGAGGGACCGCTTCTCCATCTAGAAACGTCTCGGTCTCACGTTACCGCGCCATGGTGAGGCGGCGATCGAGGTCACCGCACAACCGACTGCGACACACGATCCTCCCCACTCAAATGAATGTGAGAAAACGGCGCTCAGAGGCCCAGTGCGCTCGTGCACCGACCACTGGCTCTGYTTAAAAAGCCACGGCCGACGGGTGCGCCCCCGCTGGAGCAGCATCCACTGTGGCACCAGGTGCCGTGAGTGACGGCGGCATCTGCGGACCTTGGACCGGAGGAGGAATCCCCCCTCGTGGGACCCCGGAGCGGTCCTGAAGCGCCTGATCCGGAGGCAACGTGAGGCGCGCGCATTCCTCCAGAAGAACGGATCGCTTCCAGACTCTCTCAGCTGTGACACCGGCGAGGGCCGAGTGGAGGGGTAACGTCCAAGTCCGAACCGGACTCAGCTTCTTCTGGGAGAGGACGTAGCATGGGAGCGCGATGTTGTCCCGGAAAGGACTCATCCCCGAGGATTACCTGCTGACGCGTTTGGCCGAGGACGTCCTGCAGCCCAAGTTTAAGACGAAACAGGGCAAGGCTCGGTTCGTCCGAAAGAACGGCGCCTGCAACGTCGCGCACACCAACATCCGGGAGCAGGGCCGGTTCCTGCAGGACGTGTTCACCACGCTGGTGGATCTGAAATGGATCCACACGCTCATCATCTTCACCATGTCGTTTCTGTGCAGCTGGCTGCTCTTCGGGATGATCTGGTGGCTCGTGGCCTTCGCGCACGGAGACCTGGACCAGAAGGGAGACGAGTTCGTCCCGTGCGTCACGGACATCCACTCCTTCTCCTCCGCCTTCCTCTTCTCCATAGAGGTCCAGGTGACCATCGGCTTCGGGGGTCGCATGGTGACGGAGGAGTGCGTCTCGGCCATCATCATCCTCATCCTGCAGAACATCGTGGGCCTGGTCATCAACGCCATCATGCTCGGCTGCATCTTCATGAAGACRGCCCAGGCCAACAGGCGCGCGGAGACGCTCATCTTCAGCAAGCACGCGGTGGTCTCCCTGCGCAACAACATGCTGTGCTTCATGATCCGCATCGGGGACCTGAGGAAGAGCATGATCATCAGCGCCACCGTGCGGATGCAGGTGGTCAGGAGAACCGCCACCGAGGAGGGGGAGGTGGTGCCGCTGGACCAGATCGACATCCACATGGATAACCCGGTGGGCACCAACGGGATCTTCCTGGTGTCCCCCCTCATCATCTCGCACGTGATCGACAAGAGCAGCCCCCTGTACGAGCTGTCGCCCTGCGACCTGCTGCAGCAGGACCTCGAGATCGTCGTGGTGCTGGAGGGGGTGGTGGAGACCACCGGCATCACCACGCAGGCCCGGACCTCCTACGTGTCGGAGGAGATCCTGTGGGGGCAGCGCTTCGTGCCCACGGTCTCAGAGGAGGACGGGATGTACGCGGTGGACTACTCCAAGTTCGGCAACACGGTGAAGGTCCCGACCCCTTGCTGCAGCGCCAAGGAGCTGGAGGCGGCAGGCGGGATCGCGCGCTTTAAGATGCACGAGGGCGCCACCTTCCGGTCGACTGTGAGGAGGCGCAAAACCAGGAAGAACCAGTGACCTGCTGCAGTCAGGCTTAATAAAGAACTAAATCTATTTAAAAGCTGCTGGTCATAAAGGAAACTAATGGAACTGTGTCCAAACATCAGCATCCTTCAGCTCAGGGTCAGAGTAATGATGGTTAAACATGAGCCCTGGTATCCAGAGTGAAATGTCTTAATGTCTGAGTGACTGCATGGATTTTCATTTAATAAAGAACATATTTAATTAMAACTGTAAAACTGGAGAGGGGGTTCATAAGGTTTGGGCAAAAACAGGTGAAATATATCATTTGCATTTTCTGCTGTTGGCAATGCTGTGGGCAGAGTTATAAAGTACTTTATACAATATTTTAATTGACTTTTGTCAACTGGTTTCTGTTAAACCGAGTAAATTGCTTTACATTTGGTTAACACTTAATTTCTGAATTCATATTTATAGCTTAACGAGGCGTTGCATTTTAACATGGAGATAAATTTATCAKTTTGTTTCGAATGTAACAAAGTAAAAGTTCCATTAAAAATGCTTTGTAAAACTACAGATCCTAAAAAAAAAGACGTTAAGGACTGTAATGAAGTAAATGTACTTTGTTAGTTTCTATTTTGCTAGTTGTTTGTTTACACCTCTAGAAGTGGGGGCACTCATGGTGCTACAGCACACCCCTGGTAGATGCTAAAGGGGGTTCTCCAACTTTTTAAAATAATTTATTAAAAATATAATTTGACATTTTATCCCCTAAATACCACGGTCGTAATTCTTTTGTTTGGTTTAGTATTCATACTGTTCTCCATATGTATGTATGCATTTTTTAATATGACAAAATTAATTTATTGTATTCATTCGTTTTATTTATTTGCTACGGCTTGCGGACCCCAGTTTGAGAACCTCTGTAAGTGCTGTAGTCAAATGTAGATTTAAAAAAACACAAATGAAAACTTTGCATGTATGAATTAAAGCAATATTTTTGCAAATCTAATTGTATGAAACAGCATGCCCCAACTGAAACTTGCTCTCACCTCAAATTTGTGTAAATTTATGCACATCTACAAATTACTGTGATAAAACTGCAACACATAATTCACCCCCTCATACAGCCGTTGTTACAAGTTGGAAACTTCMCCATGAGTTGTTTTAAAAGTGGTTGAATTCTTTATAAATGCTTAGTTTTTAGGGCAGCACACAGATAACAAGCTTGTGATTGCAATAAAACCCAGGAGACCAGGTGGCATTTCTCTTTTATTAGATTATAATCCGCAGAGCTTAAAATATTAAATTGCTTTTAACTTAGTTATTAATTAAAATACATAAAAATGAGCCAGAACTGAGGAACCCTGCAAAAGAAGTTGAAATAAATAAAAAAGGAGAATTATAAATTCAATCCTCCTCTAAACAGAGGCTATATCTGACAGAACCCGCTTGTGATTCTTTGTACAGTAAGGTCCAAGCAGACTGTGCATTTTCTATACATGTGACAATATTCTTATTTCCAAACTAACTTTCCTCTGATAAACTTTAAAAAACAAAACAAAAAAAAAACCTGTAAAAAATAAAACCTATGTTTTTAGTTTTGAGAAAGAAGTACAGGTGACTGTTATACAGCAGAGCAGCAGAGCACCAGGTTTTCCCACCCCTCCTGTCTCATCTCTGTCCCTCGGGGCCTGCAGACATGACCTCATGTCTTTGTCCTTCTGTGCTGCTGGGGTGGGAGGTGGCGTTGGTTTAAGGGGCTGCTGCTGCGCTTAACATAAGCACGCAGCTGGGATCTACTTTAAACGGGCACCGAGTCTGTCTCAAAGTATCCACTCTCTGATGAGATTAAATATCTAGTACAATCTTAATTTGTCTCCGTTTGTCGTGTCCACCGTGTGTTCGCTGCCCTCTACAGGTGGGCGGTGGGAACTCTTTGTTAGGTGGTTATGGGAGTATAGTGCGGTTAAACATGGTCAACGTTTGTCAGTTTGGAGGAGGCGGGACAGAGAGTGAAAGCGAGAGGAAGTCCTCTCTGGCAGCAGTGACTTATTCTCTCAGGTCCTGAGTAGGAAGCGCTTTAATTGCCCCCCCGCTGCACACAGAAAGAACCCAAACAGTGATTGGCTAGTGTTGCCCCTGTGGGGCGGTGACGTGGCTCCCTGCTGGCCAGCGTTGCAGCCAGGCGCCCGGGGCGGCCTCCGGCTGCTGGAGGAGAGGMGGAGCCTCTTCTCCACACCTCAACACTACATCAGCAGGTCCAAGCAAAGCAGAGCCCCCCCTCCCCCGTGCTGTATCTCTATGTTCKGTGGATGAAGGTGGACAGACACACTGCACCCCCTCAAACAACATGAAATAAACTGAATAAAACTTCCAACAAAAACAAAACRAAAAATAAAACCAAAAAATACACATTTTTTTTGTTCCTAGTTTAAACTGCAGAGAAGATGGGAGGGATTTGTCCCTGGGAGGAACGCTCACGCCATTTCCCGCTGGCGTGACAAACCCCTCCCCGCCAACCCCAAACCTCGCAGAAAACCCTTCCCCGTCTTCCTTCCAGCTGCTTGGTGTTGGAGCGAAATCTAAGGGAAGGTCTCTTAAGTCCTGCTTTGCACCAAGGAAGGGGGGAGCCAGGCTGCTTTTCCTTCTCTCCGCTCTTATCTTCGATCGCCTCCCGGGGGGTGGGCCGCCGTCTCGCCGCTGCCCCTGCTCATCTCTCCGTCACGTGGTTCTGTGAGGAAGGGGAGGGGGCCGAGGCCGGGGTGGAGGGGGCCGGGGTGGGCACGGGCAGCGGGGCCGGGGTGCAGAGGACCTCGGACAGGTCGTCCATGATGCAGGTCTCCTTGGGGTCGATCAGGTTGAATTCCCTTACGAAAACGATAAAATGTGCGTACAGAGTGTTCAAGTGGCCCTGCAGGTCCAGAGCCACCGTCTCTTTAAAGTGCGCCCAGTAGAGGTGAGCCAGCACGTGAAACAGATACCGGCAGATCTTCTTCACCAAGGACTCGAACGAGTTGGGAAACTCTTTGCCTGGAGAAAGAAAGGGATAAACAAACAAACAAAAAAAAAAAAACAGGAAAAACAGGTTTATGACCAAGAATCACGAGGGAGAAAAAAAGAAAGGTTAAGGTTAAAGACGGTCATTGTGCTCAAGTTTCTTTAAGCATCAATCTACCGTGTGAAAAACCCAAACTTGACTCATTGCCAGGCTAAAGAAACACGATTTAAACAATGATCTAAAAAGCTGAACTCGTTAAAAGGCTTAAACTCTTCTTGGTAAGTTGGAAATTTAATCTGCATGCTTAAAAATAGTAAATTACTCTTTAGAAATCATGTCAAGATAGCAAAACTATTTGCACAGACTAAAAAAAAAATACTCCCTCTGGCACAAAATCTGGTATTAATCACTTATTTCTTCACCAAGTTTCATCACTTTTTTACTGCTACAGTTCTACACCTGAACCAGCAGAGGGCAGCGTAGCATCAGTTACAATGTCACATTTCAGAGGCCCTGCAAGMACTCACCGTATTTTGTAGGAAAAATTTCCTCATCTGTGACCAGCTTCTGACAGAGACTCATCACGAAGTCGACGTACTGTGGAGCAGTGCACTTCGTCTTCTTCCCCCTCTCATCATACCAGTAGTATATTCTAAAGCGGGACAAAAACAGAGACGGGTCATGTTGGTTGGTTTCGTATCGCGCGAGTTTCACAACGATTAAAAAAAAAGAAGTCAGTTGCAAAACTGCCAATCTCCTGAATGAACACAGAGGAATGTTTGTGGGCGCTCAGACAAAAACAAAMGCGTTTCCTGGAGTAAAGCAACGACTAAGAAATAAGCTTAACAGAATCTATAATTAACCTGTGAAACATCACCTGATCGCTTTCCTCATTCAGGGAAAAAAAAATCCTCAATGATTTTCTGAAAGAAAGAGTTCACACTCTGAATAATTTGTGTAAATAAATGTGCAAAAATGTTGGGATTTGGTGGTTTTGGTGACTCCTCTGCTGGTTCTGGTGCCGTTCAAACATTTCATACGGGTTGACCCCGATAACTGGAGCATAAAGTGAACTGACTGAGTGTTTAGTAAAAGGCCAGTCGGAGGGGGCTGGCAGCGCTGAGCTCATCAACTTTGCGAGTCAATCAGAAGATGGAGGGATGAATAAGCAGCAGGAAGTTTCTCGCAGACTCACAATGAATCAGAGGAAAAAACAGGGCGGGTAATAAAAAGAAAAAAAACACAACCGAATGTGATCTCAGACTCGTTTAACAGGCTGATAAAAACGGGAGAGCAGGTGCTGCTATGACACTGCAGGTCTGGGGAGGAGAGGTTCCAGATTCTGAGGAATGTCAAGTGTCCACATAACTGACCCTGGAGGTGATGACCTACTGACCACAGCTCCATCATAACACAAAGAACACACAACATTAAAAAAACACTGAATAAACTGAATACAGACCTAAACTAAAGCTCTGAATGTGACTATGTATAGGAAAAATAGAAGTAAATAAATCAGTTTAGTTTTAATACTTTTACTACTGTTTAAAAAATGTGTGTGTGTGTGTGTGTACTTGTATTTGTTAGCATTTTAGGACAGTTTCTGGTATACTACACATAACCTTATAGTCCTTATGGAGACCAAAGACTGAGCCTAATATGGTGGAACTCCATTTTTGGGTTTAGGGGTTGGGTTTAAGACTAAGGTGTGTGTACTGGGGTGTGTGTGTGTGTGTGTGTGTGTGTGTGTGTGTGTGAACTATGAGTTTGGTAGAACTTGGAAATTGAAACAGTTGATGTGAAGAAGCAGGGCCTCATGTTTCTGCTGCGGTGTGGCTCTACTGAAATATCTAAATTTGGAGAGCAGTATAACCTCAGGTAAGTTAAACAGCTGAGGAGAGCAAAAAAATGTACACATGCACATCTGTATGTCTGTTTTTTGATTATTTATTTTTATCTTATTGTGTTTTGGAGTAAATTTCTTTATTGATTGTTTTCTACGTCTTTTTCCTCAGTGAAAACCAGCTGAAGGCTCTTCAGATGAATTCTGCTTTAAATAAGGAGTCGAGGTAAATTGTAAAGAGACAGAAGCAACTTGAAACAGCTCATTCCTGACATTGTGAACATGTTCTGAATGTTGTAAATAAAATCATTTTAAACCAGTATTATTTGTGNAAAAAAGCAGCCTCGTGGGGACCGAACGTGCATCGTGGAGACCAATGCCCGGTCCCCACAGGCCCATATGCAAATTACAGTTGTGGGGTTAGGTTTAGGACMAAGGTTTAGGTTAGTTTTAGGGTCAGGTAARTACTTGTGAGGTTAATTTTAGAGTATATRGTCAGGGTTAGGCTATAAAGTCTAAAAAAACATGAATGGAACTCAATGGAAGGTCCCCACAGGGTCAAGAAACAAACGTGTGTGTGTGTGTGTGTGTGTGTGTGTGTGAGATATGTATGTTTTGTACCAGTGTAAAGCAAATCTACCTTTGGGTATAAATAAAGTACTAATCAAAACAAACAGAAAAATAGTATCAAGCCATATTTTAGCTCAACTACTGTAAAACTAGGGATGTCCCAATCCAGATTTTTTTGGCTCCCGATACAATCMGATTTCTTTAATGATTAGACTTTCCGATTCCGATCCGATAGCGTTCTTTCTTTATTTCTTTCCAAGTGACAAGGYTGATAGTAGGGCTGGGCGATTATTTGATCGCGATTATTAATTGAGAAAAAATTCAGGTCGATCAAGGTGATCAGCTGTGAGCCTCTTCCTCGATCAAACATGGCGGAAATGTGTGTGACAACAGCCAATCAGAATCCACCTTCTCCTGCTCCACTTCCKTTTATAAGTTGCTAATGAAACGCAGACAGAAATCACAGAATTAACTTAAGTAATCTAATATAAAACGCTGAATCTCACAGAGTTTGCTTATTTGGGTGAGCTTCTGAGGTATTTTGGCCGCTGTCGCTTCCTGTACCTGCTGTTACCTGCTAACAGGTATGCAGGGTGAGGTCTGAGCTCCCCTCCCAACATGGAGGGAGAGAGGGAGTGAAAAAAAAGAAAAGTGAGCTGCGTCGCACATCTCGCTAAAACAAAAACGTCCTTCAAAAATATGAAGCGGTCTCAGGGTAACGTTTAGGACAGAACAATGTCCCAGCCGTTCTTCATTTACCTGGAAAATAACTTTTCTGTAAGTTTTATCGGCGCACGATGGGCTGGACGAGACGTAAAGACCACTTCCTGTCTGAGTCTCATCACAAACAGCAGCTGAGAGACGCTGCAAACTCCTGAACACTCAGAAGCTGGGAGTTTGTCCAACATGTTGTCGTGTGCAGAATAAGATATTCTTTCAGAAAAAGTGAAACAGCGTTSTTTGTTGTTTGATAAAGCTCTGTAAACAGGAGGGGGTTCCTTCCATAACAAAAGTAAATAATGAGCTTCGATCCTATTCAGTTGGCAAGTGTACACAAATTGTTGCTGTTTGTAGGGTTTATGTTTCTTTATGGCATATTTAATGTGAAATTCATTTCTAAAACTTTAATTTTACAAAAGGATAACTTTATTAATGTGAGATTCTATTATTTACACATAAATGTTTTTTTCTTGGTAAATACCTTTTTGAAATACTTTGCAAAAATACTTTCATGTTCTACTGAACCACAGCTATTTGTTATATTAGTAAAAGTGAAATAACAGCCATTATTTTTTTCTGTAGCAA
>NW_013952433.1:2770841-2772429 GCF_001266775.1 Austrofundulus limnaeus | reverse complement strand
TGCCTAATCACCCGGCCCTAGTTGGTAGTATTAAAGCGAGCCCTGCTGCTCCCACCACGAGAAACATCCAGTTTGCAGATTTTGCAACATGCAGTTTCAGCATCATTGTTTTCCATTGAAAAGTGTTCCCACACTGTGGACATGGTTGCATAGTTGTTACGAGTGAACTCGTTTTTGTGTTGCTAATGTTGATTAGATGTGGTAGCATCTTAAATTGGAGCAACTTCAACAGTTGTAGATGTTTATAATGTGGTGATTACTTTATCAAAGTTTAATCAGAATCCATCCACCAGTTCACAAAAGTCTGCCCAGACGAACACACTCACGAGCAAAACTCATTATGTCATCGGCCGGCGGGTGATGGAGAACACAGGACATGTTATCCACCCACACATTCAAAAATGAGTCTAAATAGCTTCTAAATTGTTCTGTTCCCACAAAGCTCATGGAAACATTTTCTTCCAAAAATAGGGCTGCGTTTTGCCTGTGGGCAGGGGCACTGACGCTGCTGTCAGTTTGCACCGCGGAGGGGGGTGGGAGGTGCCAGGTCTCGCAGGAAAAGGGCGAGGTGCAGCACGGCGGGCTGTGGAACAAAGCTCAGCCATGGACGGGAGCCTCGTGTCGCATTATGAACCATTTAAAATCTGTTCAGTGTTTTTAACGTCAAACTTTGTTTTCCTTCTTGATTAAATCATTAGTTCTCTTCGCGGCTCAGCAGACAGCGCAAACACAGACGTGTCGGTGTGCTCGGCTGGCTCCCGTGCTTACACACGAGGGCGAAGCACGTTTTCTTCCATCTGTCTCGGGCGTGTCATTAAGAGCAGCTTCAGGTGACAGCAGTGGAAAAACCCACTGTTGACAGAAGTTAACTGGTAAGAAGGGTTCGACAACACTTTTTTGTTTTTACCTGCCCGAAACAAAAATGTTAAAATTTTGATCAAATAAGAAAAACGTGTACCGTATTTGTACTACAAAAATATAACATGGTTATACAGATGTATATAACGTGACATCTGATTAAACAGATGCAAACATTTTAGACTGAGTTACTAACAGTCAATTGTATTATCAAGAGCAGATAACACAGAGTGCTGTATCAAGGCACCTCAGTGGGAAGTCTGTGGGAAGGAAAAAGTGTGGCAGAAAACGCTGCCCAACGAGAAGAGTTGTCAGTCAGTGAAGGTCTGGGGTGCCATGTCAGCTGCTGGTGTTGGTCCACTGTGGTTTATCAAGGCCAGGGTCAATGCAGCTATCAGGAGATTTTGGAGCACTTCATGCTTCCATCTGCTGAAAAGCTTTATGGAGATGAAGATTTCATTTTTTCAGCATGACCTGGCACCTGCTCATAGTGTCAAAACCACTGGTAAATGGTTTACTGACCATGGTATTACTGTGCTCAATTGGCCTGCCAACTCTCCTGACCTGAACCCCAGAGAGAATCTGTGGGATATTGTGAAGAGAAAGTTGAGAGACACAAGACCCAACACTCTGGATGAGCTTAAGACACAAGACCCAACACTCTGGATGAGCTTAAGACCCAACACTCTGGATGAGCTTAAGACACAAGACCCAACACTCTGGATGAGCT
>NW_013952433.1:2758201-2770295 GCF_001266775.1 Austrofundulus limnaeus | reverse complement strand
GTATTGAGTGCATAACTGAACATGATTATTTGAAGGTTGACTTTTTTTGTATTAAAAACACTTATTTTATTGGTCAGATGAAATATGCTATTTTTTTGTGATAGGAATTTTTCATTTTTCTTTACTTTTTTGCCAAAATCATCAATATTAAAACAATAAAAGGCTTGAACTACTTCAGCTGGTGTACAATGAATTTAAAATAGATGAAAGTTTAATGTTTATCAGTACATTACAGAAAAAAATGAACTTTATCACAATATACTAATTTTTTGAGATGGACCTGTAAGTGTGGTGAAGCCAAATAAATGTTATATCGGCCTGCCATACAATGAGCTTCTGCCTGCTGAATTGACCTGCTGCTGCTGCTGCGCTCTCATCTTCATCATGAGAGCAGAAGCTGACATTAGCAAGATGGATTTATGACTGAACGAATGTCCACATATTTTTATCATCTCTGTGGGTAACAATACACAAAAAACTTTTTTTTCTCTGAAAACACGGGTGTGAAAAAACTACGGTTGTTAAAGCTTCACTCTGCGCGACGGGCAGCGTGGGGGGAGGGAGAGAGGATCCCGCGACACGCTGCATGATGTAAATTTTCTACAGTGGGAGGGGGAAATTTTGAGGATTTATTCTTTCTTTACGTGTTTTAAAACGCTGCATTTCTTCATTTATTTTCAGAATATTTCGAATAAATGAAAAATATATACAAAAAAATAAATAAAGAAATGGTTTACCTGCCAGGTCGGGCAGGCATCGGGACACACCCACCTGCCCAAATATGGGTTTTACCTGCCCCGGGCAGTCGGGCAATAGGATTTGTCGAACCCTGCTGGTAAGGCTTTTTTGTCATAACACTTGGCTTTTTTCAAGAAGTGAGCATGTTTTAGACTTGAACGCATTACATCCAACCATAGATCAAGAGCTGCTTGGAGGATATTGTACRACGGAGTTGATCACATTTTACCACAGAGGGAATCATGGCCTCTCTTTACTAACAAGAGCTCATAAACACCAACGGCACCACACCCGGACAGGGCAAACTAGTTAGATAAATACTTACAGTTAGTCACCACCCAACCGGTAAACACACCATGAATGCTCGAACACGTTTTGAACAGACAACAGTAACATTTCACCGCACACAGTAGTTACTAGTGACTGAATCTGATTTTAAWAAGTGAATCAAGTGTTCTGGGGCAAATAGGAGGAGGTCAATTCAAAGCTTTAAAAAGGAGTGTGCGTGGTTCGAGTATGACGACAGAGTAATTCAGAAATCATGCAAAACAAAACCCTAACGTGAGCTGGACWGTGGGAATTTAGCATGAGAAACTGGTCTGAATGCTGTGTTTGAGATGACAAGACGCCTTACGTGTTCCAGGCGGTCATGGCCTGACAGGTTTCCCCAGTGCAGAACTCTGAAATGGTGCTGTACTGCAGGTTGATTAGGTTGAAGAACGTTGTCGCTGGGAAAAAAAAAAAAAGAGAGATAAGAAAAACCAAATCACAACCTGGTTTGTGTCGTATGGCATCTGCTAATTCAGGTCAAATACATTCACGTAACACTGGTGTTAATCATCTCTGCCTGAACACAGAAGAGAAAAAAAAACCATTCACTCATTCCACTCATCGYTTTCAAGTTGTCACTTTAAACGGAAGGAAATATTTCTACTCAAAAAACTAAAGCTTTTATTGTGTCATGCTGCAAACCAGAAGAACAATGAGTGGTCTGAGCTGGAACAGTCGAGAATATTTATTTCTCATCCTTCAGGCAGGGTGACATTCTTTCATCAACTAAACAACTTGTGTAAAGTTTACAATAAAAGCTTCTAACAGAAATATTTTCCCAACAAAGAGCATCGGATCACGTAATCACCTGGAAGCAACAACAAATCATCATCTGTTCATAATMAGAAGCAAAATAAACCATTTTTCTTGTTTCGCCTGAGAGCACCTGGATGTTTTTGCCATTTGTTCAAAACAAACTAAAACTCACCCTTTGTGAGATTATTTAAGCAAAAACTGAGAAATGAAGCTGATCATTTCAAACATAAACCTCAGTATATATATGGAACACTGCAGAGAGAGCGGCAGTAAACAAAAGATGTTTTAAAAGCCTTGTGTGGCGTTAYAGGAACGGGCCTCGGGGCTCTGCCAGGCCTGGATCATGTTAAGGGTTCTGGACTGCTTTTACTGCTGGAACGCCTTATCTTCAGATGACAAGTGYAATGAGGACATTCAACAACAACTCCAGGTCCCTGCAGAAAAGTGTCCAAGCTGGAGCACACGCTCAGCCTGAAGGAATAGTTCGGTTTAAATTCAAACCTGCACGTCTCATTTCGGAAATGACTGTTAAATTGCTCTTACAGGTTTGGTAATTACATGTTTCCTTTTGCTTTGTAAAACATCCCGTTCAGAGAATAAAGCACCTCGGGTTCTGCTTTTCTTATTAAAGTCAAACGTTTCAGTCACTCACTGTTGCTGGCTAGCCATTCGTTGAGGTCTATCTCCCTGGGCAGCACCACCAGCTCCTTCAGGTCGAAATCCACCACACGGATTTTCGTGAACTCCGGATCCAAGTACAGCTTCTTCTCTTCCGCTGGTGGCTTCTTTCCATTCGGCTTCGTCTTCGACTTCCTGCAAGAAGAGATCAGAGCAGGTCACGAAGCTGCGAAAGACCCTCATCTGCGTCAATATTTAAYGAGAAAAATCACATCAGAAAACACTACATTCCTTCTTCTGCACAGGAAACGTGGCAGCTTTAACAGACCACACAAAGACTCCTCTGTCTGATCTTTAACGCTGATAGGTGACCTGAGGTACACCGCTCCCACACAGACGCCTGTCCACACCACGTTGTACTTGCAGCGCTAGTTTTAGCGCAGGGATGACATATCACACCATTCCTTCACTTCCAGGGCACGGTGACCTCTAACCCCCCCCCACCTCCTGTTTGCTGTCTGATTYTGTGGCAGCACTGAAGTTCTCAGGTCAAAGGTTGACGGGCCGGACACCGAATACAGACCGACCCAACCGATCCAGCTTGATTAGTATTCAGCTGAAACCTTGTCTCGCTGATTAACAGCCGTACTCCTGCTCCCAGTCCTCCCCACGTCTTGATCCTGCTCCCTGAATTTATTGGGCTTCTGTTGACCCTTGTTTCCGCCCTCATCCTCGTGTTTCCACACCCTCTGTTAAAACACAGCAATGTACTCTTCCCATCCTTTCCCTCTGTTTTGCTTTGCCAGGAACAACTCCATTTACAGAAAAACATAACTGGATCAAGAGCTCTAAGAGCAAAATGATGAGGGGGTTTAATGCAATTTTTTTAAGAAGGAGCCAAATCCTGGTTAATTTGTCAAAAGTTGCTCAAGTGCAAGGAAAAAAGGGCATTTTCCTGTGTGAAAACAGTGGTGTGGATTTCAAATCTGACACCTTGAAACTTGTGGAGAAACTGAAAAGGAAGGAAGGAACAGAGCGGGAAGAGAGGCATGGAGAGGGGAGGCGGATCGACTCGGACCCAGCTGATAACCATGGGAACTAATAAACACTTTCAAAACATGACAGGACTGTGAGGCACGGGGCGTCTTGGCCAGAGAACGGTGTTCAAAAAGCCCTGCGCAGTTTCAACTCCCTGCTCCGGGAAGCGTCGCCATGTTTTCCCACCTCGGCAAACAAGGGAAGGCATGTCAACATGTGGACGCAGACGGAGCCTGCAGCCTTTAGATTTGTTAACATTTAGGAACCCCTCTCTGCCAGTGGTCCTGATTTATCTGTCACAAGATGCCAGAATGAACGTTGTTTTGTTGGGAGTTCTGCAAGAACACGGTGAACCAAACCACACGTACTTGCATAATCAGAGACCTTCACAACATCACCCAGGTTCTCGTTCGTTGTGTAACCGTTTCTCAAGCTGTTCTGCTTTTTCGATCCAGCTGCAGCTGAGCTCGTAGCGTCATTTAAAACCCAAAGACACTACAGGTAACACTGCTGGCTAATTATTAATGACTTCACTTTCTGTTTCACCTGCTTTTCTATTTTTAACAACTTGAGTCGTCGGCTTCTGCTTCCTTGATTTTTCTTGCTTGTGACTGATCTGTGCAAACACCTCATTATTCAGAGGAAAAGGCCTCAGGCCCATCTTCACCCTCAGTTCAGTTACTCAGTAAGTTAACACATTACTTTCCTTTTGACAGTCTGAGTGTCTGTTTAATAATATTTTTCCTTATCTCCTTCTCCCATTACTAGAAAAAAAAGTCTGCTTGTGAGTGTGCAGACAGATTTATGTGGTCTGCGTRGCTCTGCCCTGTGAGCTACATGTTCTGTCATGTGAAAAAGCTTTACCCAAGGACACAGCTTCCATCTACAGATACCATCGGTTCTCACAACTTTTAAGGCTCCGCTAAGCTTTTTGGAAAAAAAACGGACCGAATTTCGTGAAAGGATCCTTTTGAAAACATTGTTTCACTGAGCCAATTCCTGACCCTTCATACTTTTCTGTACAAGCGCCTCCTGTACTTCCAGTGAACGTGGTAAAAACAAGCCAAAGTCTGGAGTTATTAGTTTATCTGTGGATGAAGAAAACTTCCTGTATGCTTATCAACGCATGTGAACAGAATCTGTCTTTAATGCGTACAGCCACAGGTCTGTCTGGTCTTGGTAGAGTTGCTCTGTGGAAAACCTTTCCCATAAAAGGCAGCAGGGGTCTTTTTCACTTTGCCAGAACAGAGGGCAGATCAGGGCAGTCAAGAGGCAGAAATGGAGAGAGGCTAGGGACGTGCATCAGAAACTAAATACTGCCCTCTCATCTGTAATAAAAACAAAAATTACGTTTGGACTGTCGGGTGATAAGGAGGTCAGAGCAGGAGAGCCGCAGATTGACTCGACAGCTGTTCAACTCTTTGTATTTACCCCTTTTACCCTTTCACTGTTAATAGCAACCCCCACCACCACCAAAACATCTTCATCCTCTTCTACACACGACACAAACACACACACCTGTGACTCACACACACACACAAAGGCACTGGCTTTAGCCTCCTTTCACTTTCCACGGCGGACCCAGCTGGTCCCGACAGCTGCGTCACAACCCCGACCCCGCCAGGGACCACGAGCACAACCCAGAAGAAGCGAGTTCTGTCTGGTTTGGGAAGACTGTTTGTACAAGCGCGTGTGCACCCACCAAGACTGTTCAAACACACAACTGCTTGGCCTCAGACCCGTGCAAATATTAGTTGACTTGTGCKCATAATAGGTGCACTTGGTCCTAAAATGAGCTCCGGCAGATACAACACAATCTAGTCACATTTCCAGAATCTGGCACCAATTCATCCTGGATTCACAACGGACCCATGTTACAAAGTTACCCTGAAGAATTAGCTTAACTGTGTTCTCTAGGCTGCTACAGTTTACTACTAAATAACTTTCATTTTCTCTGCTGACTTTACCCCATCATAGTTCACCAACACTTCCACACCAAATCACAGCTTTAAAATGATTGTTTTTACAGGTTCTTGCTGTGATGCTAACATAAAAACATGACACCTGTTTAATAGCCCGCGTGTAATGACTTTACCCTAAAGCCTGTGGCTCCTGCCAAGCCAGATATTACACAACTGTTGTCTAAATTGGCTGTATGGGTAACAAAGGGGAGTAAAACATTCAGTATATGGTTGCAGTTCTCAGAATCTGAAAGGGGCGAACAGCAAATTCAACACTAATAAAGACAACCATCTTCTCTCAGGTAAAATGTAAATACATTCATTTTACAAATTGATTTATGTGACTAAATGTGACAAAGTTTGTGTCAATTAGTTTTGTGATCTGCAGTCTGAGCAGAACAAATCAAAACCATGAAAGGAGATGGCTAAAGACAAAAACATTTGGCCCTTTGTTGCTCAACTCTATGGCATCACTTCTCTGTATACTTTCTAATATTTCATGTAAACCTGAAAAAATAAAAACAATATATATATACACACATACTGTATGGCTGCCATCAATTAATCAGCACCAGCCTTTTTTAATAGCACCATTTTGGCTACCTCAGCTTGCAATTTTGAGCTAAATCCCATTTACTGTTTCTGAGGACCACTATAGTGCATAAAGACCCCCTGACAGCATCATAATGACACCTCATCAACACCACAACAAACACATAAGCAAGGATGAGGGGGGTCTGAGAAAACAGTTCATAGCTGCTGTTTAGGAATGTAGCAAATTTAGGGTTTACTGGAAGAGGATCTCTGATGTTGATTCGACAATAATAATAATAATAATAATGCATTTTATTTATAAAGCGCCTTTCAGGACACCGTACAACAGAAAAGAAACAACTCTAGATACATAGAATGATAGGGTAGAGTGGGAGAAACATAGAAATGAGGAGCACAGAACAGTCGTATAARAAAATACAATAAAGTAGATAAATTGAACAGAAAAGACGTCGTCAAACTGAGAAGCAGAGAAAGACTAAAATATTTCGGTTTATATGACAGTCCTATATTTTTTCCCTCTCTAACAAAATTCAAGCTGTTTATCCAGATTAGATAATTGCACATACAACCTTGAGGCATTAAAGCATTCAGCGGAGGAGGAAAAAGGTTAAAAGTAGCAACAAACCGGTGGTGCTTCCTTCCCTTCCCCTTCTCATGAACCCTGAACTATTCATCCTCATCAACTCCGATGMTTCCATCCAAACTTGTCAAAACCTCATTTGGTCCCTCCTTGCACCTTCTGCGATTGGGAGATTTYTTAATAATGGGTTTAACCCTTCCTGATAAAAAAAAAGGGAGTGTCAGGACGTGTCTCTACCTGCATCTACTTTTGCAACAGACATGACAACATAGGATAACTCTTTTAGTTCTGCTCGCCATCGTCTGCCCCTGCACCACACTGCTCACAGGAAGGCTATTGTCATCACTTAAGACACTCCCTCTGTGTCACAAAACACAACAGGTTTTTGAGGCATGTGCCTTGCGGGACACTGATGGAAAACACACCTGTCCTCTGACTTGAAATGAGAAGAAACTCCACCACAACCAGTCTRAACCTTCCCTGCAGGAGCACACTCATGAATGACACCAGAATAAATTCACTAATATGAAATAATCAGTAGATACATTTGTATTTTCCCCCCACAAAGGAAAAAAMAAACACTTTAAACCAGTTCAGTGAGAGGAAAAAATAATGCATTTAACACTTAAAATGGACCCTCCAGCTGCAGTCTTGCATAAACTATTTCCTCCTAACTGAATTTAAAGTTAATCTGAAACCCCCTACAAGCTGTTTACTTTTTTATTTTTTCCAAGTAGCTTCAAGTTAAAATGTTACAGAGCTCCTACATGATTAATAGGACTACAGAAGGAACCAGTGTCTCGTTCCTCTCGGTCCTGTTGGGTCTTGTTAGGGAAAGGAATGAGACTCGTCCCCCTCCATCATCCCCGGAACCACAAAGTCCCAACACGTGTAATTAAAGCAAGAGAAGCGACTATTACTTTGTGTTTTCGGTACAGAGACACGTTTAAAAGAAAAAAATACAAACAGGACACGGATCACTTCGTACGGCTTTTAGAGAGAGCTCGGGACAAATAACTTTTTCCTTTAAATTTAAACAAGAAAATCACATCTGAATCTATTTACATGCACGTTGTTAAATATAGAATCATTTATGAGGGGGGAAATAGTTTTACCTTAGTACTTTTCCAAGTGCCTGGAGCACCATTTTGCAACTTAATGCGCTTTTAGGGTTTTTTTGSGGGTGCATATCCTTATTTCTTGAAAAGGAAGAATAATCTCCGAACCATAGCTTAAAAAGGGAGAAAAATATGCCAGAATATTTCTCATTCAGCTCGTTCGCGCGACCCCAAAAAGAAAACACCACGCTCCCGCGAAGCGAAACCTGACTGCACTGCAGGAGAGCAAGAAAAACTTTGTGAGGAAAAGTTTTACAGGAAAACCCCGCCCCTCTGCTCCCGTCGTCCAATCAGCGCACAGACTGGGCTGAGTGGGCGGGCTCTCTAGTGATGCAGCAGTCTGCCCAGGAGGACGTTTGTTTCTGATAAGTTAGTTCCGTGTAGCGACAGGTGGTGGTCAGATTGTAACTGTTAGCTGAAATTAAGCAATAAAACTCATGTATTCGTTTTATATGGCTGTTATAATAATAAAGTTTACACAGTCTTTTTGTATCAACAAGTAAAACAAGCATCAAACTGTTTATCATTGTCCAGTACCATTGTGCATTTCTTTATTTTTAATCTGTAAATTTAACTAAATATCTCAAGTACTATTTAATTTCAATAAAACTCAAATCTATTCACTTGATGTACATCTATACCCGTTTAACTTTTTGAACTCCATTGGCTGTTACAGCTAAGCAACCTTAAAAAATGTGGATATAATTAATAATTTCACATTCACTAAGCTAAAATTTGATGTGGTGGTAGTTGAGGGTCACCCGCAACACATACTTTGAGAGATGACAGACTGTACCGGTTCTAATTTCAAAATGTTGCTAATAAAATAATGCATTCAACTCTGCCTGCCTGTTAGCAAAATATCTCATAAAGCTCTTGATTGATTTAAATGAAACTTTCAGGAAATAATCACAGTGTGTACAACTACAACCGGTTACGTTTTGGAGATAATCCAATTCAAAATGGCCGCCACAGGTAATCAATATTAGCCAACACAATATTGGCTGTAACCCTTTTAATTGCACGAACGGTGAGATGAAATCTGATGTGTTTGTAGCAGAGCGTCATTCACAACAAGACGAGGTATGAGCGCTGTTACAAAGTATGAATTTTCGCCACAAGTTTTGAAATTTAGAGCCAGTGTAGTGTACACACTGACTGTTGGTTGACATTCCTCCTTTTGATGTTGAAACTTACCTGAAGTCCAGCTATGAGTGTGGTTAAGCGTGTTTGAACATGTTTGCCCAAGCTGCATAACCAGTGAGGGAATCAAACAAAGCCTGTTCAAGTGCTGACGCCTGATGTGTACGTGCATGTCGAGGATCCTTTGTACTCCTGCAGGGCAAGGCTTTGTTTCAGGGAATTSTTTAAGGGCAATAATTTATAAAGGTTTTATTTAATTGTGACGMACCACAAAACAACATACATTCTAATTAAAGTGCCAACAAAAAGAAGTGAACGAAGAAGACGGGCAACTAAATGAACAAAAGGTTATAAAAATGGACTTCCACTCATGAGAAGATTGCATCTACTGTCGCCGAGCTATCATTCYCTCACCGTGCTCCCCTCTAATTATTGTCTCACAATAGACAACCTGCCTATTTCTATTCTGTTGCTYGGTTCACACATTCCCACTTCCTGTCCTAGTTGGTTTATCGCCTCTTGCAATCACTGTCTGACGAGGCCAATGTTGTGGCTGCAGATGTGGCAGGTAGGAGCATTAGCTTTAAAAAAAAAAATCACACAATAATCTGGGCATTTTTTGTATGACGCCTAGGGCAAGTAGTTACATGAGACTCAGTGACGATGTTTGTGAGAACTACACACTGTGTACTTATGGAGGGTTCAGTTTGTGTATGAAGAGGTGTGGGTTAATGATGGGCTGGACCGTATTTACAGAACCATATGGGATTTAAAGAGAGCGTATGAAGGAATTCAACATATTACACAAGGTTTTCTTTGATTTTTTTCTATTTTAACAAACATTACTTTAGTTTTACAAAAAATATTTATATACATTTTTCTGTAGCATTTCCTTCTTTCACATTATCCCACACTTTATTTCCTCAAACGGATTCATCTCGCCTTTCATTTGTACGTTCATGTGAGTGCTATTAAAGCTTTTCAGAAAGAAAACTCTGTGCGTGATGCAGCCAATCATGGTAATAATAGCACAAATGTACAAATTGTACCCAAGTTTGAAGCTTGTTGTTGTGAGACCAAAATAATTAGTACTTCCTGGTTGCTAGAAACCCTTGCTATGTTAGTAATTGCTAACATTGCTAGTAATGCAGTTTGTATTGGTATGTTTTACATTCTTTGAAGACAGCCTTTCATTCGGAAAGGTAAGCTATAATGCTGAGGAGGATGTAAAAAAGCAGTCCAAAGAATGTACAAAGGAAAAAAAAATCAATATACTGTAGTTGATAATTGACACTTCTGCATCAGACGCTTAAAGAGCGGTTCTTCCTGTCGTACGAAGAGCAAGAGCACTTTTTCCATGTTACTAATTATAGCACTAACTGTTTTGGTCTGGTCCATAAAGAAGAAGAAAAAAATGAACGAGCAAAGGGAAGCAAAGACAARGAAGAGTGGTTGCCATGTGTGTGCCTGAGTTTGTGCAGAGTAGATAAGTGACATGAGACTGTGCAGGAGAGGAGATGCAACGGTCCATAACCAGATGTGGGAGTGGTTTATGGTGGGATTGCTACACAGATCAGTTACCAGAAGTCAACACTTTTTTTTTTTTTTTAAACACTCAAAACACAATAAATCATAAAAAATAGCAAGCTTGTATCGAGTACTTGGAGCTATTTTTTATAATAAAAGTTTAAATTTTTGGTCAGAATTTATTTGTGCTAAAAAAGAGCATTTGGTGTTCATCCTCTAAATGAAAGGTTAGAAGTTACTTCTCAATCAAAGTCTTTGAGCGAGACATCAACCTCCACGTTGTCCTTCAATATGTTCATTTATGAATGTAGCCACATGGAAAAATACTCCATAATCAGAAGTACTGCATTCACAATTATAAGTACAATTGTAATGACTGGTACAACAGAACCGAACTGTTGAAGAAAATTGGATTAATCTAATTTCATTTTTGCACCCAATAAACATACTGTTAGATTTACACGTCATTCATCTGTGGTTTGTGTTGCATATTGTGTTCTGGCCTTTAAACTAGATAAAACAACAAAATGTGTTTGTTGCTATAAAGACACTGTTTACACATTTAGGTGCCCAACACAAGATCGTACTGTCTTAGCACAGAACACGGCACCAATAAGTTTGAACTTCAGCTGAGGTAATATGAAAATTTGTCGACTTCTAAAATAGAACCTGTTAGGTTTAAAAGGCTCTTTATAAGTGCAAGCTATTACCAGTATTATTAAAAGATAAATAGTAGAGTCTGAAATCTTTGTCTTACAAAACCAGATTTGTAGAGTACAATTAGATTAGCAAAATCAATATACTTTGCTGTAACATTGTTAATAGTAACAAACTAAGTCAAAAGTATGTAGCACAATAAAAGATGGGAGTTTAATCATTGCATATTCCAGTTTAAACCGTTACAAAGACTCATGAAAGAAAGCGTGTTGCTGTAATGGAAATCTCCCTTTCAGGGAACTTTCCATTAATTTGTCTCAAACTAATGGATCCACATGGTGACTTAAAAATAGAAAACATCCATTCAAGATCACTGGGATTTGGAGTAGGCTCCACAATTACCATGTTAACTCTCACTCTGAGTTTGTTAGAAAGCAGGGGCGATTCAATCTGAACCAGCCTGGGTTTTAATTAAAAGAGGCAGTTTGGAGTCACGCCTTCACAGCTGTTTGTCCTTTTTTTTTTCCTTCACGCGAGCAGGTGGAGAAAGAGATGATGCTGATAGAGCAGGACATGCCCTGCTGTTATGTCTGACGTGGATGGAAACCAATGGCAGCATTCCTTTGTCTTGCACACAAAGGTTAGCTATTTCTGCTAGGCTGTAACATCATAGTCACCTTCCCTCTCATTGCTAGACGCAAAATGGCGTCACTTATCTGTATACCTGCTTACACATCTCATGTTGCTGTAAAAAGCAGGTTGTAGGCTCAGAACCTAGGTCTGTAGGAAACTTTTATAAACAGTATCAGGAAATAAGTGAAACAAAAATTGTATTCAAATATGTCAGAGTGTCATACAACTAAAAGATATTTCCAAGGAGGAACTTCCTTGTCAGAAAAAGCTATTGTTATTCCAATCTAACAATTACCGTGTTTATTCATGTATAATACGATCTCACGTATAATATGACCCCCACTTTTTTGAGCATAAAAAAACCCAAAAATTTTAATCCTCAAACTACCTCCAATTTCATACAGACTTCAAGATTTTTCAGCCTTTGCAGTCTTTATACA
>NW_013952433.1:2749038-2757386 GCF_001266775.1 Austrofundulus limnaeus | reverse complement strand
CCCCCCCCCCAACTTTATGGATGATTTTTTTGGATAAAATTTTACGTATTATACTTGAATAAATACAGTAATCACATCATTAGTGCTAACACAGCCTAGTTCTAGTGAAAGTTCCAATAATCTGAGTACTCATTTCATTTAATGAATCAACCATTTTGCTTATATTCAACACATATGCAACTATAATCCTAACTATGCAACCTCAGTTAGCATGCTTTCTGCAGCAAAAACACCAAAAATCACATGGAAGTGAAGATAACTCCTTGACCCACTGAATAAAGACACCAGCAAATTGTTTTTATGGTTTAAACAAATGTTTTTCTTCAACAACAATGCCTCTGTGATCCGACACCATCTGATTTACATGTTATAAATTTACAAAAGAGTGAAACCCCTCAGACATGGAAAAAAAAAGATCAACATGCACACCAGCATGTGAGGCTACTTTGCATAAAAATACAAGAGGAAAGTAAACCTTAAAGATATGAACTTTACTAATTTATTTTGAATAATTAATCTTCAAGATTATCTGTGACCATAAAATAATCTGTCACATACACAAAACATAATCTTAAAATCAGTTTATTAAATCAAATTGAACCATTTATTGCCAGAATACTGCTTTAATGTTATCTTGTAACAATTATATTATTTTTGGACAAAATTAGGCAGGTCTTGTAGAGATTAAAACATAAAATACACTGATGTACCCTATTGCTAAAGGATTTGAAGAGTGAATCATATCGAATATTTCGATAAGATTGTTTTTATGGACTGAAATTGAACAGCAAATGCAAGAACGGATTTATGGTTTTGGTGCAAAATATTCAAGTTTGAAGAGTGAATCATATCGAATATTTCGATACGATTGTTTTTATGGACTGAAATTGAACAGCAAATGCAAGAACGGATTTATGGTTTTGGTGCAAAATATTCAAGTGTGTCAGAGTTTAACTGGGTATGAGAAGGGAAAAAAATCTTATACGAGGCACTGCAGGGTGATAAATCCTGGTGAGCTGAGGGAGCATTAAATGCAATTTTCCATGGGGACTTTTCTTACGGCGAGACGCAACAACACCCCAAAATGGTAGTCGGTGCATTGATTGTTTTTGTGGCAGACAGATAGGAGGGTATTTCTGAGTCACCTCTTTGCTCCGGGATGGAGGAATATCAACAAAAGTCAGACAGCACAGATACCAAAAGTCTTGATTTGATAAGAAAACTTGCCACTCAACAAACAAGGCGGTGGAGAAGAAATAAACTGCTGAAACCGTGACGTCATGGTGTAGAATGAAGTAGAATGTGTTCAGTGGAAATCTGATACGGTATAAAATAAAAGAAAAAGCATGACATCACTGGAACTTTCTGATCAGATCAATAGATACGGCAAACAGGCATTTGAACAAGAAAAATGTAAAGAATTTTTACAACTACAATGCTGACAACGTAATATACCAGTTTGGGAGTATCTCTGTGTTAAATTAAATATCAGATTTGCTGTATTTTGAAACATATCAAGAAATAAAAATGTACAAAAGGTCAGGTTAAACTATAATAAAACTGCTAAAAAGATTTAAATTTGTGCAAGTGAGTTGAGTAACTCTACAGGAAAAAAAACAGGTCAGCTAGAACTTGTCTCCCCACTGGCTGACCTAACAGGTTGGGTCTGAAAATCTGCCTACATTCCCCTTATTTGAAACAAAGAAAAATGGCGATTCTAGGAGAGCTGCAGATGAGTCACCATCATGGCAGATGCACTTTGGAAGCGGGCCAGCAGGAGTAAATCTTTGCCACTCATACCTGTAATTAAAATGACTTACAGCACAAGGTGCCAAACCATAATAAATTCAGAATAAAATGATAAAAAAAGGGTGACTCAAGCTCAGCTGCTATTTAAGACCTGTTGGTGTGGAGTTCTTTGCTTGTGGGAGTGTGTTTGGGTAAAGGCTTAGCCAGTAAAAACAGCACAGACAGGAGTTCTTTATCTAGGCATGTAGAACGCTTGATGGGATTCTAAATGGCCAGAAAAAGGTTAGCAGGGCCAGGAGACACTCTGAAAACTGAACTCGGTAACCTTTGCTGCAGTACAACCCCCTATATTATTCATATTAAAAACATTGTAAAAATACAGACAACTCTTCCCACAGGAAAAGAGAACACGAATCAGCCCCAAGTAAGTTTATTCAAATAATTAAAACAAAACAGTTTTATTAGTCGTCACTAATAAAAACTCATGTTCAAAATATACTTTAAAATCTTACACGGCCTATATTTCTATTTAAAATGCACACCTACATTCAACAGACAAATATATGCATATAAAAGTGTGCATTGAGTACAAACAGTTTTACTGTATAAATGCTTTTTTAATTAGTACTTTGTGTTTTAAAAGGATCGTTAACGAACCATACCTGTTTAATTTTTATGCATATTACCTCATTTGGCATTTGATCTCGTCTTTTTCATTTAATCTTTCTTCTGCGCTGCATTCCTGAAGGGGATGGGCAGCATGCAGAGACATGCCCATGCTCACTGCACACTCACGAGTCTAACAAAGAAAGCACAAACTGCAGAAAAAGTAAGTCTAAAGAGGTCAAAAGGACGAACTCTATTAGGTATCAGTTTGGTTGGACTTGACTCAAGGTCAACATGTGCACACTATGAGCATTTATGGTTCATTTAACGCCAGCAATGACCTTGAAGGAAAATACCCGTCTGCATAAACGCCTCTGCATTTGTACTTAAGATTACATGCGTGATTAATCCAATTAGAAATGGGCTCAAGTTAAGTGTTCAAAGTCATGGCATGCAGGTGTTTGCTGTTTAGACCAGAACACACACACAGGAGGCCCCATTCCCACTGAGGAAAAGTTTTATTGGAAAGAAGAGATGAGAGGAGAAATTCCAGACTTGCATCCAAACATTTATAAATCACCATCTCCACAGATCTCGATAGATAAATATCAGCAGAAATGGGGCAAGAAGAGAAAGAAATGGGAAAGGGCAACAGGAAGTGAAATTGTAGGAGTTTCTTTTAAGTTATAGTGGTGAAGAGGCTGGTAAACAAGTGCAAACCAGATCAGGGAGTTAAATTAAAAACGTTGGACGATAGGAGTGAAAGAGTTTGGATCGGGGTAGGAGACTGTCACAGCATGCCCCGAGCTCCCACTGCACTCCTCCGCCCTGCATTCCTTGGATGAGGAGTCTATCTACCGTACACTTCGCCATTTTGGTAGCCAAACACCTGTCAATCAAAAGCAAGCCCATGCACACAAACAACAGATATGAACCCGAGTACAAAAGATCATCTGCAATGCCTCCAAGAAGCCAAATGTAGTTTTTAAAAGTGGCTTTGGCAAAAGCTTTGAAAGGTTTTCTATTCAGCAATAACTGCTCTTCATTGATTTTAAGAACAACTGTTTTTATTCAACCAAACTTTGAATAATAGGTAAAATTATTTCTTTTAACAATGCATGCAAAGTTAAAAGGATGAATTAGTGCAAAACCTAAACTATTAGACTTTGCTTCTGGTCACACAGACAGTTCCTTTGTCCTCAGGTCTGCAGCTAAAGAGTTATGAGGCTTTCTGCTGCAAATGACCACAGGCCACAGTATTTCTTTTAAAACTTTAATAAACTACAAAATCCAAAGAGGAAAAATGCCYGTCTTCCTGGGATGTTTGTGATAACCTTGGCCCAGAGGCCTGGAGACACAGGCGCATGCCGATTTCCTAACTGCAGATAAAATTCAGAACATTTCTGAACGGAACCAAAACATTACCTGCAGATTACAGCTCCACTGAAACACAGTGGTTTGGCATTAGCGCTTAAAACTTGTGGGATGGTAGAATTCCACATATTACTCCCAGAGATGAGAACAACGCTGCCATCTACTGGCACACATACTGACCTCACATGAAACTTCCCATCAGCAAAATCGAGTCAAGTACAGAATTTTTTTTTTTCAGAGAAGAAATATTGCAGAAAAAACGAGAATATACAAACAGGCACACAAGCAAAACGGGGAGAGAATACATAAAGAGTGTGTGTTTTTATGATTCTATGCTGACATAATAAACACCAGCATCCTTTAAAAGCCACTAAAACTTAAGGAGTTACTTTTCCACTACTGGTGTTACTTTGGAAAATACACAAGAAAAACATAAACCAAATGTGAGTCTAGGAGGCTTGAAGGGCAGAGTTTGACGTAAGGAAGAGGTTCATTAAAGAATAAAGGTGAGGTTGATGTTTGCTCTGAAGCACAGGCGGCAGTCTGTGTGTGGATTTGAGTTTGTGAATGTCAGAGGTGTAGAATAAGGTGGAGGAGGTTGGATGGAGAGGACAGGACATCATGGAAAAAGAAGGTTGGGGTTGCACCCATATTTGCACAGGATGTATGAGGTGGAGTATGTGGGGGCTTCGAAACGAACAGAGACTTCTTTTCATGGTCTATGGAAAAAAAAAGAAAAAAAAGAAATATTTCTCTCCTCCATCTCCCACTGTTGATGAAAAGCTTTCAGTGAAAGTAATAAAACTTTACTGAATCAGAAAAATGACAGAAAAGATGCCACTCTCTCATGGCTCAGAGGAAATGACACTAAAATAAAGAACTGGCGAGTCTTAATATAATGAGGTTTGGTGTTTCCTGCATAGTTTGGGTGTCTCTTTATTTTCTGCACCTAAGCTGCTCTGCCCTGATCCAGCTCATTAACTTCAAAATGAGGGAGTTTAGTCACAGACTTCCTATTGGGGGGGGGGGGGGGTGGTGTAGACAAACGTACCCTTTAGCACTTCCAAGAAAAGACACGCACCACAGCATATGGGAGTAAAATGCACAGAATGTTCCCTCAACATTTGAACCAATTTGGCTTTCTGGAAGCCATTTATACAAGGACAAAAACTAAATGACAGATGTTAAGGAATCCTATCACCACTCCTGGTAAAACTCTATAGAGGATTGTGAAGTTTTTAACTCTAACAGAGCATGTGTGAACTTTAAAATGCATAGACGAGTGTGTCACTCAGAGGCCTGCCTTAATACATTTCAGTCCACACAAATGATTTAAAGAAAACAGKGGATAAGATCAACACGCCGCTTTAAGAGCAGATGCCAAATTGCATTAGTCTGCTTCTTAACACACCAGTCTGTTTCTAGGTATGTTACGTAACCGTGCACCTTCCCAGTCAGAGATAAAAACTAACAGACAGACAGAGATGAAAGAAGTGGTTTGGGGGACCCTTTTCCCCCTTGAGGAAAAGGCTACAATTTCCTGCTTTTGCAGACCATTTTCAGCTCAGACTGTCTGGCATGTTGGTGTTTGATTTGTTATTTTAYCCCAAGCAATGCCCTGCTGTCCTTTAACCCAACGAGCGTGGAGCTGACCTGACCTGGGTTTACTGAACTCGGGCTACGGACAAATTATTATCCATTAAACCTCACTGACTTATACTTTTAAATAAATTTAATGACAAAACTTAAACTGTTTTACAAAACACATGAAGTGTTTTAAGCGTATTTAAATGACCAAATTATTTTCTCTTTGTTTTCTGTTAACGGAGATTGATGATWACAAGGAAATTTATTTTGTAAATCAGTAATTCTGACGTTTTGCATTCATCAACATTAATGTGTTCTGCACAGCAGTTCTGTCTGACAGCATTACTCATGGTGTCTGAGGGTCCGGCAGAGTTTAAGAAAAGAAAAAATGGCAACCTCATCAGCTGCTTGGCTTATCACAAACAGCCACTCGGTCAAACAAGAGGAACAAGGTCATTTTCAGCAAACAGAACATTTAGTGCCATTCGGTTCAGACACTCATCCTCTGGCTGGAGATTTTCATTAAAAAAAAAAAACACATTTACTGCTCTGACTAACAAGGTTCTTTATGGAAAATCATCAAATATGTAGCACAAAAAGAAAACATGAAAAGTTTTTGTTCCTTTTAAAAACCCAAGAAAGCAACAATAAATAAAAGCTAAACATTGTGTTCCCAAGAGTGTTTGCTTATTCAAAAGATCTTAAGACAGCAAGAAAAACCAAGAAAAACAAAGACCCAGAAAAAAATCCACCTCCTTGATGACTAGACGAGATCTGGCCTCAATCTGGTGGCAGAGGAAACTCTGGTCCATTGTGAGAGTTTGATTAAAAGTTTGAGTGATGAAAGCGTAGGAAGCAGTCGCACCCAGCAGCCTCCACAGAGGTGAAGAGAAGCATGTGACTCAATGAGGCCAAMGGCTGATAAAATTAAAAGCCAAGCTGGTGGAAAACATGAGCGAATCATYGGGGCCTTGCTGATCAAGTGAGCGCATTTTAACCTCTAATTTCCACAAGTCTGTGCTTGTGCAACAGCTTTATCGACTGGAGAGGAAGCATGAYCTTTAAGAGGAAAACCATTTGAAAAGCGTGATTGCATTAAAATCCTGGAACCTGACAGCAGACGTTGAGAAACAAGGGGAATCTACAGCAAACTCCAGTTGGATTTACGTCCATACTGAGATAAATTTTCTGTTATACAAGTTTATCTATCTCAAGACATCTTTTGTTTGTCTAAGGATACAGGTAGAAACAAAAAAGCACATTATTAAAATTCCAATATGAAGCTATACATGTTTTTACTCTTTGGGGACATTGCTGACTTGACAGTGAAACCACAATAGATGTTTCTATTTAAGATTTTTATGCAGGTTTTGAAGACTGCATTAAAAAATGTTGGTGGAAACGTCAAAAATTTAAAAAAAGGGTCCTCAATTTCGAAAAAACATTTTTATGCTTGCTTGGGGTGGGGTTAATGTGCAAAAGGAAAGATAAAAATTTGCCGAATAGGTTCTGACGTAGTGAAGATTTAGCTGTTCCTCTGTCAGCATCTTCCGGGATATTCCCATATTGCACAGAAACATGTTTGGAAGCAACAACCGGTACATAAAGACTGATGGCATGCAACATCACCAAATACTAGTTGATCTGACAGAAGAATCACAACTTGCCCAACTCTACATTCCTAAAAAACTTCTCTTCATTGTCCCAAGATCTGTGGTCCCTGCTAGTCTGCAACCTCTACTTCCTGTTTATAACAGCCATGTTCAACATCAACATCTGACAAAATTACTCTTGATTCACTCCAAAACGGTAAATGGAAACATACTTAATGCACGGTTTTCTTTTCTTTTTCACGTATCAAAATTTRCTTTACAGTTGGATGGAAACATAGCTACTGCCAGAGAAAATACTACAYTATGCCTTTTTCAGTCATCTTAAAGACAAAAATAACTTATCAAAGTTAGAGGACAAAAACAACAACTAGAGATTCAGGCTGGCATTACTCTTCTTGAAATAAATATACATTTCCTAACAATTCCCATTGTACAAACAAACATCCTTTATGCCTTCAGTCAGTTGATTGATGGGAAAGGGAAGGAAGTGGATGCAGTCATTCCAAGAATGAAAAATATAATTGTTTGTCAGAAGGAAGTCAACTCAATACAAGTCTCTGATATGACATTCAGATGTATACAAGGTTCTGATTGGCTGAGGAACGTCTAGCTCCCACCTGGGAAGATATCATAGCATCATAGCTCCTTGTTRGAGTTGGGGGATTCAGTTAAACAGCCTTGCAAACTAGTGAGTACAATATGCTTGCACTACCTGCTTAAGACCATTACTTACATTAAACTAGACTGAACTGGACCCCCTTCATTCATTCAATTGCCATGCTTGGGAGAAACTTGATAAACAGGAAGTGAGATGCYCAGGCCCTTCCTGTTTCCCTGTAAATGGGCCTCCTTTTCCCAGCAGCTACACAGAACAGCCGAGGACTGCTCCAACCAGTGCAATGACCAACTTTCTCGACACCTTTAGAACGCATAAAAACAGCCTGGGCACATTGAGTTTGGTAGCGAATTCTGTCTGACCCTTTTCCTGCCACCTGACTAACCCACACACTAAACAAAAAACCACAAAGACACCATTACTGACTTGCCAATTGGACTACAACTCAGCTTTTACAAGTTATCCAAGCCTACAGGGCACCTGTTACCACAAATAACTTTTTATCCATCTGCTGGAGATTAGGAAATTTTAATTTGCACAGATTACTCATTTTATATATCTTAATTTGATCTCAGTATTTAGTGATGTTAGCAGATGCAAAATTGACTAAATGTACTGAAGACTTGCWGTGCGTGTGATTGTGTGCTGACTGTGAGGAATTTAATGTGGAGGTGAGGTTACTGCAAGGCCATCTCTGTCTCCTCTTCCTCCTAAAGCAGCAGAACAAAGCTACGCCTGAAAACAAACAGACACACACACACACACACACACACACACACACAGCAATGATGAACTTGTACTGA
>NW_013952433.1:2729116-2749028 GCF_001266775.1 Austrofundulus limnaeus | reverse complement strand
CACACACACACACACACACACACACACACACACACACACACACACACACACACACACACACACACACACACAATGCAACTGGTCTTGTGTATGAGGTGCGGTCTGCCCTCTGCACTGATTGGAGCTCAGGTGACCGTCAGGAGGAACAGTCAGCTAGGTCAAGACTGATAAATCTAAATGTGTACAAAAAAGTAGATTAGCTCAAGAATATTCTTAAATAGAAAAAAAGTGTGTATTGGTGTAAGAGTGTAAAAAAACCCACAACAGCCAAAATAACTAATAATTACTTTCAAATTATATTTTCCCCTTAATTCTTAATGGATCAAAATCAAATAATTAAACGATTTCTACCAAACTAAATGAAACGTTTCATCTTGATTCAGGTCAGGGATATATATGTGAGAGTACCAAGGGCCCTAGGATGAGTTAGTCCTGGGTGGAGGGAAAGGAGTGCATGGAGAATAGTGCTGTTGTCTCAGCTCTGTGGAGGCAGCCAGGCCCACTCAAGAGCTCCTAATGAGAGACACATGGCAACCGGTAAGATCTGCTCCGCTAATACAACACACACTGTGATGATACACTCAAAGCTATTGTTCCGGAGCGAACGTTACAAAAATTTACCAACTGATTCTCTGTGAGCTCGTCGTGTGTGTGAGCCTCGAGATGAAATGACCCTGTGCTTCAGCTATAAGTCAGTGTTCGTAGTACAGAAAACTGAGCCTGATTAAAGCAAAGGAAAACACACTTTTATACATCTTTTTAAAGATAAAAAGACGTGAGCTTGTGTCTGTATGTTAAAAGACTTCAATGAGATAACATTAAGGGTTATTAGCAGAATTACAAACAATTAGGCTACAATCACACTGCTGATCTTAAATGTTTTTTTGCATGGATGTTCTGATTATATTTTAAATGYGACCTCCATCAGACTCCAGTGTGAACCCATCAAGGCACKGATGAGAAGCAGCCTATGGATGCTACATGTTAGCATTTTGATTCTGAAGTTGTGCAATCAGAGCAGATAAAAAAATTATTTGACATTAGGGTTGGGCATAATTGTATCGTGTGCAATTAATCATCTGAAAAACATTAATCGATTATTTTTTGGCACTTGACGATTAATACGATTAATGCCACCAGGTCAGTCCGCTCGGTGCTCCTCTCTGCTTCAAATATGACGAACATAAAAAAAAGGTTCTGTAATTTATCTATCAACACAATTTTAAATTTGATGTATAGCCTGAAGTCTAATTTTGACATAATTTGGTACAGATTTTTACGAAGAGCAAATCTTTCCCACATAAGGATGTCCAGGTACTCCAGGGGATTAATAGTCAAATTAATCGTTATCGGCTAAATACCACAATTAATCATGATTAATTTTTTTGCCAATATTGCCCAACTCTTTTTAACATGCTTGTTCACATTTGAGTTGATGTTTTTATTTTTATTTGTATTGTTTTGTAAATTATGTTTTGTTTAAATATATTCTGGGGATAAAAGGGGCAGACATTATAAGAGTTATTCATCTGCTACCTTTCATTTTATTTTGATTTGTGTATTTTCTTTGTTTTTATTGTATATTGTTATTTTTTTAATGAAAAGAATACATTTTTGAATTGAATAGAACATTTGAACTGTTCTTTTGCCAGCTGCAAAATGGATTTATGGAACAGGAGTGACGTGTAAAAAACTAAAATATCGATCCAGTAACTTTAGCTTYGATACAGTCCGAGACCAACGTTACCTTATGTTTCTGTGGATTCTCAGTCATCCAGGACATGGAAAATTACAAGAGCAAAGATGAACTGGACTTCTGTTCTATATTATTCTACTTGAAACGATTACCTCCCCCACGTCTCACTGATGTAAAGTTAGATGAAATGTGATGCGAGCGTTCAGACTGCAGTCRCATTGAAAAACATCAGAAATGTATCCAATTTCCTACCACATACTGAAAAGGCCTGGGTCAGATTTGAGAAAGTATTGGATTTGTCACATTCASACGATCAGGCAAACATTTGATATGTGTCGCATGGGGCAAAAAAAAAAAAAAAACTGATTTGTGTCACATTTGTCTGCACTGTGAACATAATTGTWCAAATTTATTTGGATGTCTTAGCAGCTTTGACAGGCATCACTTCTGCATCATCCTTTGGCAAAATTAACATCAAAATAATGTAGAAAATACTAGTTCTGTAGATCACAAGTGTAAAAATACCATCCCTTTGAATGCCATGACGCTGGTTGTCCTAAAAAAAGACATTGCATTAAAACAAAATGAACAGTGGTAATTAGTTGCCTGCTGACGTAATCATGATTAACCATGATTTGATCTGTGAGCAAAAAAATAAAATAAAAAACTGCTCTGGACATAGCGGCCAATATAAATAGTTTTATATTTTTAACGACGTCCAGCTTTAGAAAGTGTCTGCAGACATTTTCCATTTCCACACAAAGCTACAGCTGATAGCTAAAAACTCCAGACCCAGGAGACCAAGGGCTGGCTGGAACTGAGGTCAACAAGGACCCATTTGAGGTGGGTGTGCCTCCAAAAAAAAAAAAAAAMCACATCAATTAAATATAATCACCTCTAAGCCATCTCATTGGGTAGAAAGTTTGGGAGGAGATGAGTTAAAAATAGACCTGACTTTCTATTTTGGAATAATGAGCCCATAAGACATTAGGGTCCAAATCCCACCCTTCCTTATTATAAGTGAAGAAGAAAAGAACATTTGTACTTCTGGCATGGGTCCTCCCTCACAAGGCTTCTGTGTGTATTTCACTGAAGCCCACAGCCTTTAACACATGTGGAGCCACAGATTTAAACGGCACACACACACAACCGGCACTCGTGTTTAAGCTGAAGCAAAGTTCTGAATCACAGCGAGGAATAATGCAGTCCAGCTGTTCTGTGTGTGCCTGCGTTAAAGCTACAATTTTACCCTTACCATTAAAATGCTCCTTTAGAGTGGGAGAGATATATTTAGGCTTTATACAACATTTAGGACTCGATCGGGCCGACTTAGCCCGCAACCACAAAAGAAGAGAAACAGATCCGAGAGTCTAARCTGAAATCTTTTCGACATTACTTTCAAACACAAGAAACCACTTCATATGCAGTGACTCAGTAAAAGTTTTAAACTYAACTCTGCAACACAGAATGGCTGAACTGAGCTGAAGTGAAATTTACAAAATGAGAAGTAAATGTTAAAAAAAATTCTGTTGAGTCGAACAACCAAAACAGTAAAAAAAAAAAAAAAAAGACCAAACACATTCCCATCTCTTATAAGGGAACACTGTGTCCCAAACAAACAGTGCTGCTCTGCCAGAAGAGGCACGCTGCAGGATGAGAGGAAAAGTTGGGAAAGCTGGACCAGATAACTGCCTTCTGGCTGCATTCCATTTCTAATTAGCCTTCACCTGTCATCCAAACAAACCTGGTAACCAGCAACATGACACCCCCTTCTCTGGTCATCTATAGRAGACTGGCTGTGTGCCACTGATGTCCCCATGTCCGCAACTTCCTCTCTCCGTCCCTCCTCCTCCTCCCCGCCCACAGTTTAAGATACCTCTAGTGTCTGACTACAGCAGAATCTCAACTGCTACAGCAGCACTGTCCTTAAATGTCTCCTCCAAACCGCAGCACAATAACAGAGAACGTGAATGAGCTTTTGGAAAGGAGGAGGAGACGCAGGACGGAGAAGTAAAAGGAAAGTATGCTTTTAAAGCTTATAAAAAAATACATTTTAACAGTAAACGAGACATGTACCTATAAAAGAAGCAGTCGCAGCACACAAGTACCCCCATCCAGCAGGTGACGAAGCAGAGCCGAGGAGAWGAGGTGCTGACTAACGGCTCTTTTTTTGCCTCCTGGTCTGCACTCCTCTTCTGCAAACTGGGCTACAGGTGCACCAGCTCCAGCTCAGCACTTTGTGTAATCATAAGGTTCCATCATAAACACGGGTCATGAACCGACGGAGCTCGGCAGAACGGCAGAAGACAAAACTTAAAAAAAAAAAAAATACAAATCTGAAAAGCAAACGCACTTCTGAGCACATCTATCTTTCTGCCTCCTCACAAACTCCTCAACTGCCTGCCTCACTTTCACACTCTCGCTCCTTCGCTCCCAACCTCCTTCCCTCTCTCTCTCTCTCTCTCTCTCTTGCTCTCTTTTTCACTTACTGGCTCCCACTTGAAAGGCGGGAAGATTAGCTTGGCAAACAGAGTCCCATAAACAAACCGCTGACTGCTGGGCAGTACCGCGTCGACTGCAGGGGAGACAAGAGAACGCAGCAATCTCTGCCATCTGTATACATCCTAAACAAGAGCTGAACGTCCCATCTCCACCTATCGCTCGCACAGACCAAACAAAAACACGAGAGTGGTAAATAGTCTCGGTCAAATCCGGTAAACATCAAAGGACAGTTAATCAGTCTTTATGGTAGAAATATGCAGCACAGAAAACACACTTATGCACGTGTGCCACATCAAAATGACTTTATTCACACAATCGTTGCAGGGGAGAAGTAAAAGAGGGCTTATCGCCAAAAACAAGCCCTCCCAGAAGTGAGCCAATCACTGCAGAGCATTCCATCTACAGCACGGGCAAACAAGGTGAAGGACACGGCAAATTACGAGACTTGCGCTCTTTGTCCTCTCCCTGCGTCATCAATCCCCAATAAAAGCAACCCCCCCGTTTTAGCTCTGCGCTGTTCCTTCGCTAACCCGAACACAAACACTTTGAGGGGCTGCAGTGTGAGAAGCGAAGGGCGCTGATGTAACAGAAGACTGCAGACGCTGCTGGACCTGACAAGACACAAACACGGGACTAACTGACCGTGACAAAGGCAACTGACGCAGCTGAATAATGAAGCCAGAAGTCACACACACAGAGGAAAGACAGGAACAGGCAGCAGTCACCTTCACTGGCAGTTGCGTAACAACTGCAGGGGGGGTGGGGGGTTGGATTTTCTCCTATTCTGTCGCTGAGTTATCACAAAAAGCTCTGACCTGAGGGATGGGTTTAAACAAAACCAGAGCTGGTGGATATTCTTGCTCAATACTGCAGCATTAAACTTCAGATGGCTTTGTGGGACAATGCTGAGCTTTTTTTTGTGGCACTTCTCTCTGCTTTTGTTTATTCTGAGATTAAAACGATGACAAAAAAAAAAAACCTGCATCCCACCAGCTTTCCGTGTAATGATGTCATCCCTCCTCTTCTCTAGAGAGCCGACCGTCACCAGGAGCTACAGCTAACAGGCCTCTCTCTCTCTCTCTCTCTCTCTTCACCGTCTAATCACCTCGTTTCTTCACCTGCACGTACACAGAAGTGAAAACTGCACCCTGAAAGCATCGCTTACGCAAATGACCACATGGTGCAATAGCGAAACACACTTTTAACGGCACACAATTTCCTAAGTGAAAACAGAAAGGGGAGGAGGGATTTTTTTATGGCAATAACGTCGACTTTTTGCACTTGAAGCTGTGAGGAGAAGTGAGCCTTTTGGCACTCGTTGGCTCCTTTTGTGTTTCTGCACATGAGAACCAGGATGTGTGTGTGTGTGTGTGTGTGTGTCTTTGTATGTGTGTGTGTCAAATGCAGCGGAACGCAGACACATGGGAAAGTGTTGAAAATGAAACCTCCGTTAAATCTCAACTGTCACTTATAACAATATGTGACTAAGTTATTGTGGCTGTTAAGTGTTTTTTTTCTTTAGTCTTTAGTTCCTCAGGATTTTCGGCCTTATCGAAAAAGCCAAAACAACAAAAGCAAGACATCCGGAGTAACAGCCTCTGCCAGGTGGAATAAGGAAAGATATTTAGATAGGTTTATGGTTTATATGTAGAGAGAGAAAGAAGAGAACTATAACAAAGCTGGGAAAAGAGCTGAAGTAATGGGTAACATCACACAAATGAATGGAGGCCGACATAACTAAACAGAAATTAGGTTAGTAGGCAAAAAAATGTAGACCACATCATTCACGCCACTACACATGTACAAAACAACAGTTCAAAATGTTAAATAAGCTCGTTATGGACACCCAATTAAACCGAATATGTAGAAAAACACTATTGTACCAAAACAACTGAACTCACTGAAGTYTCTCAGCTTTCTTTTAACCATAAGGACTGTTTGCTGGAATAAAACACCTATATTACACCTGAAAAGTCCTTGAACTTCAAAGATGATGTGACGAAGCAGAGATTTTTGATGTTTTTATTTTCTGTTGGACACATTTTTAAATAGTTAGATCCAAATTTGTTTGTTCAAGTAATAACTATCACGCACAAAAACAGCCTCAGATAAATATTTTACCATCAGCTACAACCACAATGACCAGAGATATGKCTCTGGTCATGGACAGATGGAGATGGACAATGGAGATATTCATTTGTTTAAAACTTTCACAGGCTTCCAATAAATCTTTTTTTTAAATTTCATTTTATCTTGTGATCATTTCCAAAAAGCAAAATTACAACTTATGCATCAACTTATTGCGCTATTGTTAAAACAATTAGACCAGAAAAGCTAAATGAAGGAGGCAGAAATAATTTAGCTTCTTTTCTTGAGTTGAGGAGGGGAAACTGGGTTTGAAGCTAAAACCATTAAAAGCCCAACAGACGGGTTTCTCCTGATCCAGACTCTAGCTGGTTTTAAACCCCACCACAGAAATAAATCACATCTTTGTCAAGATGTGACAGCATTCCTTGAAGATGTTTTAGCCTGTCGAAACCTGAGGAATTCTGTATATTTACATACATTAAAATAACTAAGTCTCCTTTGTATCAGTTCCAATAAACAACCAGCTTTCATTGTAGTAAATGTAAGAAAGATATTTCAACAATGACARTAAAGACCAACCATCAGCTTTCAACTATCATATCAAAATTTAGGTCAATAACAGTACAAYCATGGCTGTACTGATTAAGGTTGATTAGCTGTGGATCTTGAACTGGGTCGACTCMAAAAGCTAATGAGTTGAAGATGTAAAGCCAAACATTATTTTCTAAAAGTCTCATTAATATCTGTTCGGTGCTTCACAACATAAGCTGCTAACAGACAAGCAACTGGAGACAAAGAGCGGTAATGGCAAATWTAAATTAATCTAAAGCAATCAGTTAGTGCTCAGAGTATGCTTTGGGGATACGTCTCAGCTACTACCACACAAAAAAAATAGCTTAATGTCTGTAAAACTGGCTGAGTTAGAGCCATTTTTGTGTTTTATTATTAAAATTAGCTGTCATTGGAACTGAGGCTGACTCCATAAGTTAATCACTCGCAGATGCACATCTAGTGATTCATTTCTGGGGAGGGTTCATTAAAACCAGTCCTGTAGTTCACGAGATATTTTAACAGACTAGTTCCCATTTATCACCACTGGGGCGTGTCTGACGTTAAAACAATTTCAGAACGAGCGGCACTGTTGCTTCCGTGGAAATGTTAGGAAGTGAAGTGATTTATGAGCTTTGGTCATGACGACCACGCGCTCCTTCCTCCTCCTCCTCCTCTTCTTCACGCAAACACACATGAGCATTACCTCACCCTCTCACCTGTTTAACGTGTACGAGCCGTTCCGTTTGAACCTCATCCTGGGCGCCAGGAAGCGGATCAACAAATGCAGAACCGGCGGCGTCTTCTCGGGTTTTCGGTCGCACCTCGGACGAGAAGAAGCGAAGCGAAGCGGCGCGCGCCGGGGCGGGGGTCCGCGTGGACGGAACAATGCGGAGCGGCTGTTTGCGGATCTCTCCACTCCGACACCTCTCGTCTTTCTGTGGCTGCTGCTCAAACATCCACCCTCCCTCCTCCTCCTCGCGTTGTGGGGCAGGGTTGCAGGGGAAAAAAAGGGAACTCGGGGGAAAAAAAAAAGTTAATTTAATCCTTTTTATCTTTTACCTCTTAACGCGGCCCCTCCCCCGGCTTCAGTCCGACATGAAGTAAGRTCTAAAGCTCATTAAAATACAGGGAAAAAAAGCCACATCTGCACCCCCATTTCGTGGAAAAAGAAAACAAAAAACGTTTTTTTCTTTTTTTTTTTTTCCTCCTCACCATCCACGGTCAGGAGGGGAGGATCTCACGTTTCAAGCGCAGTTCCTCTCCGAGGMGCTATTTATACGCATTTGTGTCCCTCCACCCGGACTGAACACGAAGCAGACGCAGGTCTAATCATCACCGGTAGGCTGAGGCAGATTTTCAGGCTAAGAATAGAGCTGAGGATTCATTAATGCCTTTTTAATCCCAACTAGAACTTTCAGTGTGTGTTCCTGTGTGATGCTTTAAATCTTCAGSACACATGAAGCTCTGAAAAGTTTATTAGTTTAGTACAAAAACCTCTATTTATACTAAAATTTGATTCATTGTGATAAAACTGGAAGTAAAAAAGTTTAAAAATATTACCTGCCCTTGTTGCCAAAGTTTTAAGTTCTAATAATCTTTAATGAGTTATTACCATTTAATCTTTATTACTCACAAATATAAGATCTGACAGTGAATTTAAAAAGAAAATCAAATCCTACAAAATAAAAATTGTGGTCATCTCAAATCTGAAGAAAGTTATGGTCATGATATTTGCTGCAATGAACCTTTGGGTCAATTTTGCTTTGTCATAGAGTTAAATATCACTAGAGCGAGCCCTGCCCATCTCCTCCACTGTTAGCATCTGTGACAACATGGAGAAACCAAAATGGTGACCARACAGGGCGTCGGCTCGCAGCCGACATAGCAACTATTTGAATAACAGCAAGCCCAACTGGATCTGTCAAATTATTTGTACTATAAATTGGGAATGTTAATTAATAGTACAAATTAGGGCTGTGTATTGGCAAGAATTTGGCAATACGATACATATCATGACAGAGGGGTCACGATACGATATATCCCGATATATTGCGATACTATAAGCAAGGCGATATATTGCGATTTTTTTGTCCAAAGATTCTATTAAATAAAAACCTCTTACAGGGGAAAAAAAATGAAAAGCCAAAATTCATTGTCTCAGAAAATTC
Organism: Austrofundulus limnaeus; assembly: GCF_001266775.1. Lineage (NCBI taxonomy): Eukaryota > Metazoa > Chordata > Actinopteri > Cyprinodontiformes > Rivulidae > Austrofundulus > Austrofundulus limnaeus. The sequence continues at coordinate 2,740,022 of NW_013952433.1, read as the reverse complement.
TAATATTACAGAGACATACTTTTGATACATTTAGCTGTTTTCTGCTTTGTATGTRTTTTATTTTATTTGTTTCATATTTCTTATTTCATCCATATTTTCAATTATTAGACTAAATTTGACAATAATTAGTTTGAAAATATATTTTTTGCAGCTTTTAGTTTTTAATATTAATTTACAATATGGTCAACCAACACTTAATAGCCTCTACCTCAAGAGGTAGAGKAGCCAAATGGCTGGCTCACTGCTGCCAACTAGTGGTCAGAGGCTGAACTACAACATAAAAATGAACGGCTGGCAGGAAAGTTGACGTTTTAAACCTTAATAAAAAATCGATACAGGGCTTTAGAATATCGATATAGTATCGGGAAATGAAATATCGCGATATTTCAGTGTGTTGATATTTTCTTACACCCCTAGTACAAATATTATATCTATGTATTTCTGCTCATAACTTCCTTAATGTTCAAGCCATTTCTGTGAAATTTTAAGAAAAGATCCAGTCTTTTTTTTGTATAAGCATCTTGTATCCTAAAAATCAATAAAAACATTATAAAATTCAATGTAAAAGTAGCAGGAAAAGGGTATAGCTCATGTCACCAAACTGCAACAGCAAATCAACTTGATGTGCCTTGGAAAGCAATGAATACCATTTAAATCCATGTGCACATTTGTTTTGTAAACAAAGCTCCTCAACCAATGATCGTGTGTAAAATGTGTCAGGTGACAAAGACGAGTGYCAGCACACTTTGCTAACTATTGCAAAAAAAATCAAAGTTTCAGATCATTATCTAATTTAGAACAAAGGCAAATAAAATGATATTCTTCACGTAAACTTACTTATTTTAGGGGTGACTAGAAAAACGTGGATGATTGAATTTGATCCTACTTTCTATAAAGTGGCTCTTCAAAAATAAATAACTCAAAAACGAGTCTGCGGCTAACTACCTGATGTAGCAGTTTGAAACTCATAGAAATAATGAAACAGCACTGCACAATCCGGTCACAGTGGTTTAGGAAGAATAATGGCAGCAGCTGCTAACGATATGTCAAAATCCCTAYATTTTGGTCAAACCTTATAAAGCTCTGCAAGAATACAAGTTCTCACACAATCTGTGAGAAATATTAGTGAAACACTCAGCTACGACCACAGAAAACTTTAACACAACACCCGAATAATGAACTATTATTGCCATTTTATCGTTGCACTGATCAGCTGTGGTGGCTGTCTTGAATTGGATCGTTAAACTCATCCTCTGGTAATATTTACACAACCTGGCGTTTGTGTGTACACCAACAACAGCTAGGCGATAAAACCTGTTGGGTAAAGTTGGGATTTGACTTGGCACTGGGTGAAAAGAAGTTGGAGGGTTGAAAAGATGGATGAGCGGAACGACGAGGAGAATATTGAGCTGAGTAATGGAGAGTTCAGATGTGCTTCTCTTAGCTGAGGAGGCTTTGGGGAAAAGGACGGAGACATGCAACAAGACTCCTGAACGTGGCACAACTCCAGGATGTTTCTGTGTCTGCACGGTATTTTAATACTTTGCCTGTCGACATGAATTTCATTCAGAGGTATCTGGTGTAGAAAAACCCAGCATTTCTTCAACAGGACGATGTGCGTCTCCTCTTCCACCACAAATTTTAGGGTTGGTTTCACGGATCCAAGTTTGTTTGTTAAATTAAAAGCGGTCTTGGCAACAAAAGTGCTGATTGGGTACTGCAGGTCAGTGACTGCAGAGTTACACAGCTGCCAGGAGGACAAAGACGATGACGACGAAAGGATTAAGAAGAAAGATGAGGGTTAGAGCAACTCTTTTGAAAAGTGTAAAGAAGAATAAATGAAGGATAAAATGACCATTATGTAGAACTTTGTTCACAACTCTGTGTTCCTCAGTGAGTTAAATTCCTCTCTGCTTCTATTCATTCGTTATCTCACTGGGCTGGKGCTGTTGGAGACTCGTTGGCAACCCAATCTATGAAGAAATCGTGAGAAAATAGGCAACTTTATCATGGAATCCTGACTGCGATCAGCGAGTGGTGCAGTGGCATTCTGAGCTGCCAATTCTTTCAAAATCAGAGCCAACTTTCGTGTGCACGGCTTGCATCGCCGCATATTGTCAAAGGCAGTCGCAGTGCCTATGTGGGGTATAAAATAAAATGCCCGTAAACCTTCTGTTTATTTTTTATTTTTATTTTTTGCTTTGTTCAAAATGACAGGGAAGCGTCTAGAAAACAGTCGTCGCTGGCTGTGGTGCAGCTGTGGAATAACCCTGGCCCCTTCACTCCTACTCAGGCTTTCCAGGAATACACTGCAACCAATACATTGGACCGCAGTGCTCAAACACACACACACAAAATGAACAAACATACACACATTAAAGCTTGTGCAGCATGAGTGCATATATGAGAAGAGGCCAAACCACTGGATGTGCCACGGCACAAACAGAGGTGTTACTTACAGAAAACATAAGCTYCCTTGCAGCAACGCCAAAAACAGATCAGTTTTATGAAACCACTAACGTGTGTGTATTATGCAGTTAATTTACTTTGGGTTTCGTTGCCAAGAATCAAACCCGTGCTGTTTTTTCCCTTTCCCTTTTCAGACAAGTTGGTCCACTCTTAACTCCCACAAACAAACACACAGGCACAGAGAAGTGAAAGACCTACATATACGACAAGGCTGGGAGACGCCAGGAGACAGTCCGTCTGTCTGCATCCATCTGTCAAATTTAGCCCTACATGTGCAGTTTGGACAYGTAGCTTCATGGCACCGCAGAGAATAACTCCAAAAAGGTAAATCTGATAATGAGCTCAGCCCCTAAGAGTTCAATCAATAATGGACAAAAGTGAGGGGAAAAAAACGAAATGATAAAATCCACTTGAGGGAAATAAAACCATATCCATGCATTTATCACAACAGGTTTTGGCCAGTTTATTATAGTTTTAGCAGTTATAGTTTACATTTTGGTGATGACCATCCGTTACACAGCTAGGCACAGGTCAGGTACTGGTTTTAAGGCAGGTCACCTTATGCAGATATAGAACCTCTTCAAAGCCATGAAAATTACATGATATGAATTGTTTTTTTATTTTCCAAAGAAAAAAAGATAAAAAATAAATTAAAAAATAGTAAAAAAGTACTAGTAAAAAGTGATTTAAAAAGTGTTAGGTATAGATTAACCCTTTATCCACCCTTTGGTTGTTCTTAAATTTAATTCCCAGTTAAAGACAAAGTTATCTGATTGGGTATTTTTAAACAGGAAAATAAAGCATCACTACTTGTATTTTTAATAATCCACATGCTATCATGTTTGAATTATTATTGTCATGTTTAACTTAAAATAGATTGTGCTTAAAGGGATTTTACCATTGTACCATATTCCAGTCATTTTAAAATACCATAAAACTGCTTCAAGTTTTCAAACTGACTGATGCCTACTTATCAATCAAGCCAAAATTATTATATTGAAAGCTACAAACAGCTAACGCATATTTTCAAAAATAATTAAATATTCAAGTTTTTATTCAGCAACAAAGAATAGGATTGACCTATTTGTAATTTGGTGAAAACGTAGTCAGCTATTCTTGGTGGAAATCACATTTCAAACCTAACACAAAGGCTGCAGGCCGACTTGCACACTTTAAATGTTATTATTAACATTAGCACAGAGTGATGGTTTAACGGCTTTGTCTGAACACGGCACACACTACATGTGAAACACTCTGATGCCATCTACTGTCATTCAGAAATAAAGCACTGCTTAAAAGAAAACATCTCCTTCCTGCAACCATCCCACTTATTCTGCTGTGTTGGAGGCAAGGAGCTGCGATGAAAGAGGCGGCAGGCACAGGTGTGGGCAGCCAGTGACATATTGTAGAATGGCATGCAGTCCGCCATCCTTCACTGACACACAAAAGACTGCACCAGTGACAAAGGTGACAAGAAAGGATGGACGATTTACACAAAACATGCAAATTGTGAGGAAGAAAGATGAGACAGAAGCCTTGTGACACCTGGTATTACTGGTATCTGAAACACACTGAACATGTCTGGTTACAATTCTTGGCTTGACTGCAAAATATCCTTGGCTGAACTTATGAATGCATGCTGAAACTCCCAGACTAGTTCTGCTGATTTAGAAAAAAACATTTTACAAAATGGTTTCTTATTATGGGTAAGTATGTAATTTGATGACGTGAAGGAATATCTCATTACTTCCAGCTGAAAAACGTTTTTAAACGTCTTTTTAAAAAGAGCACATCTCAGCACAAAGAAGAACAGAACTATTGATCTGTCTGCCTCAGGCAGGTGGTACTGCTGGTTTTATACTGCAGCAGTTTGATACAGTCACATGACACCACACAGAGCCCAGTGCATGCTGGGAAGGCCTTCAAGCCATGATTACGCAATAAGATTGGATTTCATGCCCAATGGATCTCTGCTGCTCGTTCTTTCACACTCTTGAGCTTCCTCTTTCTATTTTAACTTTTCTGACTTCACCCTCTTTTTCTGAACCCGTTTTTTTGCTTTCTGTGTYGCAACTTTTCAAAAATGAATAAAAAGAGGAAGCAGATCAAGTCTGACCTGCCTAACAAAACATCATGAAGTGTTGCAATGAACTGAGCAAACTTACCCAACTGCTGAAGACTGGTGATTGTTTACCAGGTTGTTTATCTGCACTGGATGGGAGCAGAGACTGGAGAGGCGCTGCCCTCTTGTGGCAAAAAAAAATACATCTTTCAAGTCACAATAGTGCAGTCATTTCTGAGCTCTGCTTTTTACTTTGGTTTAAAGTACAAATAAAGAAGTGAAAAAATAAAACCTGAAGAACAAAGTATGATTAGACGCTCAAATTTATGAATGTTACATAAAACCATTTTCTTTTAGCTTCCATTAACACAATTATCTCCTTGCATCAGTCACAAGCACCCAAATGTTTTATATCATAGACTCAGAGTTGGAATTGTAGAAATTTAAAAGAAAACGGTGATCTAACCTATGCAATATATTTAAGGTTCACTTACCTCAAATTTGTAAGCATTTCTATGAAACTCTCTAAACCTATGACTATGTTAAAATGCCAGAAGTGTTTGCTGCACTAGTCTCGGTAAATTATGAGCTAAAGTCAGAACAGGTTTTTGCCCAGGTTGCAAATCCATGCAGTAAAAAAAAAAAAAAAAAAAAAAAAAAAACAACACCTTACTCTTAAAGTGTAAAGTCCACACCTGCCATAAACATTACAGCTGTGATGTCTGGTCACGTACGTTATGATTGTCTAGATGCACAGGACCGCTGTCAAAATCTCAKTGGTTGCTTAAAACTAAAGGAATAAAAGAAGAACCATCCAGTGCAATAAAAGTACCAAAACGGTGCATTCGTGTAAAAATACRGTGACAACATTTTGGACAATGTAACACTGAATGTCTTCAAAAACACGTAGCAGGGACGAAGATTGCCAGATTCCGTAGGACACCAAGTTGTTCCAGTTGTTCTTATTGCATCTTCTGACTCATCCAGAGCTCAGCAGATCCATGTTATATTACCACCTTTGACCACAAACGTTCACATTTATAGGGGACATACCATGCAAAATCCACCTTTTTAGCCGTTAAATGCAATTTGTTGTGGACTTGGAGTCTATAGGAGTGCAAACRTTTTTAATTTAGTCTCTCCAGGTGCTCCGTAGATATCTTTACATTAACAGCTTTTATTCAGACTTCTTCATCTGTTCATACTCGAGCACGCAGCGCATCAGTCAGATAATTATCACACAGAAGAGGAGAAAAGCCGACTAAGCGAGACGGTTGAAGACAGATGGACACGTGCGGTTAAAGAAAGACACGTTGCTGCCTTCTGATTTCAGAATGTCAGACGCCCAGGTCTAATGCGGAAAGCGGCACTTCCTCCGTTTGTGTATCGTACCATTTGTACGTAACAATGTTTCCTGTAAGCTCCTACTGCAGGCAGAGAGGCAGAACAGTGAGGAACACATTGCTGTACACATTGGAGATAAAGTAGTATCAGTCAGGCTGTAATACAGGTGCACATAAGGACACATGCACACCCTGGCTAAAGAAAATGGATCTTGGCAGATGACACAGATAGTAAGTAGAAACTGGAGATATAAGGACACTAAGAAACAAAATCTCTTCTAGAAATAAATAAAGCTCCATATTATTTATTAGGGGTGTCCCAATCCGATATTGATATCTGTCCGATATCAGCCAAAAAAATGAGTATCGGATTTTATCGGCCTGCATAAAAAATGTCCGATATAAGCGCTCCGATATTAGCAGTCCGTTCCAGCAGTTCACTGCCTCCGCTCCAGTGTTTCTATCCAGCAGCGCTTGGATCCAGCATGCAGAGCTCACGTGATCACAACAACATGCAGCGCTAACAAGTTAGCAAGAATGTCGGCAGTATTTTCTATTTTCATCAAAAACAGAGTTGAAGCTAAGTGCAAAGTTGTCAAGCACAAGTTTTCCGAGGGGGAACACAGAACCGTGAACGTTTTAAACCGGAGCGACAACTACTCTCCACCCTGGCAGCAGCTTTACGGTTCAGCTCGGTTCAGCCTCGGTCCAAAAGTGTCTCCATGATTCCAACCAAGCAGAACCTCCTCTCACTCTGATGGTTCTAGCGGGCAGAAGCGAGGACAGCACGCTTTTTATGGTTTTGACATCAGCAGAATGCTGCCCGTTTATTTAGCTCTTGATGGACAGAAGAAAGGAAGAGYGCCGCTTTTGTTTTGGAATAGGAGYGACATGACGAGAGCAGTGATAAAAACTGCTCCCTGCAGGAGAGAGAGGCTAATCTCCACATGATGCTCAGACTGTAGAAGGTATTAATAATTAACTGACTGATTCTTACGATTTATTTTTGCTCTTGTTTGTAGAGTGATGTTTAATCTATTTACACACTTGTTTTAGTGAAGACTAAGTGCAATGAATTTATTCATTCATCCCTAAGAAATGTGAAAGGCTGCTAAGTTGCATACAGGTCCTACATTTGACACACTGATTGTGCTGTTGTGCTGCTATTGTGCCACACCATCTACTGTGATGAAATGTTTCTTTTAAATTTTTTATTATTTTTTTAGTGTGCTTATCCTTTTTTTAAAAAACTTTTTTATTGTTCTTATACTGTTTTCTTAGACCTTATAATGTTTTTTCTATCATTACTGTTCTGTCATCTATACTGTGACTAGGAGAGATGCCCACACAAGAATTCCAATGTGTACAAACTGCTAGTACTGTATATGSACAAATGGCAAATAAAGATCTATCTATATATAAATGATCACGTTGTTTTGAGCACAGTCAGTAAAATTGTAGCTGTGGACTCTTAACTTTGAACAGACAATAATGTGGGGGTTTTTGTCCCCACCTTCAGTTATTCCCACCATAAAGCAGCACAAGGCTGACAGATGGTAAAAAGAAAATAACTGGAGTGATTTTGAATTATTTTACACTTTAAAAGTACATTTTGTTTTTATTATGTTATTTTTTCAGGGTATTGTAATTTATTTTATTTATTTTATTAAATTGTATAATGTTCTTCAGTTTAAAATGTATGTGATCCATTGGTTAAAAATAAATGGGTCAGTTTTTCTCATACCTACTCTTTTTCACTGTTTGACCTGATCAAGACTTTTCTAAGATTTTACWCTACAAAATAGGTAAAAGTGTGTGACTTGTACTGTTTTGGTAACGAGTCAATATCTGTATCGGTCAATATCAGTTTCGGACAATTCTCAAAGTTGTAATATCAGTATCGTATCGGAAGTGAAAAAGTTGTATCGGGACATCCCTATTATTTATGATTATTAATGACTGTGAGACACTAATGTCATGATTTAATAATCATGACATGACTGTATGTGTGCAGTATTTCTGCCTCCCCTTCCTCTACATTGGCTGTGAGGAACCCACCAGAGCTGACTAATCTCCTGACCTACTGTTCCTCTAAGAGAGGAAACGGATGTGGGGAATGTCTTTCACTCTTTAGTTCTTCTCTCTCACACACATAAAACAAACATGCAAGCGGACACATCATACAAAAGGCTGAGAACAGAAACGGCGTGCAGAGCGGATATCCAGCAGAGTTCCTACACATCCAGCCTCTTACAGAGCCAGTCTGTTTCTATCTTCAGCTCCTGTCAAAGCCAAGCTGTGAAAGTGGAGTGAGAAAGTTCTCACTGACTCAGTACTAAATGGGTCTGGTATGTTCTACATAATCATGTATTTTTTTGTTTAGCTTGGCATATCACTTTATGTCATTAACTTGATGCTGTCAAACTTGCAGCATGTGTGAGGTTTATTAGCCTTGCAGGTATGCACTGTACCTAATCTATCACTCTAGCAAATCAAAACTTGTTTCCATAAACGTAACAATATCTGAGCACAAAGTTGAGTCATTTGATATTATGTACTAGAGCTGCATGATATATCGTTTGAGGATCATCATGCAATGTATGTGTGTTCAATAATCACATTGCAGGTCCTGTGATGTAGGAGGCAATGGGACTAAACCATAAGTCACTGCAGTAAATGGTTACAGCTTTTATTTTGAAGGGTTACTTCCACAACTTTGTGTCAAAAGAGCTAAAATTTTAGTTTTGTTGTAAAAACCTTTGGGACAATAATAACATGTTTTAGAGAAAGGGTGTGAATTCTCAAGCTATGGAAGACGACGATGAGGATCTTGACTAAAATGAAGATGATTGGCAAATTCAGAGAATAGGATGAAAAGAGGTGAAATACGGTTACTGTATTTAAGCATGACGGAAACAGAAACTGAGACAGCGGTAAAGCAATTCACGTTTGCACATGATAGAATGAAGCATGCACTCAGGTCCCAGCACAATAAAGGCAAGCCGATCAAATCAACTCGTTTGTCACATACATAGTAAAACGCAGTRCTGCTTGCAGTGAAACGTTGTTTGTGACAGATCTGTACACACAGAAGCTAAAAATTCAAAGTAAATTAAAGAACACTCAGGTATAGAATGTACAACATAATCAAAATATAAAAATAAATTAAAAAATATGAATGGAGAAAACTGTGTAATTGTTCATCATAAATATATTGTAAAGAGAAATATTATAGTCCACAGTGTAAAAAGTGTAAAATGTAAAAAGTCCATGAGGTAGTTACCGGCACAGTCTGTGTTCGATGTTGTGAATTACAGCCCAGTCTTTATATGTGAATCTAAATGATCCAGTGACCTAGTCTCTATCCTTGTTCAGCAATAAATAACATGAATAACTCTCAAATACAGACAAAAACACAATTGTAACWTGCACAAAACATAGCGGTGCTTTTGCAGAGCCCATATTAGACAATTGTAAAAATGAAGAATAGCAGTGGAGATATAAGAGAGAAGACAAATAAACACAAAAGACAAGAGGTCGTAAGTCCCTGGCTTACTTCAAAGATCTTCTCCCTCCATTGCTCTTTATGTAGGCTAATCGTTTCCATCTCACCTCCCTGAGCTAGCTGGATCATTTAGCCTCGTTTAACCAGCTAACAACTGGTAATAAATCCGCTACACACTCCTTTCTCCTCTGATCTATGGTAGCCCGTTCTGCTCAACACACTCCTCCTGATACATGACCCGATCAGCTCCGGCTTCCACTGCGAGGCTCTTACAGCAGAAAAGAACTGCTGGGAGAACAACAGATGTAAGAGAAATGACAAAGTTTATCTAAAATTGCTGCGTAAAAAGGACAAGACTGGGGAGAATGGGGAGGAGGATAAGATTCAAACTCTGCCATTTTAGTTATGACTTCATCAAAATTCCTTTTGAATATCATTGTGTATTATGTATTTAAGATTTAAGTATTTTACATACAGAAACATGAGCTAGGATTATAAAACCTGTAATTAGAGTCAAGCATGTTAAAGCTTTATTACTTGTAATAATAATAAAAAAAAAATAATAAAATTAAAAAAAAAACATTTCAAACCTAAATGTAGTTTCAGGTCACAAAACCTGATGTTAAATGTATTTTTTATTTTTATTTTTTCATCATCAATTTAAAATGTGTCAGTTTAACTTGCTATATAAATGAACTATTTTGGGTATTTAGATACAGTAAATGGTAGACTTAGGTAGTTAAATTTTGTTCTCTCATTACTATGACTCCTGGATTACCTGGTGGGAAAGTGAGCTGCTGACCAAGCCTCCATTACTCCACAAAATACCCTGTTTTCACAGCCAATTGTTAGCGTGGCAAGCTTATAAATCTAGCCCCCTTTGCTCTCAGAGCCTTGGCTCAGTGTTACCATTTATCACGTGCCACCCAGCTCAGCGGCTGCTGGTGATTAAACAGGCTTTCAGAAAGGTCAAGTTAAACAGGTCTCCAGTAGGAATCAATAGACCAAAAAAAAAAAAAAAAAACCATTGCCACACCGTGTCAAGCTGCTGTGCTCATGCAAAGACAATGATTATGTTTTATTAACATGCGCATGAGGGTGTGCATGACAGCGCATGGACAAAGCATGGGTCTCAGCGTGCCATGCTGTAACGCCCTCATTTCATCAGACTTATCTGTGTTTACACACACTTCCACGAGGGGAAACCAGAGGCCTTAGAAGGGTTAAATACTCCCCTGCACGCCTTGGTGTGACATGTTTTTGTGTCCTGGGAGGCCCCGTCAGAAGCTCACATACAGTGACTCTAGCCCAGACGACCCTGAACATCAGCTCTTCTATCTCTTTGCCTTTATTCCAAGTCGAACTCCTCCCTCCTCCTCCACATCCTTTCTTGTGAACTGGAGCAGCCTTCAAATATGTTCACAAATTACCAATCATGCTTCACAATGATGAAATTTAATAATAACTCCCATTTTTAAATCTGGTGATCCAACAGAAGTTTCAAACTATCGGCCAATTTCTGTTCTT
>NW_013952433.1:2706457-2727148 GCF_001266775.1 Austrofundulus limnaeus | reverse complement strand
CATTTCACCTGTAACAAAATGAAAGGTAGCAGAAGAAGAATAAATCTTGTATCTGCCTCTTTTTTATCCACAGAATATGTTCAAAAAGAAAGTAAATTACAACAAAAATCAAAACAATTGAAAACACACAACAAACAAAGCTAAACTTAAAACACCAATTCCAACAACAATTTGCATGGATTCACTTGTGCTTCTCCATACTTCTTCAGAATACTAGATTTTATCATTCTCTTAAATATTTAATATTTCTGGCATTTTTAAACTGATCTTCCAGACAGTTCCATAATCTTTTTCCCTGGATTAAAGTGGATCGCTCCTTCAGGCTCGTATCAAACCAGGGTTTCACAAACATTTCTGTTACCTTAAGATAATAACAGCTCTGTCTTTTAACAAAATGTACTTGAATGTTGGAGGGTAACACTCATTTATGAGCTCTGTACATTAACAGCAAAATATTATAATTGATCAAATCATAGAATTTCAATAATTTCAATTCATAAAACAATTTATTCGATGGATGGCTGTAATTTTTTCTAGTAATAATTCGTAGTGCTCTTTTCTGCAAAAATAAAAATAGAATTTGTGATAGTTTTACAAGCTTTACTCCAGACTTCAATACAGCAAATTAAGTGGAACAATTATACAACATAAACAATGCTTTATCATTGAACAGTTCTCTTACTTTGTACAGGACTGCAATAGATTTGGCAAATTTTGTCCTTAAATTATTTCTATGATTTTTCCACGTCAGTTTTTCATCAATGATGACACCTAGAAACTTCACTTCACTGACTCTACAGATCAACATCATCAATGTTAAATGAAGCATCTACAATTCTCTTACTGTAACTGAAAATCATATAATTTGTTTTGTCAAAGTTYAATGATAATTTATTTAGTTGAAACCAACTTTGTATTTTCACAAATTCTGTCTGTATCATCTCCAACATTTCCTCTATATCTTTACTGGAACAAAAGAATGTATCATCAGCGAATAAAACACACCCAAAAAGTCCTAATACATTGACCAAATCATTCACATACAAAAGAAATAACTTATGTCCGAGAATGGAACCCTGAGGCACTCCACATGAGATGTTACACAACTCAGATCTTACATTATTTATTTGGACAAATTGTTTTCTATCTTCCAAATAACTAGATGCAGGTCCTCATATTTATTTAGCTTTTCAAAAAGAATGTTGAAAACATATTGAGGAATATAAACCATTCAGACCAAAAAAATCCTTCCTCTATAGTGCACAATTTTCTTTAYTGTTTAAGTTTTTGTTTTTTACTTTGCTTCCTTGTAGTTGCTGTGGTGGGCAAAATTTTTGCCTCTTTTCACTTTTCAGACTGACGCCACTGGAAAATGCCCTCTGTTTTATGGTTTCATGACTCAATGAGCCACAACATGAGTCAAATTAGCAGAATAGAAAAAGTACATTTATCCAAACTTAAAACAATCATGAGCTGTACAGGATGCACRGCACCCATTACATCATCTTCCACTTCCTGTCCAAAACTGCCCAACAGGAAGCTCACTGTTAAAAAAACGATTGAGAACAAACATAACAACATGGCGTATATTATCGTCACTGTTTTTTCCTTCCTTTATTCTCAGAAAGAGCTTGACTGCATATCCTTATCCCATGCCTGAAGAATGATCCACATACGTGTWTAACTATTACCCTGCTCGTATATAAAATTATTTGCACACACCTACATATGTAAATAACAGCCAAAGGGAAGAAGTAGATTTTTGATTAAAGGGGGGAGAGGAAAAGTAAAAACAAAGGAGACTTTACTGATGGAGGAGTATGAATTAAGATGAACCGAGCTTCCCCGAGGCGTCTATGCTTGTGTGTACATGTGTGTGTTCGGCTTGCCTTTTCTCGTGCAACAGAGAAATCTCTAATCCAATTATCGTTCAGACCAGCCCGGCAGCCCATTGCCTCAGCCACCAAGGACAAATCTRGCTAGCCCAGCTTACACCAACGCCAGTAGCCCACCGGCTCCATACAGATTTAGCAGCTCACCGCTCAGCTCAAACCTCACCCGAGGGTGCTGACCACATTATGGTGAAAAATGAATAAGTTCAGTCGAAATTAAAGGCTTCATCCTAAGAGGCAAATTAAGCCTTATTGGTTGTAAAAAAAAAAGACTAGCTGTTTTGGTGGAGAAGCGCTCTTCAATCTTAATTTAAGCGTTTTTTAAAAATAGAAAAAAAACAATCAAACCTTTAGAGAATGAAAACATATGAAGCTTATATTTTAGTTTTTACTTTCTTTCTCGGAAGTCTTTTTTTCTGACCTGCACACAACTGCAAGCAGCATTTCTTTGTGTCACCAGTGGCCCCGGCCCCTGCTGTTAAATCTCCCTCACAGTCTACCACTGCAGACTTCTGCTGTTTCTAATCTAGCTCCCTGACCTGCRCCGCTTCTTCACATTTATCTCAATATCTYACCTATTGCCTCTGCAAATATCATTTCTCTCCCTCAGTCATTCTTTCTCGTGCTGCTCTCCTTATCAGTTGCCCTCTTCTGCTTCATTCCCTTCTATTTCCCATTATAGTACTCCATTATTCACCATTCCCTTTATTTATTTATTTTTACTTTACAGATTTCATTTCTATCTCTAGATTTTTTAAATATTTTTGCCAAKTCAGACATTACAGAGTGGTGACAGTTATTTTTGTTTCCTTACTGAAAACAGACAGCTATACTCGTTACATTTTCTTGAGGAGGAAATGCATGTCAGCAGGTTARTAAAAACATAATTGGGTTGCCATATATTACACATTCATGAGCAACAAGAATATACATCTGTCAATTTTCCACAGGTAACCAAACATACCTCTCCAGTTTATCCTGGGAGCAGAAAAKGACATGGGACGTGCCTTAAAAACCTCCAAACAAAGTTTTGAACCCACTTTATGGAGAAAACCCATTTCGGCTACTTGTATCCAGGCTCTTGCTCTTTCAGTCACAATTCACGCCACAGGGATGGAACGTAGACGAACCAGTAAACTGAGAGATTTGACTTTCAGCTCAACTATTTTTTTGTGACGACAGACCGGAGCAACAGCCTCATTAYTGAAGACAAGGCCCCAACCCTTTGACCCATCTCCCGCTCCGTCGTCCCATCATTGACGAACAAAACTTAAAAGATGCTTGAACTCTTCAGCTCAAGACAGAGACTCTTTTCCGACCTTTTTCTCAATGGCCTCAGATTTAGAGGAGCAACAACAAGAAAATATACTCAGCTGTGGAATGGTTCAAGCTTGAGAAACATGAAAACTAAAAATGACAAGCAGGACAATATCAGTTATATACTGCTCAAGGCAAAATTAAAGGGATCCATGATTAGTTGTAACATTAAACTTTATTTGATAAACATTTATTTTAACTGTAAAAATACTGTTGGCTGTTTAGTTTTGTCAATTATTAAAAATATATTTTAACATGGATGGGGCCATTTTATTTACACACAAAGCATTCTGGGTAAATGATGATGTAGACAGGTTCTCGTTGCGAGGCTGCTAGCGAGCTATATCCACTCTGAAGGTTAATCTTGGACARTATCTGTCGATCGGCTCTTTTAAATGAAACCAGAGAGCGTTGACAGAGAGGAGAAGGTAAAAACGACTCAGTCTGTAACTGAAAATATGGATGGAGGACAACAGAGCTGCTTCATGGWAGAAGAACCTCAGCTTAGCCTGTTAGCTTTAGCGCCGACACCATATTGCCATTATATGCATTAGCTCTGCGCTAGTGTGCCAAAATAAGCTAAACTGTTGTCCTCCATCCATATTTTCAGTTACAGCTGATTCATTTCTACCTTCTCCTCTCTGTCAACACTCTCTGGTTTCATTTAAAAGAGCCGATCGTCAGATATTGTCCAAGATTAACCTTCAGGGTGGATATAGCTCGCTGGCAGCCTCGCACCGAGGCAAGGACCCGTCGATGTCATCATTTACCCAGAATGCTTTGCGTGTAAAAAAATGTCTCAAATATATTTTTAAAAATTTAGTTTAAAAATTATAAAAACTGAACATTCTACAGTATTTTTACAGTCTTTATTTTACAGTTAAAATAAATGTTAATCAAATAAAGTCTAATGTTACAACTAATCGTGGATACCTTTAACACTAATCAGTTTTTTTTAAATATGAATAGTCTGCAGGGTGTATTGTGTGGGTGGGAAAAAAATAAAGAACTTCTGCAGCTGGGGGGCTTAACTTATTATAGCTAATCTGAGAACAACTCCCGCCAAAAGCAGTTTCTGAATATGGCACTCAGAGGCCTCTAGCAGCTGATCTTGCTAATGGACAAATCAAAAATCACATACCGGTAGTGTGTTTTGAGAAATGATGTCCTGTAGGACACCGAAAAATCGTTTTACATCAGAATYGTGATTCTCATTTACAAAGATTAAGAATTTATTTAAAATGTCCCAAAATTAATTTTTAGAAATAAAAAATAAAGCAAATCCATTGGCCATCAGCCTCCATTTTGTAACTACATGGGACATCCTGACGTCATCACGCAGCTGCTTCTGGAACATGAATGTGCAGAAAGCACCAAGAGGAAACTMCAGAACTGGAGGAAAGAGTGCTTCAACTGACCCTGTCTTCATTGAATGCAAAGATTTGGGCTCATTTTGGTTTTTACTGAATGAGTCCGAGTTTGACATGAGCTGCATTTTGTTCAAGGTTTGCAAAATGAAGATGAAGAAATTTGGGAACACGACAAATGGGCTCACCTTATCAGTTTTGAACGAAAAATCGATTTTGAATTGAATCGTGGCCCCAAAAACCAGAATCAAATCGAATCGTGAGAGAGTAAAAGATTCCCACCCCTAATGTCCTGATTCAACCAAAAAATAAAACAAGAGTTGGAAAGTGGGACAGTAGAACAGCAGAAGATTGGTTATGACTGTCCCTGCCCTCTGCCAACCCTCATCTTTGTCTCTCCATTTTTTTTGGCAGTGCCAGTTGTGTTTGCTGGGTTCAGCTGCCCAGAGCATTATGAAAAAGTAAACAGAGTCGCAGCGTGGTGTCAGTCTCCTGCCAAGTGCAATAAAGGCACACACACAAACGTTAAGGAAATATACTAGGTCAATAAAGTAGGGTTGTTTATCTGTGCATTTTTACATTAAAAAGCAATAAAAACAAACATAATCTCATATAAAATTTACATATAAATTTTATACCAAGATTTAATATGAGTCAGAGTGCTGACCACACCCTACGTTTCAAAAGCTGCTGGCTAAATGTCAGAAATCCGAGCACTTGACATCATAAAACAGCAGCTTGCTCTCGCTTTGGAACAGGTCAGGATTCATTTAAGTAGCAGCGTCACGAGCACAGCCAGCTCCAGGAATTTGGCTTCATATCATTTACGGCCGCGTCTTGATTTCTTCCACGTATTCATTTGTGCCCATTTCCTCTGAGGATTCTGAAACTTCTTTGACCAAACTGGCAAAATGGGAGAATTAGAACGGCACACCTTGCAACTGTTTCCATATCGAGTGTTTCTGAAAGTGCTTTTTTGCGTCCGTGCATTCATTTGGACTCTTCACTTATCCACTTATGCATATTCAGTGAAAGGCAAACTGCAGAGTCATCCTGGTGTCACGTTCGCTCTCGGGCGTCTCTCTGTCCCTGCCTCAGAGGAAGGGAAGAGTAGCATCGTATGAGACACATTTACACAGTGCAGCAATGTTTACTGGGGAGTGTGTGTTCTTAAATTCAGGCCATTTGCCTTTTAAAAAGGGAGTCAGACTCTCTTTATATCTACCTCAGTGGTGCATACCTGGTACAATACTTTATTGTAGTTTAAGCTCACTAAAAGTTCACCAAACTTTATATAAATGCCATCATGGTTCAAGATAACACTAACATGATGACTCAGTGTTTTAACCGTGTTTATTTGCTGTTGGAAAGAAAATTCTAGCCTTTTATGATAATCGCCAACACTTGTGTTGGGACTGCTGGTTGTGGTCGGTGCAAGTTCAACGGCTTGCTTGAGGTGTCACATTCCTGTGAAACCTGAAGTCATCGACACCTTTCAACTTTGACAGCTGAGCTTTTATGATGCGGCTCGCTTTAACGCCGAAGTGCTGCTGTGGACAAGGAAGACATCGGCTTCTGTTGTCCCAAAATGAACGAGGCAGCCCGGATGAGAAATGAACACCAACAAAAGTCAAATAAGGCTGAGGATTTATTCTTTTTGGCTTAGCCCCTTCAGGTCTAAATCATCTGTTGCGCCCTCAATTTTTATGAGGCAAAGACGCAAAAAAGCACAATATACTGTAGAGCTTCTGCATTATTATTCAATATTTATAGCCTTCCGTCAAATGTGCAGCGTTCTGTGCGCTAGTTGTTGTTTTTTGAACATTTATCACAGAAGACTGAGGCTGCCCTGGGCCTGCTCAACGCTCTTTTGCTCTCTACAGTTGAACGGTCCAGCTCAGGCAGCAGCAACGCACGCAAACGTCTCCGCACATCAGTGTCCCATAGGAGACGTAACAGAGAGAGAGAGAAATGGGGAGAGGGAGGAAATGAAAGGGGAGAAAGACAGAAAAWAAAGAAAAAGACAGACTGAGTCAGAGAGTGAAAGACAGAGCGCGCTGAAGTGTTGGCACCGACTTAAACGTCCTTTCTGGGGAGTAAACAAGAGCAGCGCAGAAGAACTTCATGGTAGAATAGCCTGAAGCTCGATGCTAAACCCCAGGACATGGATGAGCTAGAGCAGAGTGGATTTCATCTATAGCTGCTGTGAGAAACTCACAATAAATAAATAAATAAATAAATAAATAAATAAATAAATAAATAAATAAATAAATAWGGTTTAACGACGTTTGTCTTATAATACGAACTATTAGATCAATTAATGGGGTGTTAGAAAGTTAACGAGATATGTTCATTCCTTGCCATAGTTACACTCACATTAAACATTATATGAACACGTAATCTTACGTGAACCTAATACTTGTTCATACCAAACTTGGAATATCAACAATTTATGCAAAACCATTTCCCGATCCAGAAACTTAAAATTCATAAAGACAGACGTGCTCACAAACTCAGCTGGATTCCGTGACAGACGGGTCTTTTACTGACAGAATGACAGGAAACTTAAAACAGTTTATGAATAAGTCATACATCTAACAGTGTCACTCAAAAGATGTCACTTGTGCATAACGACTGATGTTAACCATGGTGTCATTTAGCTCAGCGTTGTGTGTATGTGTGTGTGTGTGTGTGTGTGTGTGTGTGGAACAGCTAGTGTGTGTCAAGAAGAGGATGACTAACACAAATAACATGAGCTGAATTTGTAAAACAATTCAACTTTATTGTTATAATAAATCAGATTTTGTAATTGCACTTGGTTTTATTAATCTTGGAACTGTTTGCTAAAATAAAGTGTAAAGTAACYTCAGTGCCAAGTGCAATAAATAGATTCTAAATAAAGCTGTGCTTTACTGTGCTCCTTATAAAGTGAGCAAAAAGCAGAAGTCTTTGCTCAACAGGAAACAAGACTATTAATAGCATCGTATGGTGAAAAATGACAGAGTTGTAACTATTATGTATTGGTTAAACCATGAAAATAACATTATGCAGTCTCATAGCAATATCTCGTGTGACTCCAACAGTTAATATCAAGGTTTTAAGCAATGATGTTGCACCTAAAGTTTCAGGACGATGCTCAGTGACCACCATGTCAACTTTCAGGTCAACATCTKTAAAATCGGCTGAGTTCGTATGTCTAAAGTCAGTTAACTGTGGCGGACATCTTGAATTGAAACAAAAAGTTAATCAGTTGGAGATTCAATGACTACTCTGCGAAAGTTTCATTAAAATCCACCCAGTGGTTCATGAGATATTTAGAGTTGATTCCAGTAGTTAGACAGTTTAAAACACAGATCTGATGCTATAAGTTAGAGCTCATAAAATAGGTRGTAAATGACTCTCGGCTTCTACAAAAACAAATTCTATCTCAGTATCTTTAAACTGAGTGAGTTAAAGCCACTTGGATCACTTTGCTGTGGCAGCCATCTTGGATCTGACTATAAAAACTAATCAGCTATAGATGTCAACATCAATAACTTTCTGAAAGTTTCATTATATTCCGTCCACTGGTTTCAAAGTAAATGCTAATGGAACAGTCAAAAGATTAAACAAACATAAAAGTGTGTACACACATGCATGTGAGCAAAAATACCATCGCGTCACTTTCTCTTTCCATGGTGGGCGATAAACTACCATTAGAAACACTGACATTTATTTTAAAGCTAAAAACAGACCACAGACTGATTTAAATCTAGCAACTCGCCAACCGTCGCTCAGTTCCTATTCGCAGGCAGGTGACTGGTTTAAGGTGACTAATCTGGGACAATCTTTTATCAGAACTGTGTCTGAGGTGAAAGCAGCAGAAAAGCCAGCTTGGCTAAGACTGTGCAACAATGTGTGAGTGAGTGAAGGAAATGGAAATGAGGCAGTAAGGTTATATAAGGACAAGGTTAGTGGTGCGCAAAATCCCCATCAGGAACGTCTTCACGAACAGTACAGGAAGCAAAAAAAAAAAAGAAAGAAAAAAAAGAGAGAGAATCCACAAACACTCTGCATCAGTACAAAACTACTGACATCCCACAACGTGAGACCACAAAGAGATCTCAACAAAAGATTTTGCATTTAGTTTTTAGTAAATCTGTTCCTCCCTATTTGTACTTACTTTTATTGAGAGTTCCGTTTTTGGAAATTTGCGTACATAAATCTAACGTCAGATCAGCAAAAACTTAAATTACAGTAGCTTGAGTTTTAACCTGTGACACAAAGATCCTTTGTCCTCAGTGGYTACTTTAAATGTTTTATCTTTCTAAAAATTGCAAATGAAGCTGGATACAAGTGTGACTACAAGGAACAAAGGGCCGAGTTGAAACTTGGAAAAATCCCATGCAGTCATACGGTTTTGGCTTTCTACAAGGCGGCAACTTTTTGCGAGCTGATGGCTGAAGTGGTAGCTTTGTGTCTTCGTGGGTAACAAACCAAAAGACAAAGTTAAAGTGGTAGTGTAACACGAGGATTCTGGATTAGCACCCAGCTTCTTCATTACACAAAATGCTAACACAGCATGTGAGATTTTTTTTGTGACAACTAACGTAATTTTGTAAGCAAATGAAACAGATACAAGCCATGATGTCCTCATCAATACTTTAACTAAAAATTAAATGTGCTACTTTAACTTATTTAATATATAAAACCACAACCACATGGTATAAATCTAATGTGACACACCGAAAGTCACTTCTCATCTGATGTGAGCCACAGCGGTGAGACAAGATCAGAAATAGATAGTTGTTTCCCCAAAGCAGAGGAAGTTCAGCCTGTAATAGATTCATGTGAAATCCCCCGTCTATTCCATCGTCTGATATTTTGCATCTGTTATTAGATTTTTAAAAACTTCTTCCAGAAAATACTTCATAACTGTTTTTTTAACAGAATTCAATATCATCTAACAATAATATGGCCCGAAGGTTTCCCAGAAGAATAAAGYTAAAAAATTCACTCATAAAATATGCAAACTGCCAAACAAAACCATCCCACCTTCAGTTTGACATCCACAGAGTAAAAGGATACAAAGCTCACTTTTTATTACAAGAATATTTCACATCATAATGTGCAAAATGCTCCGACGGTGCAAAACAAATCTTTGCTACTATACCATTAAGTCACAGRTGATGCAATATGAGCCAAGCATACAATAACTCATGTTCAGATCAGACGGTCTGACGCAGTGTTCTACGTAGCCGCTGCAGGTTCCAGTCTCTCGCTGTTCGTTCAGCATTACCAGCATTACCATCACTCAAAAGCAAGCGAGGGGATTAAGCATTTGTCAAAGCCTGCTCACTTCACCCAGCAGGAAAAAGACACATTTAGGAGTCGCGCATCTCCCCACCAATTTAACGTCTTGTGTCATCCTGAATCCAGGCAGATGAGGTCATTTGGCTTTGGAATACAATGATCTTTTGCTGAAATAACACCGTGCAAAAGAAAATCTCAGTTACTGCATAAACACATTTAGGCAAAACACGCGGGTGATACACTGGCATTTCAGTGTGTAAAAATAAATATAAAAACACGTTTCTGTAGACTTCTGCTGAAAGACAAGTTGACACACAGATGCTCTTTTTAACTTCTTTTATCACAAGCTCTTTGTCCTGCAGGCTGACTCCCTGTGGAGCTTCGTTTTTCCAACGGACTGCACCTCCCGCTCCCCCAACTGCTAATTTAATCAGTTTTTTTATCACTAATAAACCGTTTCATCAAAACCATTCATTTCCTCTAGCCTTCTTCTTTCCCATACACTGATATAAAAAATACAAAACCAACAAACTTTAAAAAAAGCAGCTTTCAATTCTTTTCAGCCTGAATCCTGCCCTTATCTGTCTCTTTCCTCATCCAATCATCATACCCCTTAATCTGAACATTTTTCACCAAACCATTTATTCTAACATCTCTCTTTCTTCCATCATCCTCAAGCTCACTCTGTCCTCACTTCCTCCCTCYGTTGGTCGAGGTGTCCTTCGCCATGGGTTTTGTATTCGGAGTGATTACGCACTTGGTTAACTCATTCATGGAATCCACTCTTGGTACGGCTCATTTCTAATGCAGGCTGCTCACCCAAACGCGTCACACACAATACAACGTATAGGTTTAAAATGAAGGTATCGCAGCAATAAATTAGAACGAGGCACGAGGGTTACAGTTTGCATCCTTAACTTGTAAGATAAAGGGTGACGAGAGTATTTAGAAAATGACTGTGACAAATTAGAAAAAAGAACGACAACGTTCTGAAGATTGGGAACGTAATTAATGAGTAACACTTGCTAAAATCCTAAAGGACAGACAGGCAGAGAGGCCTCTTCTCTGTGTAACTGCTCAAGTTTCAAACGGATCAAAACCAGCTACATGTTGGAGCAAGAAATTTTTTCATGCCAATGACTCAAGAAAAATGAAGATGCATTAAAAACTCAGAGAACTGATGTAATTTACAAGTTACTGCATGAATCAGTCTAGTAAACCAGGAAAACCAGTATGGAGAATGAAAAAAAAAACATTGAAACATTGTAACTACGACAACTTTCTGATGCACTGATTGCAGTTTTCTGGCCGATCTCAGATCTTTAAAAAGTCTGACCTGCCGATTTCGATTTTGGCCAATACTGACTTTTTAAATAGCTGCACTGACAGATGTTATAAGGTCACAATACACCTTCAGTGTTCTGTTGTTTTACTGAAAAACACTGAACAATACCCTTGAAACAATAAAAACGTGTTTTAACTGGACATTAGGTAGTGTTCACAGCAGAGCAAAAGCGTGCGCTATGATGCAGTTTACTTGGCAACTGAAAATACATTTCCTCAAAGGTATTTTTAATCTGAAAAGAGCTTCATTGAGTGAGAACTAATGTTGAGAGCTCAGCAGACAGTTTAAGTTTCACTTTCAGTTTCACTCGTTTGCTTTGTTACAGCCAAGAGCCTGCAGGAGTCATGGGTGTGGTGTGTGGGGTGGAGGTTGGGGAGGTGTGCTCCGTGATGAGGAAGTTCGGCTTAAAGACACATAACAGGGGCGTTTCTGGTCCCCACCTGTCGTTTTGCTCCTCAGCATGGCTGCCTAAAAACACTGCAGGATTTCTCAAACATGCATGAATGAGTCAAAGCAAGGCTTTGGGCATGTTTTTGATGAGAGTGTAACATTATAACATGATATAAAACTCAAAAACGTTGATTTTACATGATATTGCCCCTTTAAGTTAACAGATAAATGAACAAGAAGCTGATGAGTTCTGAATAAACTCTTCTTGTCCCACAGCTTGGCGAAATATCCCACTTTATTCCAGATTGCAATTTAGACACACAAGCTTGCTACAAACTAAGCTCCGACAGACATGAACGATGATTTTTTTTTACTTGTGTCAACAAACAGCATCGTTATCTTTCAGCCAAACCGACCCGACGTGAAGAAACACCCCTGACAACAAGCCTCCACCCTTCCACAGCCGAGATCTACTGTTAATACGCTGCARCCACAGAGCTGCGCTGCACCGGGTGACATCAAACCATCTGCGACTGTGATGAGACATCAAGATATCCGAGCCCTCTGCGGGCCACATTTAGGCCTCTGAGGGTGAAACTAAAGCTTACACAGGAAGCTTGAAACATACCTTGAGCTATGCACTCAGAGATCCCTTCCTTACAAGCGTACACGAGCAGACACTCTGGTTTGCAAGGCAAAAGCACAGGTAAATGCAAAACAGCACATGTGGGCTCTAATATGCTTCAGCAGGCTACTCTGTCACTTGCACTGATGTCAGAGGTTAATCCTGAACACGGCGTTCGGGGATTTGAACTTTGAATGCAGGTGTCACACCGAGGCAGACCTATTCGGGACGGATCACGAGCTCTAACTCGAACTCATGACTCGGACAACGCCGAGCTAAAAATAAAACCACATATCAGCATCACCATCTTCTAATGTGTGCAGCTGGCAACGTCGAGACAAAACTTACACAACGCTTCAATTACTGCACGCACAGTAATGTGCAAAAGTTTTAAACAACCCCTTTTTTAACGTTTTTTTTTTTTTTTCAAGAAAGCCAGTCTGTGATCTTTTTAGTTTAAACATTTTGTCATGCAACATTTTTAAATCAATTTACGGCTGCTGAGTGAATCTCTTTGAAACAGTTGATGACATTGGCAAAGCATTTTTGAAGTTAATTTGATTTCTGTGGACCTTCTCAGGACCACAGTGGGGCCCAGATTCCAAATTAGGGAACCATTGCTTTAGAATTTACTTATATTATTTACCAACCATCTCATGGATCTGATCGTMACAGCATATTGCACAGTTTGTGCTTACAAAAAATAACAAGTGGACAGTTGGAGGATAATTGGAAAAAAARCGTCAGGTCTAAAAATAATTATCTACAGTTGATGAACAGTATCTATAAGCTGTCTGTAAGAGGTAGGAGACAAAAATCCAGCAAAAAACCTGACTCAGGACCAGATGTATTGTCTTTTAGTTGCAAAATGTYAACTTGTTGGAGCTAAATTATTATTTGAGTCAAACTGATTCAACAGAATTGGGTTGCAAATTGTCTTTGTAAGAGAACACTAATACGCATACAGATCTAATTTAAAAYGAATTGTTCAAAAATGTGTCTAAATATGTATCTTATGTGTATATATTTTGAGTTTAGAAGCCTTTTGTCCCTAAATGATTAATTGGTCAGAGGTGGGTGGGTTATTTATGCACAAAAACCTTCTGATAATGGTGCCACTGGACTAAAATTAAGCCAGTGTCCAAATGAAAACTAGGAGAAATGTTAGTAAAGACTGGCTCATTCAGCAAAAGCACGTTTAAAGTGTGAGGGATGACTCAAGACTTTTGCACACACTCAGGCTGAAAGGTTTATTCACAATCTAGAAAATAAAAATAAACTAATTTGTTGCAGATGGGAGAGATAGCATGACGGCTAACAGGCAGCCAGCGCACCTTGCATTAGGAATTAACCAAGTAGACTGACAATGAATGTGCTAACGCTAGCCTGTTATCGCGTTAATTGTTTTCTAATATAAGCAGTAAATTAACCTGAACGGTGATGTTAGGATCTGCCAGTGCGGGCGAGGTTTCTCCAGGCCACTGGGACGCTGAGAACACCGCCTGGCCCTGGTTGTCATGAGGTCAGTTAACCGTTGCGGGGATGCTGCCAGCTTCGCTACCCCCCTCAAGCTCCAGAGCGAGGCTAAAGCTACATGCTACCCGCCTCTCGCAGCCAGCTTTACGGCGGAAACCTAACACGACAGTGCACCTGCCCGACGCCGATAATTACCGTGTCAGCTACCGAGAAGAGCGTTCCCGGCCGGGTTCAGAAAAACTGCGCAATTAGCTCGGCAACTTCGCTGTGTGTACTCACCCCATTAACCAATCCATGGTGCTGTTTTGAGCTAGCTCAGCTAACGTTAGCTGGCAGGGGATAAATCCGCCAGGAGCTGGAGGCAACCCCCCTCCCTGCTAGTTTATCCAGCCACCACCCTCGCTATTTTGGCTCCCGAGTCCCGTCGCTTTTCTCCGCCGGGGTCCGTGTCTCGTCCGGGCTTGCAGGGTCTTCGGGTTTCGGGCGCAAATGTCGCTTGAACTTGTCCTTGTTTTGATCCGCAGCAGACAGTCAGATCGGAGCGTTAGCTGGTAGCGGGAGAGCAGCGGGCGATCAGTGACTTTGAAGGAGGGCAGGACAGCGGCGTCCGGGTGGACCGTGCCGCCGAGGGAAGCTGGACAGTCGGGATGCCGCTTGTCCAGCCGGTAGCCTCTGTCATGAAAGCCTTGTCGGATTACCGGACTCTCTGGCAGCCTGAACCCCCTCTGGAGCTGCTGCTCTCTGAGCCGATTCTAAACCGGAGTCCGGAAGTAAACACAGACCCGACCCACCGTCTCTCCTGTGCGTAAAACGCGTTTGACCCACAGATGCAGTGGGATATGTAGTTAAACTGTCAAAACAAGGTGGAAATCCTTCATTTTTGGGCCCAGTGCTGCAAATTTACAACCTCAAACACTACAACCTTTAAATGAGACGGTTGTAAAGTAACTACGTACAAATACTTCTTTACTGTACTTAAGAAGAATTTTTGGGTATCTGTACTTTACTTGAGTAATTATTTTTCAGCCCACTTTTTACTTCTACTTCTTACATTTTTACACAGTTGTCAGTACTTTTTACTTATTGCATTTAAAAAAGGTAAGAAGTAGAAAGTCGTTACTCCTATTTCATTACAGCTTGCTTTTTTTAAAAAAAAAT
The DNA here is from genome assembly GCF_001266775.1 of Austrofundulus limnaeus. Lineage (NCBI taxonomy): Eukaryota > Metazoa > Chordata > Actinopteri > Cyprinodontiformes > Rivulidae > Austrofundulus > Austrofundulus limnaeus. Next base: position 2,712,286 of record NW_013952433.1, on the reverse strand, counting down.
ATATATATAATCTGCCTGGATAGAGTGAATTTAATTGTGGTTGAATGAGAAGTATAAGTACATGTTATGCTGATCCTGTATTAGTTTGTACACAATCCATCACAGCTGCAAAGAACACAAATTATGTCACACTCCAGCAGAACACAGCAGATATACTGTTTGTATCCTGGTACGAAAATGTCTGTGTCATATATAAATATTAATATTTATAACATTAACATTTTGGCCTTTAGAAAAACGTTTTTTTTTTAGAGAATCAACTCCCAATAAATGTCATTTTGGGAWRTCTAGCCACTCATTTTTACTCAATACTTTTACTTTTAATACTTAAGTACRTTTTATCTCAGAAATTTGCTTTTGATACTTAAGTACAAAATATATTAGATACTTTAAGATTTTTACTCAAGTAATATTCATAGAGGAGACTTGAACTTTTACCAAAGTACGTTTATGGTAAGATACTTGTACTTTTACTCAAGTATCGCTTTGAGGTACTTTAAACAACACTGACGATTGGTTTATTTCTTAAGAGACCACATTGCACATTTAAAGTCTAAATATTGTAACATTTAACGCTTCTTATTTCAAACTAACAAACTGAACCTTATTAAAYGTTGCAGTTTGGAAAATGTTGGCTCCAGTAGTTTTCTATWTATACTGATATGCATTTCTGAAATGTGGGTAWGCGCTTAATGTAAACAAAGTACATATTCAGTGTAATAAAGTGCATAAATACATACCAATACATGAAATTTGTYAAACATCTCTGCAAAATCAAAGGCTAATGTACTTTAGTCTTTTGCTGATAATGTAATAATTTACTGGAATTAACATTTTAAGTCAGGTTTATGCAGAAGGCATAAAATTCCCAGTCATTCCCCACAATATGCAAGATATAGACATTCTAAAATGCATGTTCAAATCTTGGAAATACATCAGATGATTTGAACCTTTCTAGCAGGGATCAATTGCGGAATTTTAAGGTGATAAAACAATAAAAGAAAAAGGATCATGGATCTGTTTTTGTGTCCTCTGGATGTAGGATTTTTGTGTAAAATGGTCCCTGCAGGGCATCTAACATTTTACATCAAAATAGGCTCATAAAATAAGCCAACAACATCTTTTGTACAAAACATTTTTGAAAGAAACTCTCAGTATAAATTYAGTAAGCTTAAAGGAAACATGTCCTGCTTTTTAACCCTTTTTCACATTTAAATCCTTCAGTTGTGGTCTATWTAAAGTYGAACTGCAATGCTTTGGTCTGAATTCCTTCTTATTGTAACTCCACAAKCCCCTTGTTCACTCCTGTTCTGAGGTGTGTCTGAGAGCAACTCATTTGGACACTGTTTCTTTAAATTAAAATGAGGCACTTTACATTGCACCTCTGACCTCTCTCAGATATGGAGAAAACTGAGCGGGTTGGAAATTTTAATCCAAACAGAACATAAAGATCTCTGTGCAGCACCAAAAGAGACTAAATTGAATGATTTGCTTGGAGAAAATGAACATTCGTAACGACAACCATTTAAGTTCAGACTAAAACAAAAGGAGATACCATTCTGAATTTAAGTGAAGAAGCTTCTGAAATATTAGTCAGTTGTGTACATAATACAGCCAGCCTAATGTAGGTCAATCAGGTGATTCAAGCTTCCACATATGTTTAGTGAACTGAGCTGAGTGATTTGTTTACATTGAGTACAAACCCACTTTTCAAAATTGCATTTAATATATTTGGAAAAGTATTGAAGTTTCAAACAGCAATTGACAAAGAGGATTTCATAATGACCTTTATGCCTCCAGGCCCTCATGGACAGTTTGTTGGACATGAGAGAATTCAATTAATTAAGGGTTGTGTTGATTGTGACATTGATTTTCTTTTTAAATTTTACATGAGGAAAGTGGGCTACAGACAAAGAAAGAAAGAAAGAAAGAAATCATTGGCAATATGTTTCAAAATGCAGTATGTTGTTGTTAATCAAATTGATATTTCCTTCATCATATAATTTCTCATATCCCAGACTTGAAATCAACCCTTTAAATGATTTATGGTTCTCCTCTTCCATTTCCTGTTATCATTTCCTATATTTTCCTCTTTACAAAAACAGCATCAATCAGATAGCTATAGAGACAACTTGATCGATAAGTCCTTCATCCAGCCTCTTTGTCTCTGAGAGATCATTAGAGTGAGATATAACCTTCATAAACCTTGAAACTTCCCCCCCTCTTCCGCCTGGTTAACCCTTCCTCTTCTCCTCCGCTTCCCTGCCGGCTCCGCCATAAATCCTCACCCATCTATAAATAACGGGATTATTAGAACACAAGCCCTGTTAACAGGAGGCAGAGCTTCGTGATTGGCTCGTTGACACTCCAGCAGCCAGCAGCCGACCAATCACCACAGAAGGAGGCGGGACTACTCTAATGATTGACAGGAAGTAGATAATTCGTTCCAAACTGGTGTTGTTACACAAATGACCACAAGGGGGTGGTGTGGGATAAATTGTTGACCTCACTGCTGCTGGAGAAATTAGCCGGAAGTTTTCATATTAAAAACATTTTCTTTCACGAGTAAAAAAGGTGATAAAATTTCACACCGTTTATTATTTTAAAATGAAAATTTTAAATATTTATTTTACAATAAGGCAGTTTGGAATCAATAACTAATGGCTGCGTCTACCTATTTAGTTTAATCAATTATTTAGTTAATGCAGGCAGTTGAAAATAAATACCAAGTGATATAAGTTTAATAWGTTATACCACACTTTAATCATTTATCAAGTTTTAATTTTTTTAATTCACTTCAAACTTCTTTGTGAAAATTGGTCATATTAGAGGTTTTCTTGGCCCAGATTTATTTATTAGTGATGACCACATTGTTTAAAATTAAATAAAAATAATTATCAGCAACAAGATTCAACTGAAACCAAACGTTTACATACACTGTATATAACGACATAACTATTTATTCCTTCTCTGACATTAAATCAGAATAAACCCTGTGAATTTGAAGGAAGTAATTTCTCCCAAAAAAAAAACTCATAGTGAGACATCAGTGATGTCATCAAATCACTTGAATGAACCATGTTTACCTCTCACACAAACACACGAACAACATCTGCAACTGGTGCCAGAGATGAGCTCTGTGGGGAAAATGAGCCGCGCTCTGGTCATGTGCTCGTTTGAGTTTGCCAAGGTCACTTCCTGTAATGCATCCCCTCATCAATACTGAGCTATTCAGGGGGTCGATGTGTTCCCATTCCACTTTATCCCAGCCGGCCTGGTGAATGAGAGAAATCCGAGCCTGTTTTGTGCCGAATGTGAGCGTTTCGGTCAGAAAAACATTTAAAAGTTGTTCAGTGTAACAATCACTCCTACAATTATAGATTTAGGCACCTTTTTTTCAGAGAATTTTAAACTGTTAAAGCAGAAAATCGTACAACGTGTAATGTCACTTTTGACATCTTACAAGAGGTCTTTATTTTTAAACTATAATTAAAACAAGGATCCAGTGAATTGTAGGAAAAGTCATTAGTAGTAACACTTTCACAGTTTTAGAAATGAAACCAAAAACAAAAAAATACCTTCAAACAAAACTACAAGTACAAATACAGCACATATAAAGTGTTGTATTAAAAAAGGCATTGTGTCTTTTTAATGTCTGCTTTTGTTACTGTGAAAATAAGCAACCCTGAAGAACAAGGTGAATATGCTAAAGCAATGAGACTCAAGCATTACAGTGAAACAGGTTRGTAAAGGTTACTGTGAGCTCATGCCTGAACAATTCACTGATAACATTTGTTTCAATAGAATAGTTAGAGAAGCTCAGAAGGAAAAAAAATCTTACAAAACTTGATCAAATTAAACTCAAATGACCTCCACCCAATTCTCACGCTTCTCCAATCTCCCAAGGTACAGCTTTTAAAACAAGATGGTTCTGACGTGGATGTCAGAGTTACTGGAGGATGATTCCAGGAAGTCAGTCTGACACAAGGAAACGTCTATCTAAAAAAAATAAGAGATTTTTTGAACGAGAAAACAAAAGGCTGGCGTGGTTGAAAAAAAACGTACAAAAAAAAAACCCTAAAAAAAGAAAAACGAGAACACACAAAGAACTGCAGATGAAAGAAAACTGAAGGACTTTATAGACGGGGTGACGAGTGGAGACACCTGAGGACAGGTGGAGGTGGGCGTGGCAGGACTCAGGAGAAGGAACTGACTGATGTCACAAGGAAGTGTACGAAGACTAAATAAATCAAAACACAATTCTATGCTTTCTTAGTAGACTTTAATTAATATGTGTATGATTTAAGGTTAACTGAAAATAAGAAGGTAGAATCTACTTTGCTGCATCTTCAAAGTTTACGTTTGATTGAMCCTAAAAGACAAGAATTATAATGTGCCTTGGTTATTGTATAATTTTCATTTGCTACATGTTCTTCGTAGATTGATTGTTTGTGCTGATGTCAGTTTCCTTTTATTTGTTATTGTAACAAAGAAGACAAATAAAGTTTTGGGGAAACAAAATAAATCAAAACACAAAATACTGGACCGAACAGAAGAATCACAACCCACAGAAAATAAAACCAAAAGGGAACAAACCTGAAGATAAACACAAAGAACCAAAAATAATGTCTGTAAAAAATTCTCATTATTTCTGCAAATACAAAAACATTTGTGCAAAATGAACGAACGAAGGAACGAACGAAGGAACGAAGGAACGAACGAAGGAACGAAGGAACGAAGGAACGAACGAAGGAACGAAGGAACGAACGAAGGAACGAAGGAAGGAACGAAGGAACGAACGAAGGAACGAAGGAACGAAGGAACGAAGGAACGAAGGAACGAACGAAGGAACGAAGGAACGAAGGAACGAAGGAACGAACGAAGGAACGAACAAAGGAACGAAGGAACGAAGGAACGAACGAAGGAACGAAGGAACGAACGAAGGAATGAATGAAGGAACGAACAAAGGAACGAATTAACGAACGAATTAACGAACGAAGGAACGAACGAAGGAATGAACGAATGAACGCAGGAACGAAGGAACGAATTAACGAACGAATTAACGAACGAATTAACGAAGGAACGAACTAACGAAGGAACGAACTAACGAAGGAAGGAACGAACGAACGAACCAACTAACAAAGGAACGAACTAACGAAGGAACGAACTAACGAAGGAACGAACTAACGAAGGAAGGAACGAACGAACCAACTAACGAAGGAACGAACTAACGAAGGAAGGAACGAACGAACCAACTAACAAAGGAACGAACTAACGAAGGAAGGAACGAACGAACCAACTAACAAAGGAACGAACTAACAAAGGAAGAAACTAACGAAGGAACGAAGGAACGAACTAACGAAGGAAGGAACGAACGAACCAACTAACAAAGGAACCAACTAACAAAGGAAGAAACTAACGAAGGAACGAAGGAACGAACTAACGAAGGAAGGAACGAACGAACGAACCAACTAACAAAGGAACAAACTAACGAAGGAACGAACTAACAAAGGAAGGAACGAACGAACGAACCAACTAACAAAGGAACGAACTAACGAAGGAACGATCTAACGAAGGAACGAAGGAACGAACTAACGAAGGAACGAACTAACGAAGGAACGAACGAACGAACGAACCAACTAACAAAGGAACAAACTAACGAAGGAACGAACTAACAAAGGAAGGAACGAACGAACGAACCAACTAACAAAGGAACGAACTAACGAAGGAACGAAGGAACGAAGGAACGAACTAACGAAGGAACGAACTAACGAAGGAACGAACGAACTAACTAACTAACTAACGAACTAACTAACGAAGGAACGAAGG
>NW_013952433.1:2703483-2706112 GCF_001266775.1 Austrofundulus limnaeus | reverse complement strand
GGAACGAAGGAACGAATTAACGAACGAATTAACGAACGAATTAACGAAGGAACGAACTAACGAAGGAACGAACTAACGAAGGAACGAACGAACGAACCAACTAACAAAGGAACGAACTAACGAAGGAACGAACTAACGAAGGAACGAACTAACGAAGGAACAAACTAACGAAGGAATGAACGAACTTACGAACGAACGAAATAACTTAACTAACAAAAAAACAAGGTTTCAACATTTTATAACCAAACCAACTTTCCAAACACATTTAGTTTAAACTAAAATAAAGTGAAATCCATCCATCCATCCATCCATCCATCCATCCATCCATCCATCCATCCATCCATCCATCCATCCTCTTTACCCTCTTTTTCCTCTTAAGGATCACAGGGGTCCCTGGTGCCCATGTCCACCTGTCAGTGTGTAAGGAGTAGAGTACACCTTGGACAGGTCACAGGTCCCTCACAGGGACACATGGAGACAAATGAGACAAACAAAATAAAAAGTTAAATGAACATCCTTGTTTTTAATATTAGTCTCTGTGTTCTGCAGGCAACAAAGGAGATAAATCATCTGATTTGTTATCAGAAGACACATCACAAGACGGTTAAAATAAGAAGAATTATTAGACTCTGTGTCATTGTACTGATGACAACTTGAAACTCTACACATTTTCACTTTCACATTACAGAACTTTGATAAAGTTCTGGAAGATGTTCTCTTTTGTGTGCCTGATTTAAAGCGTGATCAGTTGTAATCACATCTGTTGTTCACTTTCTGAGTTCACTATGTATTAGTAACTTCACCATCTTGAMCAAAAGTTGTTCTGAGGCACATTGTAGATTAGACTCACCTCTAAACCCCGGAAAAGTATTGTTTTGAAGCAGAAACAAACAAGACGATGTGTTGTTCAAAGCAAAGCCTCTCTCGTCCCACACCTATGGATCAGCTGAACGCTGCAGGCTAAGTGAAGCTTTGGCTGCACCGTGACTGAAATCATTTATTTATAACAGGCAGAGGAAGCCTAAAAAGCCATTAAGCAGCATTAAAAGCGAGACACCTCACATTACTCCTGCATGAATAATAAATGTTCAAAAGACGCAGTGAGGTGTGTATATACATGTTTGAGCATTTACATAAATTACACAGCAGATGAATCATTTGAATAAAAAAAACTTTGAAAAGAAYGTTGCTGGATTTTCCCATGTATAACTCGACGGGGAGTTCTGACAGCAGGGTGTTTCTGAATGTGCTTATTAAAACGCTCGTCTCTGAACTACTTCTCTGTGGCCATAATTACGTTCTGAAGGAAAACAGATAAACATTCATTTAAACAAATAAGTGCRTTGATGTGTGATCTCATTGATGGATTCATTTCCAGTTTCTCAGTACTGATCACATAATATAAGGTCCTGATAATGGCATGACTGGGTTTCAGACTGTCGGCACCACAAAGTCTGCCTGCCTGTGTGTTGGTTCAGCATATATAATGTGTGTGTCTCTGCGTGTGTGTGTGTTTGCTCATTTGCTTGTGTCATCGCTGGCTCCATGGCTGAAGTCTCAGCGTATGAGTCAGTCTTAGCCACATTAGTCATGTCTGCAGGCCTACCTGACTCCAGGAGGATGGCGTGGAGGAGAGCAGAGAGCCATTTCAGCGTTGCTCTGATTTTTTATTTATTTAAGAACAATAGAAGCATTTTTAGATACAATGTGGAGGAGAAAAGCCAGAATCTGACCAAGAATCAAACTCAAACCAGCTAAACAGAAGCTGATCCATCCTTTTTTGAATGCAGTACATTTTCCACAGTTTTACCCTTTGTTCTGTTTTCCCTTTTCAAACTAAATCAGACATGAAGTCACTTTCAGCCTGAAGAAACAGCTTGGATGTGGTTCTGAGGTCATGCAGAGAGGAGAAATGATAACAGAGCTGCAGATGATACATCTTCATCTTAGCAACATAAGAGCTCAATCATCACGTCTGATCGTGAATCTGTTTGAACATCTAACTAAAACGGTTTCATTTAAACTTTTCTCATGTTTTGTTTTTCTGTTTGATTATCAGAAATGACAGGATTTACTCTTTCAGTGGAAACCTCTGTCTGTAGGAGGTAAATGAACACACCCTTAATACAAGTTTTATTCATTATCCACCCATGAAAACAAATGATAGAAACAGCATTTTCTGCAAAAGTGAAGTGAATGCTAGATGCTGAAAGATTTTAGCAAAAAAAAAGATGTAAAAAATTTAGCAATTTGTTGTAACATAGCCAAAACAGTCCTGATGCATCTCAGTAATCCAGGTAAAAAAATCAAAAAGAAATAAACTGTGTAGGTCTTCTGGACGGGTTCTTCTCTAATGAAACGTTTCGTCTCTCCTCCAAGAGACTTCTTCAGTCTGAGAGTTTCAGGAAAAATTCAGGCTTTTAAGCACTGCTTCCATGTGACTGATACTCACATCACATGGCTATCGTTGACACCTAATTAACACCTATTGTTAACAGGGGTGGAGTGATACTGGCAATAACAGCACTGTAGGAGGGGGACAACTGAAAACATCGGGGAAAAAAAAGCAGCCACTGTTCAAAAGAATGTCCCAACACAGATGAGCTACATCTAATGGCCAGAACTCTGC
>NW_013952433.1:2700249-2703286 GCF_001266775.1 Austrofundulus limnaeus | reverse complement strand
GCAGAGTTCTGGCCATTAGATGTAGCTCATCTGTGTTGGGACATTCTTTTGAACAGTGGCTGCTTTTTTTTCCCCGATGTTTTCAGTTGTCCCCCTCCTACAGTGCGGCTATTGCCAGTATCACTCCACCCCCGTTAACAATAGGTGTTAATTAGGTGTCAACGATAGCCAAGTGATGTGAGCATCAGTCACATGAGTGCAGTGCTTAAAAGCCTGAATTTTTCCTGAAACTCTCAGACTGAAGAAGTCTCTTGGAGGAGAGACGAAACGTTTCGTTAGAGAAGAACCCGTCCAGAAGACCTACACAATTTTTTTCTTTTTGATTGCCAAAACACTAAAATTAGCAGAAAAGCAGCTTAAAAGCTAAAAAGCTAAATCTAGCACAAAGAAACAAAGAGCTTGTTTGCTGAATTAATCAGTAAGAAGCTGAAGTTATCACAAAAATGCGAATTTAGCTGAGCTAGCTAAGCTTAAACTGTAGAAAACAGCCGAAAGAAGAATTGAAAGATTAAATCAGCAGAAAGAAGCTGATAGAAGTACAAAAACTGTTTAAATCAGCACAATAGCAGAAAAGAGCTGAAAGATGACTGTAAAACAGAAAGAAATGCTAAAATTAAAAAAAAGAAGCTGAAATTAACACAAAGAAGTAAAAGAAGCAGAACCAAAAAAGTTAAATTGTACATTTAAAYGGTTTTATGGATGTTCATAGAGCTCCATTTTCAATCAAAACAAAATGTAAAAAAGCTAAATATTTTAAAAAGTAGATGATCTTGTGAGTGTGTGTTTTATAAAAAAATGATCTGCTTAAACTGAACAATATGTAGATTAAAACATCCACAACTTCAGCAATTTATGAAAGTTGTGACCTTTTCAAACTTACTTTTTTAACTTTTGATGCTTTACAACCTGTAGCCTGTGATATCTAGAATAAATACAGCAGGTAAAATAAGTATTGAACACGTCAACATTTTTCTCAGTAAATATATTACTAGAAGTGCTAATGTCATGAAATTTTCACCAGATGTCGGTAACAACCCAAGTGATCCATACATACAAAGAAATCAAACCATAAATGTCCATAAATGTCCATAAACCATAAACCCAGAGTTGTGGGTTTGAGCTCAGTTGGTGTCAGGAAGTGCATCCGGTGCAAATTTGATGACCCCTGCAGAAAGGAGCGGCTAAAACACAGGCTGGATCAGATCTAATGGAGGGACTGATAAATAATTAAAGATAAACTCAAGTTCATTCTTGACAGGAATGTTGATTCAACTTTCAGCAGGACCTTAACCTTATTCTGAGGTGGGTCAGGAGCTTCTGAAGGAGCAGATGCTGAGATATGAGATGTGTTGCTGACTACAGTAACAGGCTCTGTGTGTGTGTGTGTGTGTGTGTGTGTGTGTGTGTGTGTGTGTGTGTGTGTGTGTGTGTGTGTGTGTGTGTGTGTGTGTGTGTGTACGTGCGCTGACACCCTGATGGGGTTTGGACCTGAGCAGATAGTGCTGATGGGGCCGATGTGGTGAAAGGGAGGGAAAGAGTTGCAGTTTGTTTCAACGTTAGAAAGACACAGACAGATGTCAGCAGCCAGCAGCTGCTTTAGTCAGCACTCTGAAACAAACACAAACACACTCATTCACACAGAGAGCTGCCACGCTCAGGGCTCCGGGAGGAAACCAAGATCACACATCTTCTCCCTCCTTCTCATCTACTTTCATTCCTGAATAATAAAAAAAGAAAAAAAAAGTGGGGGGCTAAGCGAAACATGAGGCCCGGTGTGCGCGCCGGTCTGCTGCTGCTGGCGTTTCACTCGTGGAACAAAAGCATCGATCGCCTCTCACCTTCCTGTCAGAGGACAAACTGGTTGTTGATTTTGACTGGGAGCCAGCAGCAGATGGCAGCAGTCAGTTACACAGCACCTGCCCGAGTAATCAGAAACGTTGTGAGTCTGCTTCCTGGTGTTGCTTTGTGCACAAATCAGACCTTCTCATTAACAAACACACCCCTGCTTTTCCAAAAGGAGAAACGATTTGAAACCTTTCCGGCAGTCGTTACCACGACCTGAATCTGGGAGCAGTTTTTGTTGTTCGAATCAGAAGCTCCAGACAGTCCAACGCGCCACTCGCAGGCTTTCTTTGTTTTCCAGTGATTCGCCAGTCTAGACACCCCCATCTCGTCTTGCTGCAATGCTGCAGTGTGTAATACACAGGTGGCCGTAACACTAACAGCATTAAGCTGGATTACCTGAGGCCTGCTGAGATTCAGGGGAATCCTCTTCCCCACAGGTCTTAGACAGGCCTGATGCTCAGCGAAACAAACAACTGACTTCAGTTATTTGTGTCCTGCATATGTTGCAAAATATCATGCATGTGCAACACTAATCCCAGGGATGTTGTGTAAAACATAAATCAGAACAGAATGCCTGCATCAATTTATTTTTGCAATGATGTCTATGAAAAAAAATGGTGTCTAAGGGCCCAACGATTACAACTTTCAGTTTTTTTTTGTCCTTTGAGAAGATTCTTGAAATGGTTTGATGTCATGAAAAGTCAGGGATAGTGTTTTCAAAGTCGTTCCAGTTTTCTTTTGAGGGATTTTCTGAAACTGACAGACTGGCTGACCTTTGATCATCTTGAATTCTGAAAGATTCACACTCATTGACCTGTTCATCTAAAAATACTCCTCCAGCTATTTCTAAACAGACAAAAGCTCACAAAACAAAAGGTCTCAGCCTTAATGAACCTTCCACACCTTGTTTTTTTAAACCATTGTTTGTGTTCGCTTGAGCAAGGTTGAGTAATGAGTGAGTTTCTTTGAGCGGTTTTTAATCGCCTCGCCTAATAAAGTCAGGCGGAGCCTCAAAAACCTGTGCGAGGACTTCCTCCAGGGGTGGGCAGTCCTGGTCCTGGAGTGTYGCTGTCCTGCATGTTTTACTTGTTTCCCTGCTCCAACACACCTGACTCAGAGGCTGAATTACCTCTTCCAAGTTCTGCAGAAGCCTGTTAATCACCATTCATTCAGATCAGGTGTGTTGGAGCAG
>NW_013952433.1:2690058-2699754 GCF_001266775.1 Austrofundulus limnaeus | reverse complement strand
GGGAGAGGGAGGTCTGGGCCTCCCTTCTGAAGCTGCTGCCCCCGCGACCCGACCCCGGATAGGCGGAAGAAAATGGATGGATGGATGGAAAATAATGAGACCTTTTTAAATTGCACCAATACAAGACCATGTATGACATAGTCTAATGTGTAAAATGGTGCTTTGATAAAGATATAAATCTCACTGCACCAGTGGAGGACGAGAGTCTGGATTTTTCCTGTAAAGTATTATTGATTAAAATGTAACTACTATACTAAACAAGAAATACAGAAAAACACAAAAACTGTAATACTGTGAAACTTCAAAGTACAGCGGCACTCGAGGRCCAGGATTGCCCATCCCTGCTCYRTACGATGGGGCGGTGCATCTRATGGGAGAGTGGTTGCAATTTAGGATAAAAATCACAGAGTACTTTTAATCTCATTTTTACATTTGTTATTTAATGTGTGTGTGATGTATGGTAGGACTTTGTAATATAAAGCTCATGCTATTTCTGTGTTGTAATTCGTAGCTATAKAAATTGTATAATTTGTGAAATTTTGTCCATTTTTATCACATTTTACAGCCTTTTGTTGCCCATCAACTCTATATTGATGACATTAAATTCAAAATATTGTTTTCCTAAAATTGGTACAATTTCATGAGCTTATTATGTTCCATTTAAAAAAAATCTGGGTTTATGAGATTTGCAAATCACTGCATCTTGTTGTTATTCACGTTTAACACAGCCTCAGACTATTTTGGATCTGCGGTTGTAAGAAGAAAAATAAACTCAGCAAGGTGAAGGAGAATTTTAAGGTCTATTTGCTCGGCCTCGAAATCGTGTTTACAGACCAGCTCTTTTGCCTGCTCGCGTGTGAGGTGGTTTGGGATGATGGAGAGGTTAGAGAGTGGGGGAGTCAGACCAAGAGCAGTGTGGAGGACAAACGGGCTGCCAGACTGCAGGGTTATATAAGGACAGGAGTTGACGACGGGGAGAAAAAAAAGGGCAAAAAATGCAGCTTGGAATCAGTTATCCTTAATGACATGGGGGGAAAAGTGAGGAATGCTGCGCTGACGCAACTTTCGGGCAACAAGTGTGCGCGGTGAGGGCCGGTTTGAGATGAAAGCGGTCAAAGAGAAGCAACACACACAAAGGAGAGGCTGTAAAGGAAAGAAGGTATGTTTGGTAATGATAGGTGAGYGTGTGTGTGAGTGGAAAAGAGTGCTGTAACTTGCTGACGTAACAGTTACTAACTGTTTCCATATAAAAGGCCTGTGAGCAGGCGCCAGGCAGCCCTTTGCATACGTCTGGTACCCATCAGCCTCTGGGAGAGGGGAGGACACACACTTTGACACCCACACACACACACACACACACACTTGCAGACTGGCAAACAATGCTTTTATACAGCTGAAATCAGTTTACATAAACTTTTCTATCAACAAGAAACATGATTTTTAAATTATTATTTATATATCCATAAAATCACTCATCTTGCAGATAGTTAAACAGACATGGATGCAACAATAAAGAGAAAAAAGAAAGCACTTAAAAAGCACTCATATAAAAAAAAATGTGAGAATAAGAGACTGAATGTGGACAACTGTGGCGAGCTAAAAGCTAATTCAAGCAGGCTCTGTTGTAAAACAAGTTTAATCTCAAACATTTTGTTGTGCTATGAGCAAATAATTTCTTAAAAGCGGACACTTTATATGTCAGTTTTGACATAAAAGGTGATTTAAATCAGGGACGGAGCCAGAGGGGTAGCCAGGGTGGAAAGTGCCTCCTTTGGCACCTGATTGGCCACCCCAGGTGCCACTCCCAAATGAGTGACAAGTGGGCGGGAAGGTTGAATTTTGTATTTGCATTTAGATTTTGTTARAGATTGGTCTGTGATACTGTACTGTTTAGTAGTTTTATTACGTTTAAAAATGGCACAAGTATAGCCCTTTGTAAAATTAGCATTAGCATTAGTGGTTAGCTTAGTTTGGGATTAACATTGACAATCGATGTGATCATTCTTAGCTACTCCACAACAAATTTAATCCCAATAAGTGTTAAAAATGCTGAATTTATAGCCTTTTAATGTTAGCTGTGGTGGCCAGCTTGMATTTTTGATTAGCATTTAGAGTTTGGTAAAGATTTCAGCTTTGTGTGTCTAAAAATAGTTGAATGAGAAGTTTTGACTATTAAACACATTTTTATAGATAGTGACTGCAACACTTCCTGTGCATCTTGTTTGAGCAGCAATATTCTAACATTTCTGCTRTAATGTGAAACATACAAGGATGTAAAAGTTTATAAAACAGATATAGCACGAACTGCTAAAAGTCAAAAATCACTGGAGTCATCGGGGATGTAAACGATAAGAAGCAAAACAAGAAAACAGCAATGAAATATTTAATTTAAAAGCTATTTTGGGGCCGGGAACATTAGCAGCAGGAACCCTGCTCAGAAGTGCAGACAGCAGCACAACTGGGGGAGAGACTGTAGACGAGGCAGGTTACCTGAGATGCAGATCGATCTGATGCAGGCTGGGGGCACCTTGAAAGACAGACACACACACAAGTTGTTCTTTCTATCTTCGTGGGGACTTTCTATTGACTTCCATTCATTTTCCCTGACCCTGAGCCCTTACCCTCAACTTGGTTCTAAATTGAACCCTGATCAAAAATCTACATCTGTACCCGGTCCCCACGAGGAGCATTGGGTTCACACAAGGCTGTGTTTTTTCTGGAAAATGGTCCCAACAACATAACAAAAGCATGTCCTCACACACACACGCACTCACACAAAGACCCAAGAAAGAAGCACATAATAAAAGGATTATCCGGTATGATCTGGAATAAATGCTCACACCAACATGGCAGCCACAGAGCTTGTAATAGAGAGTCTGAATGAAAGAAAGGAGGAGGATTTGCTTTGCTTTTCATTGAGATGCTGGTTTTATCAGAGGGAAATTCCCGTGGTGGTCATAGACAGTACAACACACAAGAAAACCAGAGGGGCTCAGCTGGAGATCCTGGTAATACCATTACCTCTTCCCATCTTCTGTTCAAGCCAACAAAAAAGGCTGAAGGGCAGCTGGTTCTGGGAACTATTTGTGCTTTTTTAAAAATATTTTGCACATTTTTCTTTGCTCTTCCAGAACACACTGGCTGTTTGAGCCTGGTACAAACAGCAACAGAGCTTTGATTGCAGACGTTGAAACTCCATCATGACGTTAAAAAATTAAAACCCCACTGAGACGATTATTGAAGCTGCTGCTGGATCAATTTTATAACATCGCTGTATTCTGTATCCTCTCGGGGTTTTTCCTCACACAAAAACACAGCATGACCTCATCTCATTCTCCCATCCCTGGAGGTAAAGCCACTGTTCAAATACGTTATGTCGTTGGCAAACACCACACCTTCACCAAACGGAGTGTAAACTCCCGAGCCCACAGACAAACACTGACGAGACAGGCAGGGAGACACCTGAAACCTGTTGTCTGCTTTTATTATGTGTCGATAGTGAAAGGAGGAAGCAGAGATAACACCAACCGTTCAATAAGTGTGGCTGAAAACGAGAAACTATGTTGTTTTTTTGTTCTTCTCAAAAACTATATTTAGATATATTTATATATTTTCATTTCACATATATGTATATATAAAGGTTTGAGAGAATATTTTTATACTTTAGTTTATTTTTATGCTGTGATTAAGTTGAGAGAACAGCAAGTTCTGAGAAATTGTCTCGTTACATGCCTTGCTTTGATACAACACAACACAATCAGACACACAATGTTTCTACATCTGAGATTTCACTATTTTTGATTGAGAAGTGGGTCACCCGGGAGGTGAGGTCATGTTCCCTCCTTCGATGATGTCATTTTCTGGAGGCATGACTTCATTTTGGCGACTCTTGAAATACTGTGTTGTGATGAACGGGGCAAATTGCCAAYGACCTTTATGTTTTATTCTCCGAGGCCACAGGGTTTAGATCTGAAAATAAATATTTATTTGAGAACTTAATCGGTTTTCTGCACTTAACCTTCGAGCTAGCAAAGCTTTTTTTCTGTCCAGCTGGCAAATCTTAATATCCACATATTGTTTGAGGGGTTCTCTTTAAAAAGACATCAAACATGACTTATTAGAATAACCTAAAAATAGGATTCAGACTAAATATGTACAAGTTATCCTGTTTAGGAAGACAAATCAAGGCATATCTCTGGATCAGAATGTAGCTGTAAAAGTCATGAATCTAATAATGTGCTTCGTTCATTTGGAACAAATTTGACCTAATTCTCAGTTTGATGCGTTGGATCAAAAAATATTACTTATCAGGATTGATAAGGAATATTTGATGGCGCTATTGTTTTGGATTCAAATGCTCAACAAGACTGTTTTCATTCACATTTTAAACAGTGATTTTAAAAATGTTTTATTCTGATATTTTACCCTAAAATTACGAACCTAAAAGCTTGGTTTGGCTACATTTTAGCTTTAATCAGGCACATGAACAGGTGAAAACGTATAGAAATTAAGACACACTCAACAGACATCTGCAGGACCCTGGGTGGTGCTGGTTTTTGGCGGACCCCCAGGCAAAAACACACACACACAAAAAGGAAGCAGACAAGAGTTTGTATTTTGTCATGTTTGTATTTTTGTCTTATTTTCACAAAACATGTACAGGGGAAGGAAAAGCCTTTCAATAGAACCTGAGGTATTTTTGCATCAAGCAGCCTATCCTAAATCCTAGATATCAGGATTTCATTTAAAAAAAACTCATCTAACTTCATCAGTGTTCTTAGATGGTTGTTATTTACATAATAATAATAATAATAATAATAATAATAATAATAATAATACAATAACAATTTAGCAAATGGGACAGCCTGCATCATCCTTGTTACATAGCATAAATGTTAATCACAATGTTTCTTCAAAATATCAGGAGGAAGGTGAGAAAAGGGGAGGTTTGCGTGAACCCCAGGGACACACGGGGCTTGATCTAAACTTGTAGCTGTAGCAGCATAAGGTCAAAGGTCAGAGATCAGAGATTAAAGCTAATCAAGGGTCAAAGAAAAGGAAACATGAATTACATCATAAATAAATAACCGTCTCACACCAGGAGAGCAAAGTTTCTTTTTATTTCCCACCACAGAAGTTGAAGATCCTGATTTTTTTGTCCTTTTCTGTCCGTGGTGTTCTGCTGTTTTGATCAAAGCTTTGGAGATTTGTGAAAGAAGAGCAAAAACAGACAGAGAGCGCGCACGAGAGGCTTTATGAACATGCACTTTGCTGATGTACCAGCAGCTGTGTACCCTGTGTTGGGCTTGGCTCACTGTAAGATCCCCTGAGAATGAAACAAAAGGGTGGATTTGGGCCTGTTTTTGATGTGTGAGTGTAAGCATAAGGGCGTACAATTTAATAGAAGTATGTGTCGTCTTGCTTCGGGTTCGTTGGAACATCCTGTCATCAGAACTGACCAACCGGCGCTGGCTTGGAGGAGACACTCGGCACACGTTTTCTTATCCTAAACTTGTGAATCAATGTGTCTGTTTGCATAAAGTTGTTGCCATGCAAGCCCTCGTGTTTAACTGAAAGGGTGACCAGAGTGTGTATGGCTATCTGCCTTTTCTGTGCACAAAAAACTAAAAATAAAAACAGTCATTTTAGTCTATATTTGAGCCCTCAATGAGGGAAAAAATAATAAATTTTATGTTGTTTTTTTTTAGCAAAACAGAGACAAAGAAAATCCCATTGACTGGGTGTGAAGAGTAACTGATGGCCAGAAAGCAAAAAAGTGGATCTCAAAGTCAAACATCACTCTCTCTAAAGAAGAAACAGCACATATTGCTTGCTTGAATTTGTTAAAAGTGTGTATTTGTATGAGTGTGTGTTCATAAATACCATACAGCAAATAATAATAATAATAATAATAAGTCAACAAAAGAAAAAAAATGAATCCACAAAACTTTATATTATTTCTCATTACCAGAATGAAGCAATACAATAAATTAAAACTATAACTGAACAGAAGTTCATTAAAATTGCTATATATATTCATTTAGTATATATAGTATTTGTCTGTCTGGAGTCGGCCTCTCAGGTGCATGCTCACTGGTGACCATGGGTGGTGGCTGGGTTTGACGGAAGGGAGAATCCCCAAACTTCAGTCCCGTCATGCTGTTAACACTTGGAACAGTCAGAAAAAAACTCTGTGCTTTTTTTAAAGGGGCGGGCAGGTGGTTGTCCATCACGATGAGTCTTTGACTCAGTCTATTTTGTCAACAAAATGCTGAGGATCCTTCATTAATTGAAAGCAGTACCGTTGTTAATAGGGGCTCTCCCCCGCCTTGTGCTGTAATGATGTGTGAAGACTGTACTGTAAAGGAGTCCACCTCTGTCGATGTTATTTTGCAGCATTTGGGGCAGGCTGAGCCACGGGGGGTGGGGGGTGGTGGATGTGGACGTGCATGGTTCTGAGGCTCTCTGACACGGGGGTGAAGCATTGGGAGGGTTAAAATCACAAGCTACACACCCACTGAAGCACACTACATTTAACCACAGGCAAACAGTTTGTCTGAACTCTGTCAAATTTCAGGGGCTTTTATATATTCAGGATGCAAGGATGCAGCATGACATTTGCCTGGGAATATTTCTTTTTTTTAAATCTGTGACAGAGCTCATAAACATTTAAAAGATACAGTACCAGCAGTCATCCCCTTTATCTCCCCCCATCAGAGACTTTACCTCAAATTTCAAAGAGGTGTTCAGAATGGGTATGGTCAACTAAGCAGCACATCTGAGGCTCTGTCGGTCCGGGTGTAAATCCTAGTTTGCTACCTTTTCACATTAACGTYCAGTTTGCYTTAGTCCTTCCCTCAGTTGGAGTCTTAACACTGTGTGAGTGGAACACAAAGAAACTTCTGCTCCGCTTCATAAGTCCTCTGCTTGCACTCCCTTAGAACAGGTCCATGTGTCCACAAGGGGCAGCTCTAAAAAATGCCCATTATCTGTCAGGACACCTCGATGATCTCCATGCTTCCAGAGAAGCTTGACTGCTTTCCAATTTTCCCCAGTTCTTCTCTGGACCTCGTCTCAGAGATGCCCTCCTCGAACTCCATCTGACAGCTGCGCCGCTTGAACTGCTTCTCGGGTGCAGGCGAATTGTTGGTCATTGCCGAGGACGACGTCGGGTCCCAGTGGTCTCGCTGCGTCTGTGGCGCCGTCGACTTCTCCCGCTGGGACTTCTCTCGTAACCTWACGCTTTCGCTGCACCCGAACGCCACGTACGCCGAGCTGCTCCCGAACCTCTGCGACGACTCTTCTCCCCTTCCGTCGCCTCCTCCCAGCTCCATGTCCCGCTCACCCCCTTCCTCTGCCCCAAAATGCCAGGGAGCATCTGTGGTTGGGGTGACTGGAGTGACTGGAGTGGTCGCCTGAACAGTGTCTCTGTGTTTGGTCCACATGGCCTCGGACCCCACAGTGGGCAGGGACGGCAGTGAGAGGAGCAGGGAGCCCTTCAGGTTGTCGTCCAGACTGGGGCTCTTGTGGTCGAGCAGCAAGCTGAGGGACTGGGGAGCTTGATTTGTTTGGGTGTGGACCGGAGAACTTCCACAGCTGTGCTTGTTTTTTCTCCTTAATCTGGAAGAGGAGACGCCGGATCGATGGACTCCTTCACTTCCACYGAGCCCCAGACCTCCTACGCTCCCCCCGCTGCTCGGAGAGGGAAACGGAGAATCGGATGAGCAGGGGCTGTCGAGGACGGGCGACTGAGAGCAGACMCCATTGGTGGTGCCCGTTCCTGGGCTGTCGAGTTTGCACAGCTTGGGGATGTCTTCAGAATGCGTGGGCGCCATGTTGAGGCAGTGCGCATGGCCGTTAGGAGAGTACACCGACTTGATGTCCAGGGAGAAGGAGCGTTTGAGCCTGTTCGTGTCCATGATTCTCTCTGCGGAGAGGTGCAGGCCATTGAAGCCTTGCTGGAGGGAGCTGGGGGACGGGAGYTTGAGTTCTGGCGGGAGGTGCGTCTCAGCCACTTGCGAGTCGAAGCCGCTTTGGTGACCGTGCTTCTCGAAACCTGTGGTGACGCCGTTCACCTCTGAACTTTGCTTCGAGTTGTTTTCAGAGATGTTGTCAGTGGTTAGAGCTTGTAGTAACCGCAGRCCCTTCTCAAACTCCAGCAGCTGACCCAGGAAGTTGAAGTTGGGGGATATGGACGGCCTCCTGTCCTTCACAAACCTGAAAAAAAAAAAGATTTGAAAACAATAAGTCTTACAGAAAAACCTTTAAAAGCTAATGTTGCAATGGTGTGAGCGCTACTGTTGGCAAGAGTTTTTGGAAATTTGT
The DNA here is from genome assembly GCF_001266775.1 of Austrofundulus limnaeus. NCBI lineage: Eukaryota > Metazoa > Chordata > Actinopteri > Cyprinodontiformes > Rivulidae > Austrofundulus > Austrofundulus limnaeus. The sequence continues at coordinate 2,691,429 of NW_013952433.1, read as the reverse complement.
GTCTGAAAAAGCACTTTAGGGGACAGAAGACGACGCTTTGTACAATCTTACACAACACTCCGCAAATACTGTCCTGAGAGGGCAGGATTCTGTTACTGGGCTACAGTCTAGCAAACTCCTTTCACAAAAACAGTTTCTTTCAACATTGAGTCGCCTTCCTAATGGGGCTGAAGGTGGGTGGAGGCAAACGCACCTGTAGGCATCATCTGATGATAAGCCCATTGTCTTCATGATGTATGCGATGGCGATGGTTGCTGAACGTGAGATTCCAGCCAGGCAGTGCACAATGACTCTGCAGTTTGACACCTTAGCTTTGTCTGTTGGGAAGGAAACGGGAAGCATGAATGCATACGTCTAYCCGCAAATGCGTACAATAACGTACWTTTTACAGGTCTTTTTACTAGAAAGGAGTAGAGAGTCAGGCATCCTGCAAACTTGCCCTTTTCAAACCTACACTGTATCTGAAAGTGTCTTAACTGTGACAATGTGCGGATATGTTGTATTAAATATCACAGCATTCGATGACATACTGTATAACTTGAGATGAACCCACTTCCTTGTAAAAGACACCTCCCTTAGCTTCTGTTGTATTATAGGTTGCTGWTATTCAGTCAATCCAAACCCATTTTGGACTTTTTAAAACTAATTTTATGTCTCATACCTATGAATTCATTCGTTTTATCCAGCCAGGGAAGCAGCTTCTCGCAGTAGTTATCATTAACTGGGATGCGCATGAAGTGGCTCTCGCTGATGAAGTCTGGCTTGGGGCAGGTGTTGCTGGCATTTAGCACATAGGTGATGCCATTCTGAGCCATCAGATCCTAAAACAATAAAAAAAGAGGATGTAAGGTTGTGTATTCCTGACAGGTATTGAGTTTTTTTTAATGACGTGACACCAAATCAATCATACCTTGTTCAGAACGTCTTTCTGTGAACCCAGGTAAAGGTGAGGCAGGATACGAGTGGGTCCTACGTTAGCCACCGGCAAACATGGCTGGGACAAGCTCATTGGCAGAGCAGTGGCTGGCTTCCCCTCACACAGGCCGGGAAAACAGGAGGAGAAAGCTGCAAAGCCTCCTGCAGGGGAGAGGCGAGAAGATACACACAAAAAAAGAGAAAGAAAGAAAACCGGTTAGGTGCACTAATGATTTTCCATGGAACAGTCACATAACAGTGGAAACTCTGCAGAGGCTCTCATGAACTCATCACGAGCACTGCACCACCATTAGCGTGGCATGCAGGCACTCGATAGACATTCAGAGGTTGAATCTGGGCTGTGATGTCTGGAAGAAACAGAAGCAAAAAAAAAAAAAAAAGGAGTCTTTGTGCTTCTGTGTGCACATTAGGTTGACTGCTGGGCGGCCAGGAATG
>NW_013952433.1:2679515-2689950 GCF_001266775.1 Austrofundulus limnaeus | reverse complement strand
CACACACACACACACACACACACACACACCATACTGTGCACGCACACACGCACATAGCCAGGCCTGTTTTTGTTCTCCAGTTTTCAGGGAAAGAAAGGAAAAATGACATCAAGCTTATCATGTGAGGCCAATGAGACTGACGGAGGAGGAGGAGGAGGAGGAGGGGGGGTCAGAAAATCTGGCAGAAACAGGAACATTGTTACATAAAACTCAGCACAGACCTCCCCTGGGTCCTGTTACAATAATATCTGTGTCTCATGTGTGCGAGAGAGCTGGCCCACATATGAATGCATCCATACGCTGGCTTGTGAACGAAACATGTGCGTTCATGTGAGCCTTCGATACCTGCAGAAAAGCAGCGCTGTGTCAGAGGAGGGAGGTGATGTCACTGGTATTCTGTAGCTCTTTGACCTTTGTGGTCCCCTTGTTTCGGGACAGGGTGGGGCCGATGCGCGCGCTCRTTTGTGTGTGTTTGCATATCTACGGGGCCCGGGTGAGAACATCGAGGCCACTGGCGCCAGATGTGATGACCGCAGGAGTCTGGGCCTAAAAATAGAGTTCTGTTCTCAGCACCGTGAAACGGAGGAGGAAGGAGGAAGAGGAGGGGATGAGTGAGGGGAGAACGTGAAGGAGATGACGGCGAGATTAAGAGAGAGAGAGAGAGAGAGAGGAGGTCATTGAGAATACTGTGTCAGATCTCCCCGAGGATGGTGAGCTCACCTCCTAATGGCACCACTGGTGCTTTCTCAATGAAATCATTGATCTGCTGGAGCTCCTCGCGGCGTAAACGAGAGAGTTCACATGGAGGAGGAAGGAGCAAGGTGGCGCAGAGATGACATTTTAGAATATTAAAAAAACACAAGAAAGTGTTTTTCTGACCAGCTCTGCCAACACCAACAAGCCCAGAGGCACAGAACTGAAATAATATCACTTAAACATCATTTCTAAAGCTTGATTCATCGGGTGATTTTTAAAAATTCTTTCAGCCTCGAGTGCACACAAACAGCGTTTTGGGAGCCCCAAAATGGTACAAAAGAGCGAAAACATCTGGAAATGCTATTGTTGCATTTCTGTGGAAGGTCAAAACACCATGATGTTTATTGGCACAAATTTGATGATTATGATACATATCAAGACACGAGTCGCTGTTTGAAGTTGTGATATATTGTAAGCAAGGCGATATATTACCATCTTTTTCTCCGAAATTTTTTATTCATCATAAATCATGCTATGCATTAGAAAGAAAATCCAAATAAATTTAGTTTACTTTTATAAAATCAGAAGAACTGCATTCGTATTTCACGTTTCTTCTTACAAAATCCATCTATTAAGCCTTAATTACAAATCGATACATTGCTTTTGACAATCCGTGCAGTAACAGGAAATGAAATGTCAYGATGTTTCCATCATGTTTCCATCCAATTTTAATGTGAATTTTGAGCAAAACTTTTAAAATGTCTCACACACCCAAATTTTTTTTAAACAAACTAAATAAATAAACAAAATAAATGTGAAATAGATGTGTTTCCATCTATTGGTTTGGAGCAAATCAACCAGGCTGCACAAAGTTTAATTTCAGACGTTGACGTTACACATGGCTGTAATAAACAGAGGTTGCAAACTAACAGTGACCACACATCTCCCCTTTTGTGTATAGACTTATTTTCAAAAAAATCCAAAAACCACCTCAAGTGAGCCTAAAAACTTTTTTTTGCGAAATTGAGGAAGGTTTTAAAAATTTGCCAATTCAATCAACCATTTCATTGTAACCATTTCAATCAACTTCTTCTAAAACAATACTTCAAAATGCACATAAAAAATACGTTGATGAAGACACGGATATGGTATCAATATTTCCCCACAACCTTCTGAAAATGATGATGTCATAGTTCCATCTTCTGTCTAACATACATTGTAAACATGATTGCTTTTGTTTTGCAGACACCTTTTTCTCAACTCCAACACAAACCTACAGATGAAAAATAAGTTTTTGGCTATATTTTAGCTATTTTTAACTTATGAATTGTCATGTGTTTTGTTAAACTGCACAGTCTCCTTTCAAATCAAACCTTCTTATTTTATTATTTCAATAGGCAGACAAGGCTGATTAACAACATAACTTTGTTAAATAAAGTAAACCAAAACCTCTTATTACTATTATTATAATGGACAACCAAAAAAGGTTTTAATCACTATTGAACTGTCAACAATATCTGCACCACATCTTTCCTGTTTCTACATACAAGCTATAATAATTGTGTGAATTATTCTAAAGCATTCACACTGAGATCATTTTTTTCTTTTGTGTTTTATATAAAAGGAGCTGTCATCAACATCCTGAAAACCCTTCAAAATATTCAGAAATCTTTACTAAACTGGTTATCTTTTGTTCTGCTTCTGCTTTTTTCAACTTCTTTGTGCTAATTTCAGCTTCCTTCAGCTTCTATTTAGCCTTTTTCAGCCATTATTTTACTAATTTAAACTTTTTTGTACTTTTTTCAGCTTCTTTCTGTGATTTTAAGGTTTTTATACTTCAGCCGTTTTCTGTATTTTAGGTACTTTTTCTTCTTTTTATGATTTTAAGACTTTTAAGCTTAATTAAGCTGTTTTCTGCACATTTCAGCTGTTTTCTGTATTTTAGCTTCTTTTTCTTCTTTCTGTGATTTTAGGCTTTTTATCTTTCTTTCAGACRTTTTCTCCTGATTTCAGATGTTTTCTGTGCTTTTAGCAACGTTTTATCTAATTAGAGTTTTTCAGCTGAATTCACATTTTTGTGATATTTTCAGCATCTTTCTGTTTAATTCAGCGAACATACTCTTTCTCTTGTGCTAATTTAAGCTAGTTTTTAAAAAAGCTATTTTAGGCTAGTTTCAGCTTTTTTTYCCGATATGCAGCAAAAATCTTTCAGCATTTTGAAAGGCAGCATTTTCATACGGTCGAGGCCTTTTAAGGCCCTTCATCACTCAGGTATCAACACGTTTTCCTGTCTGTTCTGATGACAACATCAGGAGATGCAGGCAGCAGCTTCAGGCCAAGAGGTGTGTCTGAAAGAATTTTAAATCAGGCTGCGCAGGTGTGCATGCAGGTCTGTGTTGTGTGTTGGCCACAGCAGACATGCTGGTGGAGCTTCTCCCTCTCTGGTTGTTTTATATGATGAAACAAAGAAACACACAAAAAAAAAAAAACTTCCTGCTGGACTCCAGAAAACCCAGTGAGGACACTGACAAACAACACAAGACAGCTCGTCTCATTAAGTAAAGCTCCCTGGTCACAAACACACTGAATCCTCATAAAAGTAGCCAGTTGAACACATTTTGTGCACGCTCACATTCAAGATCTAATGAGGAGCATTACCTCATCTCCTCAATTGCTCTCCTCCCTCTGTTTTGTCCTTTCTTCCTAATCTCACACAATCTCAAATATTGCATCATGCGCGTGCACACACTTACTTCATATGCATATATTCATGCAGAAAAAGGGGCTGGGTGTGTGTGCTCACACGCGAGGACACACACAAGACACAAAAAGACCTCCTTATGTACCTCTTTGGAATGTCTCTGAACGGCTGCATTGTGAGATTCAGTCTCCTGCGATTACCTCACCTCTTCAACTTCTCTCCAGTGCGCGCACACACACACACATACACACTACAGCCCTGTTGAATAACAGAGCAGTAGAATAACATATTACTGGCCTGACCTTTGGACCTCCGTCTGCAGAGTCACACCTTAACCTGACCTCATCGAAGCTCTGCAGAGCACAGCGAACGTTTCTTAGAGCGTGAGACAGAAAGAGCGGGAGCCAAAGAAAATGAGGGAGAGGCGCCTTTCATCTCCTAATTCCTCTCATCAGTATGTCACCGCTGTGTGTCATCTTTGTGCGATTTGGAAAGGATCTGGCAAGCTGACAGTAAAGAAACAAAGCTTCAAAAGGGAAATAAAAACGTGCTTTTTGTGTCAAATTCTGCAAAAAGTTCCTGAAAAAAAAAAAAGATCCAGTAGCTATGATTACATGGACATCATGTAAAAAAAGCCCTGATCTGATTCAGCTTGATCTGAATGATTTTATCATTTGAGTGAGAAGGGTGCTTTATGCTGATCGATAATTAAAAAAAATGTGTGCAGGTAAACTCTTATGCTGATAATGTTATTCTGGTTGTTGAAAACTGACCTGATGTATTTCCACCTGGCTAGATGCTAAATATAGACATGTAGAGGAAGCAAAACTGGTCGGTTATTGATTCAACATTTCTATTAGAAACGTTGAAAGAGCTCAAAATGATCAAACGCCTTGATGGTTAAAAGGAGGAACATGAAGTTATTTCAGCGTTTACTGATTTTAACGTTTATGTTCATGACGGAAGTAGAACTTCTTCTTCTGTGGTTTCTTTAGGGTAAGTTTACAACACGTCTATATACTAAATAAAAGGCTAGTGTGTGTCGACGCTCATCATGATTGGATTAATTTTCATGTAGACAATACTTTCAGATTATTGAGCATGTATCACCTTTTAKTGTGAAAAATCCAAACTCGCCTAATAATTATGGCATTTATTGTTCATTAATATACAGATGAATAAACAAGACATCAGATAATAAGACTTTCATGATGTCTCATTAATAAACTTTATAAATGCATCATTTTGCTCTTCAGCTCTGTTATATTTCTTGTGCTCTCTCTTCTTCGTTGTTTTAACCCTGCGATGTAACACTTCACTAATCCCAAGAAAAACACCGACAGATGGCAAAGGTTCCAAGCCTTCCTGCATATCTTCAGGCCAGCTGACCAAGGCGCACACCTTTTCACCRTCATTTCCTCCTTTATGATAAATCCCTCTTATCTGTTCCATTTATATACTTTCTTTTTGTTCTATTCTCTGCCTGTCAACAGCAAAAAGCACATGCTGTGATTAAGATGCCGTTTTATTTTTCACTTCACCTCGCCTCCTTCTGGAACCTTTCAGCTCGACTTTATTTTTAACACCTCGTTTCTTTTTTTAATGTTTTTTTTWAATTCGGTTTTGTCTCTGTTGAAATGCAGAACAGGCAGCGTTCGGCATTATTGTCGCTTTGGTTGTGCACTTTCAAATTGGTGGGAAACATGCAAACTTTAGACCCACTGGGGAGGCATCTGGGTCCAACAAAGTGATGTTGTCCTCTTCTTCACACACATGCGTGCACAGAAACACACATGCACACTAAATAAATAAATAAATAAATAAAAAATCTGAATTAAAAAAAGGCAGTACGCGTCAGTTTGAAGTCCAAACGGGTGAGATCACCACTGTGGTAAAAATACAGCCGTCCTGGGAGAGAAATGTTTCTTACCAACACTTTCACACAATCAATGAAGCGCTCAAACACGCACTTAAATCTTGAGCATACACACGGATTTACAAGCATATTCACACACACACACACWGACATTTTCCAACTGCCACTACGACCACATCCTGAACAAATACATAATTCAAAGTAATTACACTGAGCGAGTCCCTCAGGACCCGGATTTACTTCTCCTGTTCAGAAAACAATGACCCAATGAGGGACGTCTTCCCATGACATCATGGAGGAAGTGGATCGCCTTTGTAAACAAGTGTTATTGATTATTTGGTGAATCGATGGACCCAAAAGGGGTCTTGGTTGTTTTTAGATCAATGCACAACAATTACTTTCACTTTAACATGTCGTTCAAGAAGCTGATCTGACAGCCGTGCATCGATTCCTGCAGGTCTATGGTACATTTTCTATCAACAATTTGAACAAATAGAACAATAACCACAGTTTAGAAATGTGTCCAGAAGGCAATCTAGTCTGACAAGCATCTAGAAAACGTAAAATAAAGAGTCATAATGCTTTAATATAATAACCCTCGTCCTGATTGAAGATCTAATATTAACCATTTAATATAGAGGAACAGTGTGATAATGATGAGGCTTTTTTAAATCTTTGATTTGGTTTGCAAGAAAATAAAAACAGCATCTTCTCAGTTGCTCCATCATCAGCCTCTTTCCTTCATTTAAAACTCTGCAGCATCTCTACACGTGATCCATCCTGCAGCACCGATTCACATCACGTCACAAAAAATAAAGCATCAGTGAATGCAAACATGCAGACTTTGTCRGCCCCACCCACTCCCGCCCCGTGCATCCGAACCTACACATCACATAAGCGCAGACGCGGCTGCGAGCTCCACTGACCCCTTTGATACAATAAAAAAATTAAAAAATTAAAAAGCCACCCAAACAACAGCCGACGCCATTGGCTGAGTTCTGCCAGGGAATATTTTTCTGCCTCTGTTGTCAGGGAAACAGCAGAAAAAGCAAAGACCGAAATGGAAGAGGTGTGATGACTTCTTTTCTTTTTCTTTTTTCTTTCTGAAGGAATGGAGCAAAAATAAGCTGTGAAGATAATTAGGAAGTGTGTGAAGCGGGGAGGGTGACCATTGACAGGGAGATTTTCATTAATATGTCTGATCAGACGAGCTGAGGAGGAAAATCCGGGCTTTCAGAAACCATCAGGACGAGTGTGCGTGTGGTCTGATGCATATATGTGACTGCACAGTGTTCAGTCCATCAAACTGATCTGGAGCCTCCTTCCTCAGCATCCATGTGATTAATGAAAAAGCACTAATCTCCCAGCAGAAGGAGAGAAGTGAGAGGATAAAAAAAACGGAGACGCAAGGAAAAAAGTACAGATTTTTCAAAGCGGCGTGTCTCATCTCATCTCATTTCCACTTCCAACAGAGGCAGATTACACTCTCCTTTTTCTTCTGACACATTTGGGATGGATTTATGAGCCTTTGTGGGTGCATGAGTGTGTAAAGTTGCAGCCAACACATTCAAAATGATCTAAACTCAGAAAGCCTATTAACAGTCCTGCTGAGGCGCAGTTACTCTCACAGGGCTTAGCGGACAGTATGACAGGATATTTAACGGTGGTTATTAAGAAAAAAAGGCTTCACGTTGCTGCAGTGGTGCTGGGGAGGATATCGCCTCCAGAGAAGCTTAAACATCAAAGTCTTCAGGAAACTTTGCATCATGGGAGCAAGCCGTTTCACCTCCTTCTCCCTCTGCTGTCTTAAGATACTCGTGAACTTTAAACCTCTAAACGTCAGCATCCAAGTGGTGATAACAGAGGAGGAATAAATAAAACCTTGCTGTGTTGATCAGTGACACCTGCTGGCTAAAATGTGCAACAACAACCTGCTTGATAAAGGTTGAAGAGACAACATAAAAAAAGAAGGATTTTCAAAAATTAAAATAAGCTATTTGAAAATTAGTTTCATTTATGCTAGACACCTACGACACACACACGCCCAAACACACACACCCAGACACTGATGCACTTATGCATACCTGTGAGGAGGGAAACTTTGTGGAAGGTGCCCTCCAGCTTCCCCATGAGAATGTGCACAAAGCCATCTTTGGACAGGTGTCCCGCTTCTTTGGAACTCTGGTCGTAAACCACCACTTCCTGCTTCCTGCCCAGCTCCACCTGCACAAAAACATGAACAACAAACAGAAAAGAAGAGTTTAATAAAAACACCGTGGYGGACAAAACAGCAAGGAAGCCAAAAATTGCAAATTTGACATCAATTCTAAGCATTTGGGTGCTATTTTTGGAGAACTCGTGCACCTGAAGTACAGGTTTTGGGGGATATTTCTCGCTTCTCAGCTGTTTGATGACATGATGATAAATGAGCACTATGACTATTTGACCTTTGCACAGTTTCCTCAAACGCTTGAGGACTTAAGAGTCACCAGGAAGCAACAAGCAGGAAAAGAAAAGGAACCTGCAAAACACCATTTTGTGTTGTGATAATAAACACAGGCTGGAGTCGGTTGTAAAAATAAAAGATTATAAAACAAAAATGCACGAGGGCTGAAAACTGCACAGCTCAGACACTGCTGAGCCACTTGGCTGTTGTTGTGGTAGATCAGAAAACACAGCACCGTGGAGGAGGGCGTTGGGGATCTGCTGCACCCGAGTGACGCTGCTGATATCAGAATTCGATTAGGAGGACGCGAGCATGCGCCGACGTGACGAGCAGGGGGTCGGTGGGCGTGGCGTGAACACGCACACGTGACCGCACGCAATCCTGCCGGGGCTGCGTTTGCTCTCCCGTGTTGTCAGGCAGGCTTTTGGTCACGTGCGTGGTGAGGCAGCGCCTGCTGCAGCTATGAATCACTGCATCAMTGAAGCACCGCTGGACAGGAGAGGGAGGGGAGGGCACTTAACAGAGGAAGGGATGGAGAGGGTGTGGATGCTGGGGGTGATGGAGGAGAGTGGAGACAGATCTAAGGCAAATAAAAGGAAACACAAAATCAGGACACAATGCAAAAGGAGGAAGCGTGAAGGGTAATTTTTTTATAAAGTACCTCAGTAATTTATTCCACAATGTCACCAACRTCAAAGCAAAACAAAGCTTCTTAGACTCTCACTTTCCAAAAGCTAAAAAAAATTCATCCTTCAGATCTCAAACTGTGACATACAACTCTCCAAAGCTACCGATGTGTGTATCAGAGGTTTGGAAGACAGCCAGGCAGGTGATTTAGACAGGATAACAGCAGTCTGTGAAGTCTGGTGGGAATATGCTTCAGTCCGGTAAAACCAGACTTTCCTCTATCTTTACGTGTCTGTATGTAACAGTCATGCTATGCTTCAGGCGGTACATGTTATGAAAAACTTAATCCAGTTAAAAATCTAGTTCATTACTTGAAATTTTTATTAATTTTGTCAGAACGTTGGCAGATAATCTGTGACTTTATGTTTAATAGAAACAATCAAATAATTTCAAGTTTAGCTTGTTGAGAGAATTTGACTGATCTGAATATTTCATATTTATTATATTGTAAGTTAACATTATCTCATTTTCAGACATGTCAACCCCTTTTGACGTTTACCTGTATAATGATCCTCAAAAATTTATAATTTTCAAAAAAAAATCGGCTCCTGCAGCACAAAACAGGAGGAAAGGAGGACGCGAGAACTTATTTCTAGCGGCAAACTGTTGGAAGATGCGTATTTGATGTTATTTATTTATTTTTAACATCCTACAGGCTTTGACTTGTTAAATAAAATTGAAACTGACTTTTTGAAAAAAAAAATAACTCATGAATCTTGAAAAAGTCTGTGAAATTGCTCTATACCTCCGTACACCTGCAAAATGATGGAAAATCCGTGYAAATTACAGATAATTCATATTAGGTGACATGTAGGCATTTTTCCTCTACTCATCAGTGTCTCCCTGTGTACACTCATCTTTACTAAGCTTGGGTAAATATGTCTAATAATCTTGATATTTTCAGTCTGATCTCACAGCGCTTGGATTAAAGTCTACATTCATGCACAGCAGAACACAGCCTTGTCATTTTTTTATATCAGATGAACTTTGTTAAAAGTCAAAGCCTTCTACCTGCAAAATTATGCAGATTGTTAAAAAACACACAAAGTATAAAACCAAATCAGCACAATGTTTTTCCTCATATTGATTGAAAAATGTCTGAACGGCTGCCAACTCCTGTTTATGTAAGGAAACAGCTGAAGTGACTGAAAAWAGGTCAGTGCTAGTGACGTCCACGGTGGAGCTTGCTTGGGGGGGGGGGTCGAGAAGTTTTGAGACTTTTGATGTACTGGTTTCAGCTCAGAKTTGTAGAGTCGATGCGGATAAAGGTACCTAAATAAAGCAGATAAACCGCAGGTTAAAGCTGCACGTTCTGCGAAGCGCGTCACATGAAAAAATTCTGCTGCAAAGTTAGAGGTCGGCAACCCGAGGCTCGGGTCGTCTGTCAGACTGCGGCATCTCATCCCTCTGCAGTGCTACAGCACCAGTGCTACTACAATCCTGGCCCGGGCAGCACTGACGCATGCACTCTGCAGGGGCTGTAAACAAGGAATGCCGAGGGAAGGAAAGAGGAAAACGACGAAGGAAAAAAGAAAATCGGGGAAGGGATCACAGGGAAACCTAAAGGGTAGGGAGGAATGAGTGATTTAAAGTAGAGTGTAAAAGAAGAACAAAATGTTTTACTGGAACATCAAATGCTAAACTCTCGCAGCATTCGGGCTTTCTCATAGGAAATAGAGGCTGGCGTAAACAGAGTGGTCACAGGGGAGGTGTCAAGTCTCTTGCCTTTTATTTTGCAGCGGATAAGGGCAAATTAAAAAAAGAAAAAGAAAAGGAAGTTGTACAAACTGTAAGTGTAATAAATGAAGATGTTTGTCACACATTGTGCAATACAGCGGGTAAAATAAGTATTGAACACGTCACCATTTTTCTCAGTAAATATATTACTAGAGGTGTTAATGACATGAAATTTTCACCAGATGTTGGTAACAACCCAAGTGATCCATACATACAAAGAAATCAAACCATAAATGTCCAAAAATGAAGTTATTTGTACACACCAATGCCACTAGTTTCTCCATACAGGAGG
>NW_013952433.1:2677273-2678723 GCF_001266775.1 Austrofundulus limnaeus | reverse complement strand
CACCTCTAGTAATATATTTACTGAGGAAAAATGGTGACGTGTTCAACTCTTATTTTACCCGCTGTATGTAGCAAATGGGACAAAACCGAGGTCTGGGACGAGGTTAAAAGTCAGGTTCTTACTGTCAGTCCTCAGTTAGGAACAGTCTGTTCACACAAACTGACGGGAAACGTCAAAAAGATAAATGCAGAACTTGTGCAAGAAAGTGAAACAGGGTTTCCCCTGACTTTAGTAACACAACTGACCAGAGACAAGGTTAGTGCTGAGAGGAAGAGTGTGTATGAGTGTGTGTGTTTTTGCAGGACACAGCAAACTGTCTAAAAATGCCCCAATGGAAACTCTTCATTTTACAGTAAAATCTCAACCGCGAAGTGTTTTATGTTAATTTAAGAAGACATTTGTTGTAAAGTTGAAAGGTTTCTTTTTTTTGTTTGATTTTCATGTTTTGTGCTGCAGTGGGGACTATAAAGGTGAAACACTCATGGACATTTGTTGCGTGTCTCCATAATTAGGGGAGGCGGTTTAGAAAAGCCAACATCGAGAGTGGTTTTGTGTTCAAATGAAGAGTTAGTTGTTTTTTTGTCAAAAAAATTACATTTAGAAGCTTATCCCCTCTGGTTATGGGTCAGAAAGCTGAACGTTTTTTGTTTATGCATAGGAACTATTATGTTTCGGTCAGCTGGTAACAACTTTGCATGTCTTTGCAGTTTGACTGCAGTGGTTTTAAGGGAAAGTTAAGTGAAGAAAGTTAAGACCTGTGAAGGAATGAATAAAGCCAACTGTGACAGAAGAGCCGTGGTCGTTGTAAAACACCGAATGAAGCATTTTGCCAAAAAAAGTCTAAATGATTTTGGTGTTTTTACAGGAGCACTCTTTGAGGTATAGGCTAGCTTTGCAGCTGGAGGCTCCAAAACCATTCAACTCTTTCACAATGATATCTTAGCTGAAGGCTTGGTGCACATGTGGGCCACTGACCCCTCGTAGTAAAGGATCTACAAGTTTACAGGTCTAACATTACAACATGCACCTCTGGCTCCTATAAAGTCACCACCCGAGGATGGGATAATGTTTGACACTGACAGCTGCCACTGCCCTGTTTGTTTCTGTAGGTGAGATTAAACTGGGTATCTTCTATATTAGTGAGGCCCAACGAAAGCACAGTACTGAACCTGTGTATAAATGCATAGAGGTGTGTTATTACAGCAAGGTGGTGAAAGTCCCTCATGAGCATTGATAGGTTTATAACTGACCTTTTTACACCTCATGTGGTCAGAACATCTACATATATATACAGCGGGTAAAATAAGTATTGAACACGTCACCATTTTTCTCAGTAAATATATTACTAGAGGTGCTAATGAAATGAAAGTTTCATCAGTTGTCGGTAACAACCCAAGTGATCCATACATACAAAGAAATCAAACCGTAAATGTCCAGAAATGAAGTTATT
>NW_013952433.1:2673301-2675962 GCF_001266775.1 Austrofundulus limnaeus | reverse complement strand
AATTTCATGTCATTAGCACCTCTAGTAATATATTTACTGAGAAAAATGGTGACGTGTTCAATACTTATTTTACCCACTGTATTCATCTACAAGCTCCAAATCATTTTAAATTATTTGTCAACCAAGAATATAACAAAACTATTTCATACAAAAAAGTATATATATATATTAGAAGTAAACATTTACACACGGTGTTTTCATGTTTGTTTTAATGGTGTCACTGTTCTACAGCAATGACCTCATCCAAAGTAAATATGATGTTTCAGTTTCTGTGGAAAAACCACTGATAGCTATTGTATCTTTAAATGAGGAAGAAAGAAACGAATGAAATTYTAATAGGATAAAAAAATCCCAGTGTTTTCCCACTGACTGGTGAAGAGAAAATTTTTTGAGTCATCAAGAAAAAGTTTTCTGTTCTTCTGGTTTTGTCAGCTTGCGGCACGCAAAACACTCACATGTCTTTTAATTTCAAATTTTACTTAGGCTTACAGAAAACTCCAATAAAAACAATAAAATCCTTAAACTTATAGTCATTTCTCCGTTTTCCCTGACTTTCTGTCACAAGTTCTCACAGCAAAGGGGATAAAATGCAACATATGGTGTGTCATCAGTGAGCTGATGCAGAGCTTCTTTGTATAAATGAATTATCGGGTCACGTGGTGTTTCTCTCCGTTCAGCGGGGCACTTAGCTGATCCACCAATTAAGATCACAGACCCCTTGCCTGGACTGGTGGCGGCGAGAGCTGTGCAGAAACAAACGTCTGCAAACCTCAATGAACTGAAGCAATGGTGTGAAGAAGAGTCAAACAGGAAATCACCGGTGAGGTTAATGCTGATGAAGGTGGTTCTACAAGCTGCTGGATCAGGAGATGGATTTAGTTTTTTCACACAGTTTTTACGTTGTGGGTTTGATTTGGTTTATAATAAATAACGACGCAGTGGGATCTGCTGCATGTCTGTGTGCTTAAAATCTAAATCACTTTAATTATGTCATGAGAAGAAGCCACAACTTAATGTGAAAAACAGGCTGACAATTTTCTTTTTTTCACAGATAATTTGCTCCTCTTTCCCACTGCATTTTCAGAAGTGTTTTTTAAAACGACCCAATAATAAACTTATTCTTTGTTTTTGTTACACAACTTCAGCATCAACAAGCTAAATATATCAGTCCTAATTTTGAATTTCTTAGTAATAATCCAGGTTATTCCAGTGCTGATTTACTATCTCAGTTTGCACCGTAACTATTTTTTCTTTACGTTATGCGTTTCTGCCTCATTATGCAAATAAGGTGGGCAGTTCTCATTGGATCAGCTCCTATCCCATTGGTCAACAGACAGGAAGGAGCAGGAACTGTGTTTTGCCTCAGTTTAGCTTAAAGTTTAGTTTAAAAAAGGGCAAGGAGGAAAACACTTATGCCTTTATTTTACACTAAACTTTATCCTTTAAGCTAAACTGAGGCCGAACATGGACAGTAGATCTGCACATGGATCCTGTCTGTTGACCAATAGGAGAGGAGCTGACCCATCTTGTTTACATAATGAGGCAGAAATGCACAAGGTAAAGTAAAAACAGGAGACAGAGAAATGTAAAAGCAACACATGGAAATAAAAAACTTGTGGGAAATACATATATAATCATTTAAGAGACACAAATGTGTGTGAAAGTAAAAAGGAAAAACAAAAATATAAATATATTTTTAAAAACAGTAAAATTTTAATTATGTGCTAAATATATATTTTTGGAACTAAGATGGGGGAAAAGTATGAAGGTCAATTAAATTATAAAGCATGAGGTAAAGTTCTCCTTTGTTTATACATTTCTGCTTTTATTTCTAATTAGGTCAGTTTCTATACACACATTTCTTAATTTAAAATAAGTAAACCTCATTATTAAAACAGCATCTAATTGTGTCCGTCCTACATCTAGTAATTTTTCTGCCTCTCTTCATGCCACAAAACAACAAAGAAAACGTTTAATATTGTAAGAATAAAATGCGTCTTGTTCTCCAAACAACTTGATCCAAGCCGAGGCCTGTGGCCCACATGCAGGAGCTTCCCTGGGCCGGCTGCTGGCAGTGAAAACCTCTGGTCCATCTGTCAGACAGCCTGACCGGCTGCACCCTCACAGCAGCAGAGATTATCCAGGCTTAAACCAAGAAACCAGCAGCTCGTCAGAGAAAGCACCAGGAAGCCCCGTTATGACTAAGCCTGTGGCGTCTCTCGCCAGTCAAAAGTCCTTCGCTACGTTACCTACAGAATCCCGCTGCATCTGATGGAGATCATTAATAAAAAAGGAAATTGATGAAAAAGGACACCGATTTCATTGCTGCTGAGATAGTCATTCAGCTCAGTGAACGTGAGAACCGGGAGCTTTTTTTTTTCTCCTATTTGAAGCAGGGTGAATGCAGCGCCCTGGGGGATGCAGGCTATTACTTCTCAATGGGATGTTAGGCGAGAGGCAGGAGGTGGGAGGCGGAGGCAGCAGCCCATCCATGACTACTCTCAACACTGTTCTCCCGCTTCCTGCATTCACTTCCTTAACAAAGAGCCACAATGGTGTCCTTTGCTGTCTTGGCTGGCTGAGACGGCTCCTGGCGATGCTCAGAGCCATGTGTGTGTGTGTGTGTGTGTGTGTGTGTGTGTGTGTGTGTGTGTGTGTGTG
>NW_013952433.1:2660417-2673291 GCF_001266775.1 Austrofundulus limnaeus | reverse complement strand
GTGTGTGTGTGTGTGTGTGTGTGTGTGTGTGTGTGTGGGGTTATTGAGAGCTTGCTCTAACACCACACAGCCAGCCTGCACGTGCCCAACCTGCGGCCTGCCAGTGGCCAAACAAAAGAGATGATGTCATGCTTAGCCAATGACAAAAGAGTCTAGGTCTGTCAGGCCCGCCCTTCTCACCCGGCTGGTTCCAGCCTTATCCAGCTTTAGCATTAATCAAAAGCCTTATCCTCTTTACCGTGGGTGGGGGGATGAATAATGAAGCAGCCGTGGTGTRAGTGCGGTCAGCGAGAGGAAACAAACTGGGAAGGAACAGGTCAGCAGCGACGGCCGCGGACCACGTTTTGCAGCGGAGCCGTCATGAGAATTAAAGCGAGACAAAGGAGGAAGCACGGCTCCGCTGGGTGCCACAGTGTGACATCTGCCAGGCACAGGGCCTCACACAGAGACGAGCCCAACATAGAAACACATTCAAGCCGATAATGAAACTCATACCCACGACTAAATTCAAAATGTTTCCAACGTCACACACACCGCTGCAGCTTTCAGCTCTTTCAGATTCTCTTACCAAGCTCTTGTTTTGGTTGCTTCTTTTCCTCGTGCATCATCCAGCTGAAACATTTTAAATGATCCTGTCTGAGTAAAAAGACATTTGTGTGCACAAGAATCTTTGAAGCTCTTGCAGAGTGAAGCAGCAGGTGCACAGAAACACTTTAAACCCATTTAATGTGGCAGCTGAGCTGGAGGTCACTTTATTTAATAGAGTAAAATATCATAATCCATAGTTTAGTGTTTTTAAATATTCTAATTCAAAATGGTCGTAGTTTTGCTAATGGAATTAGTGATGTGATAGTATTTTACTACCAAAGTATAAACATACTAACATTTAAACAAAATCTACAAATGAAGCAAAGAATGCTCTAATTTTGAAATTAAATAAATATATTTATTTGTGTTTTTGACAAGGCAGATCATAGAGCAGAATAATCAGGTTCTGCAGTCAGTTAATTCTATTAAATAGTGAAAAAAATGGCGACAATGTGTAAAACATAGGAGACATTAGCCTATGAATGGTGAAGAGGATTAGGAAACAAAATGCAGTGTTTATTTTGAAATTATTTTTATGCGATTATTTAATTTTGGAGGGCAGGGTTGTCTTTTCACTTTCTGTCGGCTTCAAAAGCAGGACGGATTTGCATCTCGTGTAAAGAAKATAAAACAGGAGGAGGTCGTAAAAATGTTTTACACAACAGAAGACACGCCTCTCTGATCTGCTCCTGGCAACCAAGGTATTAAACAACAAAAACATTTAGATTTTATGGACAGTCATTCTGGGTCACACCTTCCAGAAAAATCTGAATAGCCTGTCAAGCGTCAACGGTTTATTGTGAGACGTGTAGCAAAGTCAAACGATTAAAAATAATGCTTGAAACCAGAAAAGAAAGACACCCAGAGCTCGTTGTTGGCTTTAAGGCTTATGCAAAGAAACGATACGAGGGGGACAAAACACCCTCCCGCCCTGCACTCTGCCAAGGTTTCCCCTCTCATACTTCCTTCAGTTTCACACAGAGCCTAAAAATACAGGGGGCCGGCATGGCACAGGTGGACCGGCCATGGAAAAAACTCGGTCATATTCAAGGAAGAAGTCATGGAAAAGGCAAGGATCCGATTTCAGGGCCACTGATAAGCTACAAATCTGCACTATCCCCCGCCTGAGGGCCAAATATAGCCCCCACAGATGTGATGCAGGCCTGGACTAGCACGACCCTGAACCAGGCGAGTTCACGAGACTGGCTGCTGAAGCGGAGCCTTACTCAGTAACTCAGAGCGATATTAATCTGACCTGAATCTGAAACTTCTGATACAGGAAACAAACGGCTCTGAAATAAAATGGTGCGTGAATAAAGCAAGCAGTGCTCCAACGTTGTTTAAAAAGCAAGCTTGCAATGAGACCTCTGATCTTTGGGCAACAATTATTTATCATTTCCTTTATGTTTCATTAGTTTTATATTTTATTGCAGCCATTTCAATAAAACTAAGATAATCCCACTGCAAAAATCAGCCACTTAAAATAAGCTTTAAAATACTAGATCAGGGCCATTCAACTGGTTCATTCATCTCTTAAACCCAAAGCTCTGGTTTTCCACTTTGATTAGTACAAGTTGTTTTAGTTTGACATAGACATGTGTGCTATCTATAGAATCATCAGAATCTTGGCTAGAATATGGTAAAAACATTTCTATGAGCATCCAAGTCTGCTAAAACTACAAGCAGTTCAATATAAAACTATGAAAGTGAAAAGAAAATTGGTTTAGAAACGTAGCAAGTCAGAAATGTCATAATAATATGTGTGTTAAATAGGAGGCATAATGTGTTAGTTTTGTTTTTGGTGTTGTTTTATTACCACTGCTTTTATTACATTGGRTTCTGTATGTTGTATTCAAAGGTAATAGATCTTTATAATAATTGATTTATTTACATAATGACTTTAATTGCAGGATGTTTTCCCCCGGTGCTGTTGGCCTGCAGTAACTGTGGCTCCCTGAGCAATTAAGTTGAATAGCCCTGTACTAGATTATTGTTTTAATCTTCTCAAATTAAGTGAAATAATCTGCCAGTGTAGTAAGACAATTGCACTTGGTAAGACTTCTTAAAATAAAACATATTTTCAGGCTAACAAGATTACATTCTGATATTGATTATCGGTCTCAAAACAAGATCAAAAATACATTTTGGCAGGAAAAAAAGATGGTAAGTTTTGGTTAAATTGACATTTTTTGCAGTGCATTGAACTATAACTCCATTATTCTAAAATTAACAAAGATTAGCTCCAAGTTTTTCTTTGCATATACCACAGGAAAACACGTCATTACCAAAAACTGTTTGGTGCAAACACACTGCAAAGTCAAGTGACAGTCCAGCCATGATGTCAACACTTGAAACACACGCAGCACTGCATTCAAAATGACAAAAACACACTCCTCTTCCACACAAACCATCGTCCCGTGGAGCTCGGACTCACCTTCACCTTGCCGTTGGGCTGCAGCAGCTCAGTGACGGACACCTTGTCCTGCTGCAGTCGCCTCTTCACCAGCTTGGAGTAGCAAACGTTGACGGCACCTTGCACGTGGGAGGCGTTGAACTCGGAGAAYGTCCGGCTGTCAATCACCAGCAAGCGACCCGTGCTCCTCTGGATGAGGCTCGCCAGGCGCTTGATGTCCATGGCGCTTCGCTTGCTGGGCCCCTTCTCCCCTGCCATGATGCAGCCGAGTGGCGGGCGGTCCGTAAGGGATGGGGGGTTCAGAGGGGACAGGTGGAGGAAGGGATGGGGAGGAGGAGAGGTCAGTGGAGGGAGGCTACCGCCATAAGATCCATGGTGCCTGAAGAGAGAGGGGCGATAGGAGCAGAAAGAAAATGTAACAAAAACAAATGACAAGCATTCAAAAACGAATGCTAGAGCTATTATTGTCGAGCTCTGACATTCAAATTACCACGATCAGTTCGGAGATTCTGAWAATGATGAAGCTCACGGGTCTCTCCTCGTGTTTCAAATCACTGCCATAAATAAAAGCCATTAAGCGCTGCAAAGTGACAATAGCAGCTCTTTTGAGCATGAGCATCTATGCTTTGGTGATCTATTTTTGCGCTTTTGTATCATCTTTTATTAGCAAGCTTTGAGACCCTCACGAAAATAACCGCAATGTTAAACACCAGTTATTTAAAGGCCTAAAAGCCGAAGGGATTATTAATCAGTGCTTGGATCTGAAGGAGCAGCATGCTTCCAAATAAAAGCACTCCAGACTTCAAGGGCCAATGTTATGTGTTTCTCAGGCATATATTTAAATACTATACCATAATAAAGTATCTATGTCACCTTTAGCTGTTATTAAAATGCTGTTTTTATGTTTAAATAGAAAATAAACTTATCTTCTCATCACTTCCTCTTCTAAACGCCTTGAAATTGGCCTCTGTCTCTTTAAGAACCACCTTCTACTTCTGTTCCATCCATTTCAGTGCATTGTTTCACGCATGATGCAGTTTACTTGGCATCTGAAAAAACATTTCCTCAAAGGTATTTTGAATCTGAAAAGAGCTTCACTGGGTGAGAAGTAGTGTTAAGAGCAGCAGACAGTTTAAGTTTCACTTTCACTCGTTTGCTTTGTTACTGCCGAGAGCCTGCAGGAGTCATGGGCGGGGTGTGTGGAGGTGTGCTCCGTGATGAGGAAGTTCGGCTTAAAGACACGTCCCAGGGGCGTTTCTGGTCCCCACCTGTCGTTTTGCTCCTCAGCATGGTTTCCTAAAAACGCTGCAGGATTTCTCAAACATGCGTGAATGAGTCAGAGCAAGGCTTTGGGTATGTTTTTTATGAGAGTGTAACATTATTACATGATATAAAAATCAAAAAAGTTGGTTTAACATGATATTGCCCCTTTAAATTAGACATACACAAGAATGATATGCAGATGTGCGAGTCTGATCTGGCAGCTGTTGATCGCAGCTCTTCTGCCCATGAAACAGGAAACTGAGGGTGTGAGATAAATAAAGCCGGGGAAATTTCGAGGGCAGGTTTGAACACAAGCGAAGGGCCCTGTGGGACATCCTGAACATGCATCTGTGTGCGAGCGWGTTTGTTTGTGAGTGTGTGTGAACAGAGAAATGTCCACAAACTCCATGACCTGCCTCCTCCTATCCATCGCTCCCAAAACCGCTCGCATCTCCGCCCACGCTCACATTCACCACAACATTTGCACCAAAAACACCCCCGAGTCCCACAATCACATCCAAACAACAATCAGGGTTTATGACTGCTTTTGTGCGATTAACAGTTTTTTCCATGCGAGGCTACTCAAAACTTCATTCATTTGAAATTATTTTATAGTCAAAATAACACCTTGTTACGTTGATTCTTTGGTTAAGCGGGTGTCATGTGACAAAGCAAGAGGCTCAGGATGTAAACACGTTATTTTACTTATCTGCAAGCACGTGGTGACATGAAAAATGGATGGACTCGAGTCATGTTTACCCTTAAGCCTAAACTGATCTTTAAAAAAGGGAGAGTGCAAAAGAAAGAGGCGTGGAAACAGATAGGGCAAGAGGAGGAAAACAAAAGAAACAGTTTGAGAAAGGCAGAAAAAAAGGTGGTGAAAAAAAATAGAAAAGGTGGTGAAACCTTTTTTATCTGATTGTTTTGGAATGACAGCAAAACCTCTCTGCTCTGCAGCTTCTCACTCGTGTTGTGGCTCTGGCATGCCTGTGCAGAGACGAAGAACGAAAAAGAGCTTTCCAGGCTGTAAACTCCACCAGATCGAGGTGAGGGAGGAAAAACTGAGGCGACGACAGAAGTGTTAAAAAATCGTGAGAAAATGGTAAAACGCTGTTGGTCTGGCAAACTTTTTAGGGTGTACACCACCTCCTGAGCTAATCAGCAGCTCCCTGCACCAATTTGAAAAAAGCAGGTGAATTAAATGGATGGATGGAAAGAATAACCAAAGAAAAAAAACATTCATTTTTATTTAGACTGATTGCAAATATACAAATAGCTTTGCTTAGCTTTTTCTGYCACAAAGGCATATATTTCCCATATAATCAACTCTTCAAACCATAACATAAATGCACAAGTGATGCTCCTGCCTGACACACCTGATGCGAAGGAAACAGAACATGGACCAAATCGCTTTGATGCAGTTAAACACAGACGTCCTGCCTGTTTTGTTAGATGACAACACAATAAGATGCGCAAAAAATAGAACGTCATTCACAACAAAAGCACCAAATCATAGAGATAACATACGAATGACATGATCAGATTCCACAAACTCAATGTGAATCCGTCTGCACGTTGCTCTGATTGAAACCTGCAGCATCCAAAGCACCAACAGAACATGCAGTGAACTCATCCAATCTTCAAACAGCTCCGTGGCAACACCTACCAGACACATTCCTGATACATAATTGATCCCTGTTACACCGTACCGTCTCTGGAGGGCAGCTGAGGAGCAACACAGCTTTCCAGGGAGGGAATCTTCCCCCCACCCCCACCCCTCAGTGTTTCTGTGTCCCAGCTGCTGAGCACAGCATCTGACGCTGCAAATGTCTAATGGCGACCGCTCTCCCTCCCACCCAGAGCCTCACAATTTTTTTCCCTTTTCTCCCTCTCTGAATCCTTTCTTCCTTCTATCACTTTCTTCCTCTCTTTTGTGCAGTAGATGGGGACGGGGAGGGGAGCAGGATTCGTGTTTTTTTTTTAAATTTTTTATGTTATTCGCGTGGTGGTGAGAGACCGGAGCGCAGCATCTTTCTACGCAAACATCCCGCACGGTTAAAAAAAAAAAAAAAAACTCAGAAAAAGGCGAAGGGAAAAGAAAATGAATTGAGTGAAGATGATGATGCTAATGTAAACAACCAGCATCGTGCCTCATCTGCTTACATATTTTTGCTTCTTATTATTTGGCAGCAGCCAGGTGTTTGCTGTGAGACTGTGGCTGAGTGGAGGAAAAACAAGCATGGAGGGGATGAAGCAGGTAGACAGACCGCGTGCAGAACCAGAGCAGACTCGGTTGTTGCCATGGTAACAGCCAGGCTAGGGTGAACGGAAGAGCGTGACGGTCAATGGGACGCTTCTGGTGCTGATGCTGGGTGAGGATGCAACAAAAATAATAATAATAATAATAATAATAAAAAAGAGACGTAAAGTAAAAGAAACAAAAACATTTAAATTGAAGATTAAACAGATTTTCTCATTTTGTTCCAGCCACCAAAATTTAAAGCATCTTTAAAATATTGTGACATCTTAAAGCTAACGACTCTACGTCTTCATGACACGGGTTGTTTTTGATTCGAAATTTTTCTGAGACGCCCTGATTCTGATGCGCATTATGCAGTGTTGCATAAAGTACCACAAAGTGTTCCTTGAGTAAAAGTAGAAGTATCTTTCCAAAAAATTACTTTGGTAAAAGTTCAAGTCTCCTTTAGGAAAATTACTTGAGTAAAAGTCTTGAAGTATCTGATATTTTTGTCCTTAAGTATTAAAAGTAAAAGTACTGATTTAAAATGAGCAGTTAGAATTTACATAAGGACATTTATTAGATGACCTCCCTCCAAAAAAGGCAGAAATGATTATATTGTATTTAAACAATTAATTTATGTTAAATTTAGGATGCACTAGTCCAGTTGTTTCAGTTTATATACATACTGTATATCAAGGCTGCACAAACCTTTTCCCCAAAATGAAAATCTATCTGAGGGCTGTGGCCAAATGCAATAATATAATTCATGAAATACAAATACTTCTTAAGTACAGTCTTTTTATTTTAATGATTACGTCCTGCTGGAGTGTGACATGATTTGTTTGTGTACAAACTAATACGGTATCAGAATTGAATATATTTGTACTTCTCATTCAACCACAAAATTAAAAGTTAAATTCACTCTATCTAGGAGGCACAATTTATATGAATAGTATTTATTTATTACAATAACAAGCTGGAATGAAAACAAGCAAAAATGAAATAAAAGTAACGACTTTCTGCTTTTTGCCTTTTTTAAAAATGTAAAGGAGTAGAAAGTGCAGCTAAATGTGTGAAAATGTAAGAAGTAGAAGTAAGAAGTTGGCCAAAAAATTACTCAAGTAAAGTAGAGATACCCAAAAATTCTACTWAAGTACAGTAACAAAGTRTTTGTATTCACTTTTCAACTCTGGTTTTATTCCTGTTTAACCCTTTAGGATCATTTTCTTAGCTTTTTCAAAATCAGAGTTAAAGTGGAATCACAAGGCTGCATCGCCATAAAGTTCAAACCAGTAAACAGACAAATAGCAGAGACATTATTGGGCCTCATGCAAGAACATGTTCGTATTCTTATCCTAAATTTCTCTTACTTTTGTTCGTACAAAGGGTTCGTACGAACATGTCACGTCAGATTCAACAAACTCTTCTATCTTCAGGAAAAGTGYGTAAATGAGCTGCGYAAATTCCACCTGTTCGTATCCAGCTGCTCGTGCACGCGAGAGGAGATTAGCATAATTACCACCCCAAAAACACCATATAAGGCTATGTTTCCTGCCTCAGATACAAGGAAGTGTCCATTCATGAAAATGACAGCGAAACTAAAAAAGAAGAACTTTACGAGTTCAGAGGTTGAAGTCCGTCTGTCAGAGATCCAGAAAATAAAATCTGTCATTTTGAGCAGGTCAGCTGTGGAATAAAAAGAGCTGCTAAAAGCATAAACAACGGTGTTAAATCATTTTCATTTATTCAGAAGACACACYGTCGCGCAACTAACTTTATCACACAGATCCCTTGAGTCAAGTTTAACTTCTGCTCAGCTTTGAACAGTCTACAAAACAAAATAAATTGTTCATTTTTTAATTTAATTAGAATAAAACGTGATGTTTTCTAGAATGATCAGTGTGATTTAAGGGTTAAAATTAATAAATGTGACTCAACCAGAATAAACAGAGGTTCGTAACTGATGGTTTCAACACATAACAAATATGACTCATGGTGTTTTGAAGCCCATAGTTTTGAATAATAATTTGATGACATCTTTTGTCCAGCGTACAGCTCTTTGAGTTTGCATTGAAATGGTCCGAGTTGTGTTGTGTCAACTCTGGCACGGCACGGCTGACTGTTTGGGTTTAACATCTTCTCTGTAGCCAAAACATTTCCTCGTCACTGACAGAGTGTTCTGCGTCTGGAACGTGTTTTGCTTTTAGCGTATTTTTGAGCACAGAACCTGCACAGTCCTCAAGAAACCTTTTAAAAACGACTTTGTAAAATTAGATGTGTGCTTTGCTTTAATATGGTTTTGTGTTGACGCAGTTTATTAAACAGCTGAAGTCTTTTAAACAGTTTTACACATGTTTTCTCACAGGACAACAACGAGGAAATGCATCCTTTTTCACCTTCTCGTAAAGTCGATATATTGTCACACAAATCATGAGCCCACTTTACAGCTGCTCTCTTTATGAGCACCGATAAAAAAATAAAATAAAATAAAAATGATAACAAAAGATGAAGCAAGAGGAAGTAACTATCTCCAGAAAGATCCACAGTCCATGCAGAAATTTTCACTCGACCTTTTAGACAAGAGAATAAAAATAAAATTAAATTAAATAAATAAAAAWTAAAAACCTGAGCCGAACGTGATGGAGCGGCTCGCTGAAGCTCTATCAGACGTGACRGAGAGAAGCAAACACAAAAGGGAGCAACTGGAGGGCAGCAAGCGGTGATGTAATACCACCCGGGTTATTCATTAAGCGCCTACATCACGTCACCTGCGTCCCCAGCCTTGAATAGTCTGATAAGAAACGGACTCTTCGATTGGCTCAACAGACACGACTTATTTGTTTATACTGCAAACAATGACATCATGAGAGCATCTCTGCGTTCTTCAGCCATAACCATGAGCTAAATGTTATGTTTAAGTGTCCTCACAGCGTGTTCCTTATTTACATTTGAATGCATCATTCATACATTTGGCTCTTATAAACTGACCTGCCTTGATCTTGTGTTATACTTAGCTATATAAGAAGAAACTTATCAAAAAATAAAATAAAACAAAACTTGAATTTATTCTTGATGTTTTCCTAAAGGTTTCACTTGGCTGTGAATGTTGCAGGCATTGGTGACTACAAAGAAAATKACAAGAAAATTTGACATTTTTCAGTTGTCGCCTGACTGAATCTTCACTTTTGACATTTTGCTGCACATGTTGCAAAAAAAAAAGTCACTCAACCTGCTGACAGTTTTTGGTCAAAGTTCACCAGATGTTCACATTTTTGTTGTGTAACGCTTCAAGAATGTCCTGCAAAAGTCATGTAACAAAACTGCATGACAGACAGGAAATGTGGAGCATTTAAATACGAGGCCCTCTCCCCAGCTCACTAAAGCTGTGGCACAATTCCGGGCTTGCRGCCCACTTAGACCGCAGCCCACGTAGGGTGTGGCCTACATGGGCCATACAGGCAGTGTAGGCTGCATGAAACGACTGTGAAATGAGACGCTTCAGACTTTGCCACGGTATTACATTTAAAATCACATACCTTCAGTTGGAACACAGAAGGTATAACTTCACAAAATTCCAAAAATATTTAAAAAGTGTTACTTGTAAATAAATAATAATAAAAAATATTAATTTTGAAGTAGCKCCACAATCAGTGCTTGTAATTATTTTTATTTAACATCTCACTGCAGCAAAACATACCTGCATCAACTAAGCTACATGCATTTAAAAAAACAAATTATTTGGTCCGTAATGAATTTCCAAAGCCCGCCGTCAAAAAAATGCAAACGTACGTGGCCAACAAATGTGCACTACCTGTACTGCAAATGTGAACTGAGGCACAGACATTATCCATGCTTCTCAAACTTTTGAACCACAAAATAACATCAGAAAGCTGTGCCCCCAACTCTTTTTTTTTTAGGTATTCAATGTCGTTATCAGATCAAAACACAAACAACATTTCATCCATTTTTAAGTACACTAATCAGACTCTTTTGAAACAACTAAAAGTTTTTAGTTGTCATTTTTAAATGCAATTATTCAGAAAATCCATTCAAGACCCCAACTTGATGTTTCAGGACCCATAGTGGGGTCCTAGCTTTGGGAACCCTGTTTGTGCACAGTTTGAAACGAAATTTTCATTTCCGTCTCCAAAAATCATAACGGACTTCAGCAGGTAAATGCTAAAGTTGGAACTATTGCAAACTGAGCAGCACTTGGAGCACCTATTCAGGATGATTGCTGCACCCAATTTAAGCGGATTATTTGTAAAATTGACTGAATTATGTTCATATTGTGACCGATTTGAATTAGCTGTGACACACATCTTGAACTGAGCTGACTTCTAAATTTATTAGTTGTAGTTGCAGATAGTAATTTGTAAGTTATTGCATGAAAGTTGCATTAAAATCTGCTGGTGAAGAGATATTTTTGACTTGACTCCAAGAGGTTAATGTCAATTGTTTTTTTAAAGATCTTGCACAACCTTTTGACACGTTCAGTACAATATATTTTTGCAGCTGAGGGTTTGAAATAAATGATAAAACAGGGTTGTTTCTCCCTGGAAGTTCCCACTGAAACATGCGCGCTGCTGTTAACAGCGAAGGTGTAATTTAGAAAAATCAATTCCTGGCTGGCCCTGGTGGAGAAGATCAGCACCACGATACTGTAAACAACCGGTCCAAATATAAAGCCCCCCGGTGTCCTCTGATCAATACACTCCCATTCAGGCCGCCGGAAGTTAAAGGCTCAAATAACAAACAACACAGGGGCTTCAACATGACAACTGTTTCCGGATGGATCCTGACACAACAGCTAAGAAAAACAAAGCACGCCTGACGATAAATACACACCCTCTGTAATCTGAGGTGGAAAACAAGAGTTCCTTGGAAACACGCAGCTTCAGATGTTGCGACCAATGGAGGGATGAGCCGCACAAAGACACAGATGGGACACTGTATCCCCCTCACAGCCTTAATACAATGATGGAGCGCGCGCGGCCAAAGCGTTCCCCGACCTACATTAGAGACGGAATAAACAGCGCGTCATTTTTTTTWWAAAAGCTGGGATTAAATTATTGGTAATTCACACCATTATTGACGGGCTCATCTTGTCCTGGGTCAATATCCTGTTTTGTTGTGACGCGTAGAAATGTCTGCGCCGCTCCACTGAGCAGAAAAAAAAAAGAAATTTTGAATAATGACGACCAGAGGAAGAGGAAGGGGAAACGCACCTACCTCACAAGAACTGGAAGAAAAACAAACGACTCTTCATCGCAATGAAATATCTGTAAACTTCAACCTGGACGGGAATAATTCCCTAATATAAGACGTGCGCGCACATAAAGCGGGGGAGTGCGCGCTGACGGGTTCACTGCAGCAGGAGGYATTTATGGCAAGCCAAGTTACCATTTAACAGTTGGACAGGATCTTGAGCAGATCAGCTTTTCTTATCGCCAGAATGATTATTTCAGACCCCCTATTTAATCCCTTTTCTCTATAAAGTGACTATTGTGACTATTTTTTTTATAAAATATATTTTGGATTTGTTTGTTTTTTTATTGTTTTAGAATCCCATATTTTGTGTTCTGGGTGGCTGTAGCACCTGTCCAGAGATTACAGATAAAAATAATAAATAAATATCTGTCATGGCCAACTGGCGTTCAAAGTTTAATGTGCTCCCTGATGAATAAACCAATCAACTGCTGACCACCAAAATGCCACACAATGAGTAGAAATGACACAAAAACAACAACAGAAACTTTGTGTTAAGAACTGGATGGAAGAACACAAGCGACACAGAGATTATATTAATAATAAGTAATAATAAACTGCATGAACAGGATGTGAGTTTCTCACATATGTTGATTAAGGTTAGGAAAAATTCCTGTCTGGAAATCCTTTTTTTAACGACAGAAAGACTTGAATAATGAATAAGTGAAGTACAGTATAAACAATGATGACTAAGTACAATCTTACTTTCACCAATAAATTTGGGAATTTCCTTTTTCTATTTAGAATTGGCATTGACGGTGAACAGGCAAAGTACACAGGATTCCCAAAAGTCATCCAGTTGTTTACTTTTTTATTTGAGACAAACCCCTAGCATCAATATAAACTTTTCTCCAACTAAAACTGATTGATTTCCCTCAAGATGCAAAGGTGACTTTTACAGTAAGCCTAAATATTTATGTTTTAAATTATCTATATTCTAAAGATAAACCAATTTTATCTGTCATTGCATGCCTTAATTTCCACCCACGAAATACGAATTTAAAAAATGATTAATATTATTCCATTTACAGTGGTGGACAGTAACAAAGTACTTTTACTTTATTACTGTAATTAAGTACATTTTTTGAGTATCTGTACTT
>NW_013952433.1:2645686-2660407 GCF_001266775.1 Austrofundulus limnaeus | reverse complement strand
GATTTGACCATGAGTATCAATACTTTTACTCAAGTACTAGAGTTGAGTACTTTGTCCACCACTGTCCATTTACAAAAAATAAATAAATAAATAATTTAAAAAAACAGCCCGGACAATTCATCAAAGAGCATTTGCTAAAAGCTTCTAAATATTTGTACAAAAACTTTCAAAACTTGAGATGAATAACGTTGTTTATGAAAATTCAGGGCATTACTTAAGTTTTGAATCAATTTGTTACCACATAAAACACCTAATGTTTTCAGGATTTTTAGGAAACTCATTTTCCCCTTACACAATCTGTTTTGCAGACCTTGACATATAATTATTTTAGGCCTAACTTTAAGATATGATTACATTAGCAAGCATGTTATTGTGGATATCTTAATGATCATTAGGCTTGAACGAACCGTGTGGTTTATGTCACAACGGCCTGCCATACATCGCTCAGCCAGCAGAGCTCGCTAATCTTATAAATGTTAATAACGCACTTCATACAAACACCAAACTAACTGGGCACTGAACACACACTCACCTGGGGCTCCACGCGGCTGTCGCGTGTCATTCACCTGGCCTCCATGTGCTTCCACGCGCTGTTTACCTGTCGGTGGTGTTGTGGTGGTGGAAGCACCACAGCTGACAGAGGCTGACAGCGCCAAGAACAAACGAGGCATGAAAGCGCGCTGACCGCGGCTACAAGCGTCTCCCTCGGCCCTTAACTGACCGGGAGACGTTGTCGGCGCGTGGGGAGGATAAAGCAGGTTAGCTAGACCAGGTAAATGCTAAAAACGGGTAATGTGTGTGTGTGTGGGTGCGTGTTGATGAGGAAGAGGTGCACTTTAGCACTTTCATTAAGCAAAACGATGAGGTCATGGTTCAGGAGGGAGAGAAGTGGGAAAAAAATTGTCTACGTCATTCCCAGCCAATCAGCGCTGCTGGCTCAGGGTTAGGCTGACGTCAGCCTTTAGCTTCAAGGATTAAAAGGACAGTTCGGCTTTTTCTCTTTTAAAGGAGACGCGCTCATGAAATTAACTGCAGCAGTCAGGAAGAAGCCGAGATAATATGTATGCAAATAAACTGCTCCCAATGATGATAATAGATTTATTTTTTTTAATTTTTGGGTCACATTTAAATGCTAAAATAGAGTTTATTATCTGACTTTTGTTGTATGTCTTCACATGACTCAAGCACGACATTTAAATTAAAAAAGCATAATGCATGTTTTTTTAAAATTAAATAACCTGATATTCAAGATATACAGTAGTTGGTTTCTTATTTACCATAGAAAAAACATCCCGAAACATGTTGACGTCAATTTTATTGCTATAACACATAAAAGCAACAGAGGTCGACCAAATTTGAAGTGTTTGTGCTGTAAAAGTGATGCATTTCACATTAGATCAGTAACTAGTGAAAAAAACTAATTACCTTGTAATTTTCACAAGCTCAATCCACAATATAAACTTAATTTCTAACTTTTGATTTTTCACAAATTTTGAATCTTTTCTATAGCTCATCTGAAAAGTTCAAAATGTGTCAATAATCATTAAAATCACATTATTTCTTTGTTAGTTATATGATTTTCTCTGAAATGAATGTAAAAGCTGGTAATCTTATTAAAAAAACTTTTGAAAAATGTGTGGTGACAAATGCAGGATGACAGTAAACACAGTGGATTTTAGTTCTAAATTGAAAATCATGTTTTAAATTTAAATAATATTTTATTAATCAGTAGCTGTTGAAATTTTAGTTTTCCTTTCTCTACAGCTCTTGTGCATGAGATAATTAACTTAATTCTATTTTTAGTTGTCATTTTAATTTGAGCTTGTTTATATGAACTAATTTCAAATATAATGTGTTTATTTGGATGCAACACTGAAACTAATAAGATCTTGATTTGGTAACCAGAACTTACAAACACATATCTGCAAAGCAGTAAAAACCTAAATAAAACAACTGTTTCAAAGTTGATTTTAAATTTACTACAAAAAAATATTTGGGTTTTTCAATGTTTTCAGAACATACAGGGACTTTAAGGAGGAAAGAGAGAGAAAGGTAAGAACGATTTAAGTAATAAGGCAAAAATTAAAAGAGAAATAAACATCAATTTATCTCTGAGATTGCGTTTACATGCATGTCGGAATAAAATATTTGTGTAAGTGTGTGTCGGGTGTTTGAATTCAAATTTTTCAGTTCTTTTGTTGCATTGAAGGCCTTTGTTCTGCAGTCCTGCTCTTCAGAAAGAAGTCCTTCCAGTAACTGACAATGTGCGCAAACACTGACACCTAGTGGTAAATATGACGAACTGCACCAAATGGTTCATTTCTGGACACAAATCCAACTGAACAGAAAGCCAAAATAAATGCACAATTGAATAAATGTAAAAAAAGAAAGCAGCACAAATTCATGAAACTCTACCTTTATTTGGATGCAAAAACTCACAACTTAAAGCGATACCTTAGCAGAGGAGAGGAATACTGATTGCTGGTTGTTGGATGTTTGACTGGATGTTTTGTTGTCCACAGGAGGACCAGTGAAGCACTGATAACAAGCACCCAAAATAAAAGCTGTTGAGTTAAACACACTGGACATTATCAGAGGATTACATCAGAGCTCTTATGATCGATTGTAGCTTTTCTTGTCAGTCTCACTCCCGTATTTCTTTATAATTTTGGCAGTTTTACTTTCCTCATAAGGCTGATTAAAAAAATACTAATTGGTCCACACAATTAGTTAATTCCATCCTCTGATAATGTTCATGGCCAGAAAAGTGGCTTGTTTGTTTATTACATAAAAAACTATCTCCACTGTTTTAGCTGCCTTCACACATAGCAATTATTTCTCAACTGTGTGGTTGACTGAGAGTGGCCTAGAGTCACAGTTGGATATAGGAACTGTGTAAAAAAAAACTCAGTCTGAGGTAAAATTCTCCAAGAAAACGGTAAAAACATACACATAAAGCAAAGCATAATAAAGCAAAGCCTAAAGGCCTAAAAGTATCAATACTGAAGACTGAACATAATCTATTTAGTTACAATACTGTAAGGTAACTTAGGTAGTTGTCACATTTTGTTCTGTTAAGTCTTGCAATATAAACCAATGGTTTTGATCCACAGTATGAGCTACATTCCATCATGTTGTAAACAGAAATATACACAAGGCATCTACTCGAAAGGATTGTATCAAAATGTTCTAAAAATATCTCTGGTTGGTTTCACAAAAGCAAACTGTATCAAAAGCATTGGCCGAAAGCAAGCAATATAATAACAGGCTTTAAACCCTTTTACACAACGAAAAGCAGGACAATCAATCACGTCGCTTTGATTGTGGACCTACGGAGTCCCATACGGCACATGCAATCCATTAAACTCAACACAATCAAAAAACACAATACGGAAAAAGAAAGAAGATTTACATCAGAGAGACAACCTTAGTTGGTCATTTGTGCTTCATACAGATTAGGTCTGGCCTGTCTATACAACCATCATGGGCTTTTTTTTTTTTTTTTTCATTTCACAAACACGTTGAAGTTACTGCTGACAGCAGAGGCGTCACAGAGAACAGGAAACCTCAGACAGGAGGGACATAAATACTCCTTTTCTCATTTGTTACTGCCACCAAAAGCGAGAAGCAGTGTGTTTGTAGTGTTGGCAAAATTTGAACCAGTAGACAGATTTGAATAAAAAATCTAAGCCCTGTCGAGATGGCAACTTAACAATCTTAGGCAACATATGAGTGCGATAACGCAGCCAAATGTACAAATATTCAGCTAAGAGTTTGTGTGCTAGTAGTTGAGCCTTTTCTCAAACACATGATTTAAGTTGTCTGTTTGTTAGCAAAATATGTCATGAACTACTATACAGATTTAAAAGAAACTCAGAAAGTGATCATCAAACGTTCGTCTATAACGCAGGTATAAAACCAATTCAAGATGTCCGCTGCAGCTAATCAACATTACCAAAAACAAAAACAACTATAAATCAGTCGGTTTTGCAGATCGAGCTAAGTTTGGTGTGGTTGTAGCTGAGAGTCATCTTAAACATGTTCTCTGAGTGCTAACACATCGTGCGTAATTTGACTTACAAAGTTTGACCAAACGATTCCGTCCGTTCTCAGCATGAGATGGATTTAGCGTAAAACTTTGGTGATATGCATTTGTTTAACGAACGCTAGTTCTTCTTCTGTTACTGAAGACGTACGAAATTAAAAACCCCTTTTCTGTCTTTTCCCACTCCAGCGTTGTCGTCTCTGTGATGCCCCTGGGTGAACATCTGTGTGGCCTTAATGCAGAAGTTGTTTCCTGTGAACATCGTGGGCCGTGGAAAATGCACAGGCAGCGTTGAAAAACGAACAAAAACAAAACAAAAACATCCAAAAAACAAAAACGTAATACTGTAGTTCGCACGGAAATCCTAATCAGATAATTAAACCTAACTGTTACATTCCTATGCTCCATAGCATTGCACATGCCTTTAATGAACACTTAGCACCATGCAACCTGAAGATGAAGTGACTCAGGCCTTCTGTAATATATATTTATATATATATTTATAATTTTTACATTAAAATAGAATCAGTCTGAAAAGCTAAATGTTAGTTAATTTTTACATCATTATATTGTTAYATATTAGGCTGGCRTTATTATCTCTGTAGATTGAAACTATATTCTGGCACTTATATTGTAAAGGGCCCTTTAATATCAGCACTAACTTTCCTAAACTGAACTTAGATTTTTCCTAAAGCAAATTTCACTGCAGGCCATCTGACAGTGCTCCAGTTCCGGTTTAACCTTTTGATAGCTGTACAGTCATTACGTAAGGGAGCTATTTCAGACCAAGAGGGAAGAAAGGCCTTGACAACTGAGAGTTATGAATTTCAGCGTGATAGAAAACCTTAGCGGTGCAAATGAAACATCATCCGGAACAGGAGGCTTGGATTGGTTCGGAGGGAACTGATGATAGTTAGCATGTTGCTTTTGTTAAATTAATTCTTTGTTTTGTTTTCCTTGAGGATGAGGGGTGAAGCCTTTGGATGTTGTGTAAACTGTAAATCAAGACAGAATGCAATGACTGAAACTCTCATAAACCTACGCCTTATTCACAATGAACCTTACAGTATTAAACATGTCAAATGTTTAAACTAAGATGCTTTACCATTTTTTTACAGAACAAAAGTAGTGTTGGATTTGAYAACAGCACTAATGCACCCCCATATCATCAGAGAGGCAGGCTTTTGAGAACAGGCTGGATGGTCCCTTTTATCTTTAGTAAATAGGACGTGACGGTTGTAGTTTTCAAAGAGAATTTCAAAACGTGATTTGTTTCTGGATAGTGTTCCTTTGTGTGATAGAGCTTTAACCYTGKGATTCGGATAAGTTGGTGAATTGTGTTTACRTACAATATATGAAAGTGTTCCTGARCCCAAGATGTCTTATGTAGCACMTGTCCACATTTTTTAAAGATTTGTTGCTGCCATGAAATTAAAAATTTTCTTTTAATGGTATAATTTAAAAAGTTTAAAACAGCATGTTAATTATGTTCAACTGTGAATAAAGCAAAGGCTTAAGAGAATTGCATATCATTGCTTTTTTTTACACTTTACACAAAGTTCCACCTTTTTTTTAAATTGGTGTTGTAATCCTCCTTGTTTCCTATGTTCCAAGACAAAGGATAAGCACAGATGTATGAACTGCTCAGTCCCGTCTGATGAAGAGATTGACATGGTTTGACGTTGTTAAAGGGTGACGTTGTGWGATGATGGAGCATACCACCACGGGCGGTATGGTGTACAGTGGTGTGTCTCGGTCTGGGWGCGGCTGTTAGCCTTCCCTCTACTCCTCAGCAGTGTGAGACAGCTGCTTCTCATACAGGCTGAGGACATGATGCACAAACTGGTACTGCTCACAGGTCTGGATCATCCCACCTCTAAAAAAACACATAAAAGAATATACAGATTTTGGCATGTATTCAGTGTTTTATTTTWTGATAATATAACAGTTTTTCTGTGTAGCCTTGACATTGGGGAGGTTGTAACAAAGGAGACAATTAGACTCACAACCTTTACAACACRCTTTCACAACAGCACCTTCTAGTGGCAAGAAGTTATAATAGCAACAAAACAGAATATTACTTTTTGCATGAGCTGTCATGTTTCATTGTTTACTGCCTAAAGACAATGGAAAAAATGATAACGTTTTCACCCATGCCTCTGTGTGTGGTGCTCTTGTGATTTAAAGTGCCTGTGATATGCATGTTCTACAAATACAAAAAGTAAAAGAAAACATCTTTACATTTAAAAAACTTTGCATAATTCACATGATTTTACCCATTTTTTCTCATAACTGGCACATTTTCATTACTTGACTCAGCCAAAGTGAAACAGGAAGTGATGTCAAAGGGGAACTCTCAGGAAAGAAAACTCCTTGATCTTTGTTTATTGTCACTACTCTGATTCTTTTTCAACTCTCTGATAGTGACTCAAAAAAAATTAAAGAAACATCAGATTATTCTCTACAGTCTGTGTTGTTAGCCATTACAGCAACACTGTTCACATGCAGACATTCCCCTTTGACATCACTTCCTGTTACTTCACATGCAAATAACTCAATAAATATTCATCTCAGCAATGTGAAATTTGTTTTGCAATATATTATCAATGTTATCTTTCTAAAAATGCCTTGATTTTTATTACAAAAATTTGATGTCACAGGCACTTTAAAACAAAATCAAACTTTTTTACCATAGATTTTAAATCCAGATATATACAGAGCCGTGTGAGCAATAATAAAGGATAAATGTAGCTCACCTGTCCAGGCGGAGCTGACAGGTGGTTCTGAGGATGTCCACTACACCTTCAGACCTCAGCTGCTTACACAGGATGGAGGTGGCAATGAAACAGCCAGTTCGACCAATTCCAGCACTAAAAAAAAAAAAAAAAAAAGATGGGAGAACAAGAACCAAACTCAAGTACTTTAACGATTAGAACCTGTTTCACTTTGATTATTAGTAAAAAACAAACAGTATAAAGACAAAAAGCTAAATTATGGTTCCTAACATAAGCAGAAAGATGCTGACATCTTTGTTATTAAATACTTTATGTTGTAAGATTTTTCAGATCATTCAGCCCTCAACATCCGTGCCGCCTTTTTACTGAAAATACAGTTTCTTTCATTACAAACCAGCCTTTTAAAGTTCRGTACCTGCAATGGACTATTGTCGGGCCACTGGAGGGCGGAGCTTCCTCTCTGGCTCGYTCCACTTCCTGTACCAGCTCCAGCAGGGGCGGAGCTTTGTCTGGCGTCTTCTGATCGGGCCAGGAGATGTACCAATAATGTCTTAGAGTGCGCTCCTCTTCCTCGCACTGATACACAAACACACGCAGAACGGTGTGTGTTTTAAAGCTGAAGCAAACATTTTTAACCATTTGCATGTAAATGTTGTTATTTTGGTCTGAGTTGCTGAGGCAAAAGCTACCACCCACTAGATAAAAGCTTTATAACCCTCCCCCACTCCCCTGACAATACTGAGTACAGTCTGTCAGTTTCCATCATCCACATGTCAGCCACAAATGATTATTGCTACAGATACACAACAGAGGCAGAGATAAACAAACAAAACACTTTTAACTCACATTTATGCAATGATCACTCTGCTTATTAATCTAATGCAGGCTGCATTAGCAGAATCATGTTTGTATTTGATAAGTGCTGATTCCACCATGACCCCAAATTATATATTAATGATTCAAAATACATAAACAGCACTAAAACGTGAAAAAAATGCATTGTGTTTGTTTCCACTGAACAGATATTTATGTTGTGGGTCTGAATGCACCTTTGGTTTTGACTAAAGGAACCTGGAATCCAATCATGTTTGAACCATTAGTGCTTTTGTTTTTGTAAAATGAGGAGTTCTAATATGAACATGTTAGGCCTTTAACAAAATGAACAGGTAATGATAGATTTAAAGAAGATCCATCATCTTTTTTCTTTTTTATCATTCAGTTGGGGTTGATTTAAAGTGGAACTGCTATGTTTTCGTGTGAATTACTGCTTATTGTAACACCACAAACCCCTGTTTTCACTTCCAAGTACACAACAAAATGCATTTAACGGCTAAAAAAGTGGATTTTGAATGGCGTGTCCTCATTAAGCTTTTATTGTGAAATGCTGACAGTTACCTTCAGCGTGAACACCCTCAGACTGTAGTCATCCTCTTGGGTCACCGACACGACACTAATCTCTATTCCCTCATGGGTCACAGTGTCCTCAGGCCAGTACTCTGCACATTTCTGCTCAAAGGGGCACACAAGAGATATTTTTACCTATTTTGATTAGATGGAAAAACAGCAGATAACATAAATGCGTGAATACTGATTCAATGACACTATTCTTTTCCTGTTTATCCTTGTCTCTAGGTATTATCATCATTATCAATCATGTTTTCACAATGACCTCATTCTTCTCCTCCAGATTGGTGATCATCACTATAATGGGGCATTTCTCCTGCCACACCATCCTCCAGAAGTCCCCCACTGTGTTCACAGTGGGGCCCTGTGTGGCGATGTACGCCTGTTCTTCATCCCTATAACCCTGCATGCAAACAAGCAAAAAAATAAAAATAAAAAACACACACATGCTTGGGTTTGATAAAAGAAGATATTCAGCTCAGAACTACTGAAACTACTGCCTGTCCATCAATACAGATGTTTTTTACTTACTTTGAGATAATTAGCATTGATGTAGGTAGAAAGAAAATCATCTTCATCCTGCGACTTCAAGACGACTCTGCTGTGCGTGTCTGTAAGACACAAACATTGAACAGTGTTCTATAATTCACAGAATAACTAATTAAAATGAGCACATATGCCGTAATAATCTGTCAGATTGAAGCTGTATTTACTCGGTAAAATGGTTTTATAGCGGTTCTTTCTCACAAGGCCTGGATAATTGTACTCCTTGGGATCCACAAAATTCATGGGAGTTTCCTGGCAAAGAAAAAAAAAACTATTAGAGTCAGAACATATATAATATAAACACTAAAAACAAAAACAAAACAAAACAAAACAAAAAAAAAAACAAGGCCTGAACTTCCTGGAAAAAATGCACATCACCTTTCATGATAGAGCTAGACTCAGATCAGCTTACAGTGTGTTGAGAAATGACTAGTTGTAACTGTTGGGGTCAAACTTTGTAAACTCAGCTTAGGTTTACTCACTTTTATACTACATAAATATTGATTAGTGGTGACAGACAACTTTAATTGGATTTACTCAAAAAAGTAAACCAGACATGGATATTAGGGGTGCAACGAAACAGAAAATTCACGATTCGGTTCGATACTTTAGTCTCACGGTTCGATTTTTTTCGATACAAAAAAGAGAAATGTCCATGCTCCCTTTTAACTTGTAATTTATTTAAATTAATTATGAACATTTTTTAACCTCAAAAGTACAGTTTTTAAATTAAAAATTGCTGAAACAGCAAGTTTCTCAGTGGATCTGCGTTCAAAAATGCAGCCTAGGTGGAGTAGTCGAACACAGATCCACTGATCCTTCAACACAGAGCATCTTCAGAAAACAAGTTGATAAAGTAAATTTTAAAAATCTGTATTGTTCAATACAAGTGTGTATTGAACCTAAAGCACTGTTCGATACGGGTACATGTATTGTTGCAGCCCTAATAGATATATGTGACTATTATTAGTGGTTCATTCTAAGACAAGAAATATGAAATCATACAGTGCCCTTCATGCCAAACTGTTTCTGTCTAATTGTTTCTAACTTAAAGGCTTCTGATATTGTTTGTCTGAACTGTGTGGATATCTCTGCCTGGCAGACACTGCAATCCTCTGTGGGTTTTAATATGCAAAAATACTCGTAGCCCTTCCGTCCTTCGCCCACTGACAGACAGTGGGAAAGCTTACGGGTGTGTTCTGAGCTCTGCTGTGTGTGTGTGTGTGTGCTTGTGTGTGTGTATACATTAGTGCCTGCGTCTGTGTGTCAGTGTATGTCTCTTCCGGTGAGTCTGAGTTAATCTACGGTGTAGGCGGCCGAGCTGCTGCTGCACTCACATAAAACTCGGCCTGCAGGCTCTGGTCATCCATGGCCCTCGTGTGCAGCATGGCAGGGGTCAGGACGTGCGTTCCCTGTCGGAGGTACTCCTGGGCCGACTGGTCTCTTGGAGAGAGCTGGGCTCCGTAGCCGTAGGGCTCCGTGCAGCCTGGTGTGCACATGTCCAGCGTCAGAGAAACATTGGAGCCTCTCCTGTGTGATGATGAGGTCAAGGTTAGTTTGAAAAGACCAGAGGTTACATAAAATTAAAAGGCATATAGCTTTTAGCATTAAAAAGGGCCACGTTTTTTTTTTCGCCACAAAAAAATACTTGCTATTTCTGTGCAGAATGCAGATCTCTAACCTCTCCTGAAGCCCCACGGGTGTGACGGTGAGGGTGGAAGCGTCTGCTTCCATTCTGGTGTCTGTACCCATTTCAAACACAGGGGTCTGAGGCACAGGGTCAAGGTCCAGCAGGTCCTCCTGGGCGTCTGTCCACTCTGATAGGGTGAAGGAGGGCTGACGGCTCACAGACTGACGCCGGTCGCCAACGTTTCTCGACACTGGTTCTGATGACCACAATCCAGTGCCGTAACGCCACTTACAGAGCATGTGGATGATCTGAGTTGAAACCAACAAAACAAGCGAAGCATTAAATGTGAATACTTCCATCCACAAAGGTTGATTTAGGCCAGTAACTTAGAAAATATTTATATGAGACATAAATAAATCCTTTTTCACATTCAGCTGGGGTCTATATAGAGTGGAACTGCAATGCTTTGGTCTGAATTTCTCCTTATTGTAACTCCACAAGCCCCCCTTTCACCCCTTTTTTGAGGTGTGTCTCAGATCAACTCATTTTGAGGCTGTCTCTTTAAATCCAAACAAGGCGTTTCACACCCCGCCCCCTCCTCCATCTGTCACCAGTTCATTCTAGTTTCATAGAGGGGTTTACGACTATATAGCAGTGCAGAAACAGCTTTATTTACAAATGAATTAAAATATATCAACAAAGGATATCTTGTCCATCCAGCCTAATGTTGGAGCCAGAGTCTGACCCAGAGCCAGAGGAGAATGAAGAAGACTTAATGACGAATGACTGAATGAAGCTGGTAAGTCCAGACCTTATTTAGAAGTTCCGTCACAAATACTGTGATGTAATAGTTAAAAAAAAAACATTAAAGAGAACAGAGATAACTTAATACATTGAACAATATGACACAAACAGAAACTATGCAGCAACTGGAGAGACTAAATTCAAATTTTCTGCACTCCTAGAGATTCCAAACGCACAACAAAATGCATTTAACATTTAATAAAGTGGATTTTTCATGATATGTCCCCATTAATGTCTAAATAAACTAAAGTTTCATAAGCTAGCCTTTTACTACTTTTAGATATTAGTTTGTGCTCTTCTTATTTTGCTCAAACAACTCAGTTTCTGCTTTTTCAACAGTCATTCACAGTGCCATTTTTAAGAAAATGCTATTTTTTTAAACTATTTGTCTTGTTCTCTGAAGCTATGTTGCAATAATTCAACATTCAGGACAATCTCACAAAAAAATTAGAACGTCAAACTTTTGTTATACTAGACAGAAAATCAATTTTGTCTGTAAAATTTTAAAATTTTGCTAATGTTTTACCATAATAATACCAATGGTCACGCCAACACCGGATGTGCCATGGACGACCCAGTTGTGCTGTTTGGTGTTTTCCACCTCTTTCATCAACAAAGATGTCTAAACAACACAGACAAGCTCCAAATTAATGAAATAATGATTCATATCTGTTGCACCAAAGGTCAAATACAGAACCAACACTTACATCCGTTCCAAAAATAGGTGGGTATGGTAAAATGAAGCTAAAGTAGGATTCGATGACCTGCAGGGCTTTGTAGATGGACGAGAATGGTCCATTTCCTTCCAGCACAAAAAACACCCAGTACCCCTGAGAAAGGTAACAAGAAGGTCAGACAGCCACAACTCACCAATTACAAATGAAATGTTTGCAGTAAAAAGTCAAGAAAATGAATATTTTGCTTTGCTAAGGTTGCATTCATGCAAATGTTCAATTTGAATTTTGTCACCAAACCTAAAGAATAAGAAAACAAACTCTTATTTTTCCATTACTGGTTTACATACCATGACTTGGGAGACGACAAAGAGAGCAACCCAGCAGTGAATCTCAATCACCACATTGTACACACTGACAATAAACATCTCCTCTCCGTGTGGGTGTTGAAATCCCGTTGGTCCATCTTTACAGTCAAGGAGCTCGTCCTTTTTAGGGGCTCCATCGCCTATTTTGTCTATTTTTGTGGGTTCGTCCAGCCAGACAGGGTCCTCATCGGGTTTCAAGAAGATGGAGTCTTCGGTGTGCGAACGAGTGGAGCTGCTCAGCCGACGGGTCATGATCCTCCTGTTAAATGAGGTTCTTTTATGTTAAAATTATCAGTTGGCTCTTTGTTAGCAGGATTCTGGTTTTTCATTAATAAGCAACATCGATAGCATTTGCTTTTCTTTACAAATCATCAGACAATCTCCCAAAAATCAGATTTGCAAGGGAGAACAGCAATAAGAATGTACAAGCTTCAAGAGCGTCTAAAAATGATACTAAACTGCCTGCTATAATGTCTGCTTTGACTAAAGGGATAGTGGAGAAATGTAAAAGTTATGAGCAATTAGTGTCTGAACAGTTACATTTTGGAGAAATATTGTTCAACTCTGATTGGACTAAAGAGGTAATGGCGAATCTGAGGGGGCCAAGTCTAAAGTCTACTGCCATTTTAAAACATCACCAACATCATTTTATAAACCTTCAAACCACCATCAGTTTCACATTAAATGGCTAATTTAG
Organism: Austrofundulus limnaeus; assembly: GCF_001266775.1. Taxonomy (NCBI): domain Eukaryota; kingdom Metazoa; phylum Chordata; class Actinopteri; order Cyprinodontiformes; family Rivulidae; genus Austrofundulus; species Austrofundulus limnaeus. Next base: position 2,647,504 of record NW_013952433.1, on the reverse strand, counting down.
CTACAATTCCAGTTTTTGCTGCTGTGAGATATTTTCTGACCGGTAAACTGAATTTTACATTCACTGTTGTATTTTATACTTTGTGATCGATTGTATGTATTTACATTAAACCAGGGCCACCCCTAGCCAATTTGGTCCCTAGGCAAGATTTCAGGTGGCAATTTTTGTCTCACTGCTATATACATTCACATACCAAATGAAAGAGTTTTGTCTCTGATAWTGTTTTTTTAGAAACCAGTCTAAATTAAAATAGTTAATAATAGAATTAGTTTGAAACAGATTATCAGATGTTAACCTCATACTGGCCAACATTTGCTGATCAGCAATGTGGAACACCTGTTCATACTGTATTCTACAGACAACATAAACTATACTATGATAAAAAGATATCATTTTTTGTCCCACATTTGTGGTGCCCCATACATGGACGGTGCCCTTAGCATTGGCCAATACCGCCTATGCTATGGGCCACACCTGCTTAAAAAAKTAAGAGAATCATCAAGTCTCTATGTGGTGCTTGTTTCTATGACTTACTTCCTTGTTTACTATGACATCATATTCAGGCTGTGACCAGGTTTTCTAAAACCATTGTAATAACATGTGATTAGGGGCCATTTTGTACGAATCTGTTTGGCAGAAAGGTTCGGTCAGAATGGACCACAGCACTGTAGTGTGATAAACTTTATATGTCTGACCGATTTCTTGATGTCATTGGACTCATTACTTTTCATTGTTGCAGTTTGCACTAGCAATTAACCATAGAAGTCTATATAAGTAACAATGCATTGAAGAATTCATAGCAATGTAAAGATGGCAGCTATCCGCTTTGTTGTTAGCATGTCGATCCAGTCAGGACTGAACTCTAATTTAACAAACTCAGGCTGTTAGGTAGACAATGTTTATGTGTTCGTGTGTCTGTTAGCAAAGTTTATCATGAACTAGAGGACACACTTTAGTAAAGCTTCTAAAAATTGACAGCTGGTCAACTTTTGGAGCCAATTCAAGATGACTACCAAAGCAACACAAAGATAGTTATAACTCAGTCAGTTTTACAGATGTTGTACTAAAATGTTGCATACTTTCAGCTGAGAGTCCTTCATAACATATACTCCAAGTCAGATATAAGTTGGATCCAGGAATACAAACCAACACAAGGAGCTCATGTAAAAACTAAACATTCTTTTTTAGTATAAAACTTTAATTGAGACACCGGGTCTCATTTCTCAAGAGAAAGCTCATTTCAGGTTGTCTTCTCATAACAAACTGTGTGCATCGTCAACCTTTAAATATATTCGTATTATTTTGAATTCAGCTTCCTGTCAGTTGTGTTTGTTAGGCTGTGTGATTGTGTCAGACTGTGTGTGTTTCTAAATGAGCGTGTACATGACAGAAAGGGTTACATTTAATCCACCGGCCTATTCACACGGACAGCTAAGCGGTTTGGAGTGGCTCTCATCTCTGGATCCTCTTGTCTCCTTTAGATTGGACTCTATTGTGCGAACGTATGCGTGTGTGTGTCTGCGTGAGCGTGTGCGATGGAGAGAGAGAGATGCTCCATTGTAGAGAGATGAGTCGGGGTAGCATGTTTACAGCCCGGTCCGTCACCTTGGCAACAGAGTGGCTCTCATCCTTCTCATCCGTCCTGAGCATTATCATCTACTGACAACACACACACACACACACACACACACACACACACACACACACACACACACACACACACTTAACAGGTGTGGCAACCATGAACAGAGTAGGCAGTGCAAATAATATAGAAACCCTGCATTTTTATACTTGTTGGTATAATTTTAGTTATTTATT
>NW_013952433.1:2640878-2645505 GCF_001266775.1 Austrofundulus limnaeus | reverse complement strand
TGGTGCTGCACTGGTTGTGCTATTATCACTTTTTTCTCTTCTCTCTCTCTCTTTTTTCTCTTCTCTCTCTCTCTCTCTCTCTCTCTCTCTCTCTCTCTTTGTCTGAATGTGTTGCTAATGGCTAAATTTGCCGTGTGTGTGAGTTTGGAGCAAGTTTTTATCAATGATTTACTGACTAACGACGAGCCTGCTGGCCAGAGGTGTCAAAAGTATTCACATTCATTACTCAAGTAGAAGTATAGATAGGGTTTAGAAATACCTTTTTGGAAGTAGAAGTATCATCTCAAACTTTTTAAGGAAAAGTATAAAAACACTGGTTTTAAAACTACATAAAGTATAAAAGTAAAAGTAATAAACATTTTAAAATTAAGAATAAAAGCTTAGGCTGTGCCACAGGGTTTTATAGCGTATATAGCATATACCCCCCTCCATTTTTCTTTTAAAGTCAATAATGAGTATAATGTTAAATTAAAATGTTAATGTTGAAAATTTTTGGCTTAACTGACTAAACTACTTGTTTCAGCCACAATCAGGCTACAAGCATCTGCTACAGTATGTCCTGCTGGAATGTGATGTGATTTGTGTCATACAGGTGTGATGGAGTGAGTTCAATCCAATAGGATGTCAGAATGGTTTATATTTACACTTCTCATCTACCAACAATCAAATTCACTCTATCCATGAGCCCCATGTATCTGGATAGATTTCTATATTTTAAATTTTTTTCTGAACAATGAAAAGATGGAATAAAAACAAATCAAATTTAAATAGAATTGAAATACTTCTTGCATTATTGAAAAGTAAGGAATAGAAAATATAGATAACTGAATTAATATGTAAGAAGTAGAAGTAAAAAGTATGGGCTGGAAAATAATGACTCCACTAGTATAAATAACCAAAATTTCTACTTGACAGTCACAAAGTATTTGTGTTTAGTTACTTGACATCTCTGCTTCTGGCTCAGCGGTCTAACTTTTTGAAACAAGTCACATGACCTACCTTCAAGAGACGGCAGGGAAGTGGTGAGGGAGTCAGATCACGTGATCAGCTTGAATCCTGTATCCTGTGGCAACCGGTTGTTGTCAGCCATCATGAGGCAGAGTCCGTTCTGAAGGACACAAGACAAGAGACAAATGTCATTGATTTCCAGTGGTGGGCACAGTTCCTCTAAAGCACTAAAGCACTAAAATGGGAACTAATTTCTTGAATAGTGCTTTAGGGCTTTTGCTATTTTTAAAAAATCATTAGTGGATTAGCACTTGCTAAACTTATGGGCTAAATTCGCTGCCTCAGTTGGTAGAGCTGATGCCTCTCAGTAAGAATGTTGCCCGTTCAAATCCCGACCTGGAGACCTTTTTGGGTAGAGTTTGCATGTTCTCTCCGGGCACTCCAGCTTCCTCCCACAGACCAAAAATATGACTATCAGGTTAATTGATCACTAAATTGTCCCTAGGTGTGAGTGAGAGAGTGAATGATTGTCTCGTTTATCTCTTATGTGTCCCTGTGATGGACTTGTGACCTGTCCAGGGTGTACCCCGCCCCTCGCACTGTGACTGCTGGATATGAGCACCAGTAACCCTGAAAGGAATAAGCGGGTATCGATAATGGATGGATGGATGGAAATTTAGAAGCAATAACTGAGGTCTATAAATGTTATTGATCAACATTATTGTTCACAGTTGAGGGCGAAAGCTGTCATACATTTTGTTCAAACGCGTGTCACTYATCTACAAGGTCAAATGTCAAACTCGAGGCCAGCAGGTGACTCCCATTTGGCCCACCAAGGGCACTAAGTGACAACATTCAGCACACAGTAAATATTGTCTCATGTTGACTGAAAAATGTTTCATGTGTCAACTGGACTATTTTGGTGCTTTGGAATTAGCTTTTGTTAAACCTTTCAGTGCATTAGTGCTTTAGAATTAGGGGACCTAAATATTTGAGTTAGTGTTTTAGAATTATGAGACCTAAATATTTGAGTTAGTGCTTTANATAATAAGAGTTTCAGTCTTGTTTGCATTTAACTGCAGGTAGTTGTTGTTCAGCCATATTTTGACTTCTGACAGACAGTTAACGAGTTCAGATAGTTTGAAGAACTCAGAGGGTTGAAAGGAACAGTACAACTGTATGTCATCAGCATACAGATGGTAGGACACATTACTGTAATGTTTTAAAATACCTCCTAAAGGGTACAAGTACAAAAAAAAGAGGATTGGGCCCAAAACTGAACCTTGGGGTACCCCACAAGACAGTGGTGCAACATCAGAGTAAACCTGATTYAWAAAAACAGTAAAAGACCGTTCAGATAAATAAGAGGTGAACCAGTTTAACACAGAGCCAGAAATACTAAAATTATCTCTCAGTCTGTTGATAAGAACACAGTGATCCACAGTGTCAAACGCTGAAGTTAAGTCCAATAAAACCAGTACAGTGTAGTTTTTTCACTGAAGGAGTTAAAAAAGCAAGGTGCTGCCTGATTACAGGGATTTTATCATCAGGGGTGATAAGAGTTTCAGTCTTGTTTGTATTTAACTGCAGGTAGTTGTTGTTCAGCCATATTTTGACTTCTGACAGACAGTTACTGAGTTCAGATAGTTTGAAAAACTCAGAGGGTCGAAAGGAACAGTACAACTGTATGTCATCAGCATACAGATGGTAGGACACATTACTGTAACATTTTAAAATACCTCTGAATGAACTATTAGATCTATTTCAATGAAGCTTTTAGGAAATAATTAATGGATGTACATCTACAGCTGTTTAGTTTTTGGAGCCAAAAAGACCATCACAGCAGTTGAACGCAGAAAAAGAAAAAAAAAATTGTCAGTTATACAGACATTCTAATTTAGCAATTGTTGCTACTGATCGAATAATTTAGCATTAACTGTAGAAGTCAAATCTCACGAGGTTTTTATTTTATTATTTGTGGTTTGACTAAAACATCTGCAAGTCAACTATTTCTGAACATTGTTTAAAATTGTTATGAAAGGTGATATGCATTCCTTCAAGAAATGCTCGGAAAATACTTCAGGAATAAGAAATTATCTAAAAAAATAGATGTTTTTTAAAAGGCTCCTGTTTTTTTGAAACAATAAGAATATTTCCAGCCTGATCTTTTTACAGCAAGATTTCCATGAATAAATAATGGCACCAGTGTTTTTCTAAGTGAAATGAATGCGTGCGTGCGTGCGTGCGTGCGTGCGTGCGTGCGTGCGTGTGTGTGTGTGTGTGTGTGTGTGTGTGTGTGTGTGTGTGTGTAACTGAGGGGAGAGTCGCATCATAACACATCGCTGAGCAGTGAACACCCCCGACTGTCGCCTCCTCTGCTTCCAAGCTGTACGCTCTGCCACCCACCTCAATCTCTCATCTCAATCAACACTCCCTCCCCCTTTTTACTCCCCACCTTCACCATCACCCAGGTCCACCCCCACACCCCACACCCCCACCCCCATCCTGCATCATTTTCATAATTCCACCTCCCTCTCCCCCCTCTCTTCCTCAGTTGCTCTTTTTCTCCTCTAAGACCTCCTGTCGTTTCTTGTTTCTCCCTGCTTCCAGTGAGCTGCTCTCGTCCTCTCTCTCGCTCCCTCCTTCCTGTCTGGCCATATGGTGGCCTTCCCCTGTCATCTCTCTGAACTCACCAGCAGAAAACAGCAACACAAATGGTCGGTTAGAGAATACAAACATTGCTTTTTTTCCCCTTTCTCCTTCATATTTACTACAGACGTAGAGATTTACTGAATAGCCTGTGAATTATGTTTTACTTATAGGAAAAAGATCATGTAGGCATTTAATTCCACTTTTTTTGATGAAAGRTGAACAGAAAACAACTGTTGCAGATGACGCAGATATACTTTTTTTATTTTTTAAATTACTGTTTTTTTAACAGCCTGATTTATACCTTTTGGTGAAGAGTGGCAACTAAAAAAAAAATCCAGTTTTCTTTTCTAAATTTTCACAAAACATTCAAATTAGTAGCGTCAATAGGAACACAACGTTTTGCTCTAATGATTTGATTTTCTTATTTTCTTTGTTTTGTGCTTGTGTTCGGGATTTTTACAGCATTGACTCTTATTGTCATTTTTGCAGACATCTAAACAAACTGTTGAAGGGTTGTAAATATTTCGCTTATTTATTTTAAGAAACTTGCAAAAAATGAGCATTTCTGCATTTGGAGGCAATAAAAACACGAAATTTTGAATTTATCAAATTTTTTAAATGTTTTTCCTATGAAGAAGAACTGTGGAAGCCCATTTCCGCCACCCTGATAAAAAAATAAAACTTGTATCTCATAATTATGACTTAGCTATCTCATAATTATGACTTAGCTATCTCATAATTATGACTTAGCTATCTCATAATTATGACTTAGCTATCTCATAATTATGAGATACTATCTCACAATTATGAGATAGCTAAGTCATAATTATGAGATAGTATCTCATAATCATGAGATCCTATTGTGTCTCATTATGAGATTATGAGATAGTTTCTCATAATTATGAGGTAACTAAGTCATAATTATGAGATAGCTAAGTCATAATTATGAGATAGCTAAGTCATAATTATGAGATAGCTAAGTCATAATTATGAGATAGCTAAGTCATAATTATGAGATAACTATCTC
>NW_013952433.1:2631011-2640868 GCF_001266775.1 Austrofundulus limnaeus | reverse complement strand
GAGATAGTTATCTCATAATTATGACTTAGCTATCTCATAATTATGACTTAGCTATCTCATAATTATGACTTAGCTATCTCATAATTATGACTTAGCTATCTCATAATTATGACTTAGTTACCTCATAATTATGAGAAACTATCTCATAATCTCATAATGAGACACAATAGGATCTCATGATTATGAGATAGTATCTCATAATTATGAGATAGCTAAGTCATAATTATGAGATACTATCTCATAATTATGAGATAGCTAAGTCATAATTATGAGATGCAAGTTTTATTTATTTATTTTAATCAGAGTGTCGGAAATGGGCTTCCATAAGAAACCGAATTTTCAAACAGCACAAAACTAAACTGAAAACCATTCAGAACCAGTTATCTCTGAGCCACACCCCACCAGCTCTACCACTGTTCCAGTTAAATCACCTCTATCCTTTCTGGTCCCTATCATCCTTTTATGTGAGAAGGTTTCAGCTAAAACTAATTAACAATAAAGAAAGAAAGCTTTGATCTGGTGCTCCTCTCTTAAACTCTTGCATGACTTCCTTGTTCTCACATGTTGATTTTACTTCCTAGCAGTTAGACTTTGTTTCACAGGGGAAAACAGAAACTGATATGGTTACTTCCTGACAGATCAGAGCAACACGCCACCATCACAGTAAACAGAAACTGAATAGAAAAGTAAAAGCATTTTAGCACACATTGAAGTGACAATGGTGCAACATTCCTGTGGTAACAAACAGAGGCATCTAGTGGTCGCAATGACTCACTGCTGTGGGTGTTTTCAAATTAAAAGAAAAAAAGTGGCCACGCTGATCTCATTGCTGCATGCCTGTGGAACATTCAGCCAAATGATGTTTAATGTGGCAAATTTTAACAAGTTAATCAGGCTTAGAGCCTTCCTGTGTGTTACCAAACTGATGCCAATCTCAGATTTGACTGTGACTCATTATGTCACATCCAAAGACGAAGGCGACAGCTCCCAGCCTGCACATCCAAAACACAGTCTAACACAGGCAGACCCACTAATCTCGCTGCACATTTGCATCGGACAGAATCCTGTCCTGGTCAAACACGGATCTGTGGGAGAGAAGCTGTTTAGTCTACGTCTCATAAAGAGCAACAATGACATAAATCAGGTGTCAAAATAAAAGAAAAACATCTGGATCTATTTTTTCAGTTGATACAATAACTTTTTAAAATAAGGCTTTAAAAGACGTATTTGCAAGTAAAAAAGTAAATGCAAATTAAGAGCTCTGTGCTGAGAACTTCTTTTGATTTTACATGGATCAGTTTACAGAAATACCGTTCACATAAAAAATATTCAAATCTTAATGTCTTAATAACTCTTAAATGTGTGACCAGAGATCATCAAAACTTTGCATGAGAAGGTTTTAAAAATGAGCTCAAAAAAGATCAACATGGGTCAAACCTGTTTCCTTTTATTTCTGCTTCTTTATACTGGCTGTATTTTTGTATTTTTATGCTACTTTTAGCTTTTAGCTGTAAAAGCTAAAATAGCAAAACATTGCATAAAGGCCTAAGGAAGAAAAAGGCTAAAGTATCAAAGGGATAGCTAAAAACTTAAAGTACCAGCTAAAAGCTAAACGTAACAAAACCTTAGTTAAAATCTAGAAGATGCAAAAGACTTACCAGCTTCAAACTAAAAGTAGCAATAAAACTATCAGAACAAAGCTAAAAGATAAACATAGCTAAAGACTAGCTAAAAATATTAAAAGCTAAAACTAGCTAAAGGCTTAAAAGTAGCAGAATCATTAAAAAAACACAAAATAGTAGAAATATCCAAAAGGGCAAAAATAAAAGTTTAGCAAAAATTTAAAAGATGAAAAAGATTTACTAAAAGCCATATCAAAACTATCTTAAAACTAAAAGTGGCCAAATGGTAGCTGAAAAACAAAAGTAGCAAAACAGAGCTTGAAGCCAAAAGTAGTAAAAAAGGCTCAATGCTATAAATAGCACAATGGAGCTAAAGCTAAATATTGCAACATGCTAGAAAAAAAGAGGAAGGGAGCTAAAAGCAAAAAAATAATAAAATGCTTGCAAAAAAGAGTAGAATAGAGCTCAAAGTATCAGAATGGAAAAGCTAAAAATAAAATAATACAATGGAAGTGAAAAGAAGATCAGAATGGAGCCAAAAGCTCTAAAACATAAAAAAAACTAGCTTAAAGAAGCTGAATGTTGTTTTAAGTAGAAGAATAGTAGCCTAGCTAAAAGCTAGTAAGACAAAACATAACCAGCATCCACTATTTTAATATGTTTCTCGTAGAACGGCTGATGATTTCTAATCCAAACGTGTTTTTAGCAGAGTGAGTAAACATGACGCTCGGCCTCTCCACCCTTGCTGCAGGACTCGATCACAACGACCCCCACCTCATCGTGGCAACATCACCATGTCCTGCAGCTTTCAGGTTATCTGTTTACTCCACAGCGCAACTGTAGACARCAAACACTGACAGTGGACATGTAAACTTTCATCAGCAGAAACAGCAATTATGACCATTTCCTAAACATAAACAAATGAGGGCGTGCAGATGGAAAGATGCAGAGCAGTTACACGTTTTACGTAAATAAGACGGGCCAACAGCGAGGCTTTGATCCCTGCTCGTCTGTATTTCTGTGGGGCTCTGAATTAGAGGAAGTTAGCTGAGTTTGTTGGTTTAAACCGAGGACACAGACAGAGATGTGTGTGTGTGTGCGTGCGTGTGTGTGTATGTGCGTGTGCGCAGACACAGTCCTTTAGATATTTTAAAAGTGAGGTCATGGATGGGACACATCGCTTTCTCACTGTTTGATGTTTTACCCACAAGCCCTTCAGATAAAGACGACTCTGTTCTTTTGCTCCGCACTTCTCAGATCAACAGATTCTTTTTAGTTGTAAATTCGTTTTGGAACAATTAAAACTTTTATGAACCCCAGCTGCTTTTATAAGCAAATAATGCAGCCATGAAACTAAAGTAAGAGAAGCAAGGCMTTTCATGACAGGAACAGTTCATTTAAATCATGGCTGCTTCCAGGACCTATAAAAAATATATATATATATGCATAAGCTATGAAACATTTAAAATCTGACAAGCTATTTCACGCAGTTAAACAAACAAACAAACAAATTAAGATTCTGCTAAACATTTAGTCTACCCTTGAACATCTGTACCATCTGGGTTCATTCCAATATTTTCACATCTCTTTTTGCTTTTTTTTTTTTGTAACAAAATGTGTTTTTGAATTATTGCTGAAAATATCATTAACATGAAGTAATTGTGTTGCCAAACCACATAAGGCTCCTTTTTTCTCTTTCTTTTTTGAAACAGTGAAACAAAAGTATGCTAAATATGAGGAGCATTATTCTTCAGCTGTCTGGTCTCCATAATTCCAGAGTCCAGACTAGGATGATCATTATGAACTGTGTCTTTGGAGGAAATACACACAGAAGTCAAACAGTATGTTAACAAGAGAAAAGGAATAAAACAAAATAGATGGGTGACTGATTGATTCATGATATTGTGGAGCCGTGTTCTGGATTAAATCAATTTTTTTTTTTAAATCTTGTTGAGCTCAGTGAAAGTAATAACCTGGTGACAAAAAACTGCTTTGACTTTTATATAACTTCATCGTTGGTGCTTCATGGCAGCTGGGGCTCCTCGTGCCTCCTGAAAAGTCTGACCTTAAACTAAAAAGTTTATATAGATAAACGGGGGGTGGGGGTGGGGGGTGGAATAATGTTCTGGGCGTATTTCCTCTGTAAAAACAGAGAAACGATATCTGGTGTGTTTTTAAAACTGCTTTTATGGAAAGTTTTGGATCATTTACAAAGAAAGTGATGTAGGAGAGCAGATACTGGAGGAAAAGGTGGAGTCTGCTTGGAGTGAAACTGTCTGAAAACATCTCAGTTATTTGGAGTCATGAACAAATAGCTGGAAGATTTGTGTCTGTGTTTTCAAATCAGATAATCTTGTCTGTGTTTTTATACAGTCTCCCATAAACACTTTGGTTTGTGTTTGATTTATTTTGCCTGCCAATTAACATTTGCCCTCAATTTGGCTCAATAAGAAAGCTTTTCCATTGTCTTTTTTGTTCAGGCTGGGGTGTTGGATGCTTTGATTTTTAATTTATTTCAAGCAGAGCAAACATTCAAAGGAAGACCTTTTTTTTTTCCAGACCGATGTGTGAACTTGAACCGGGTCACTTTCTTTGTTCTGTTCTTTGAAGCTCATTGCAGCGACTCTGATAAGCAAACATACAGTGAGACAGTTCTGCCAGGGTCGTATGAAATCAGGACAAAGTTACATTTTTGTCATTTTTACTTTTCTTTTAATCACCTGTCATAAAAACAGTTGTTAACAGGTAGTTGGTTTTAGTAACTCACTTTAATTCAGTTCAAGTTTGTTTCCAGGACATGTGGTATACATAAAATCTCATCACCAACTAAAATCTAAAAAGACACAAACAGTAAATAAATATTAGAAGTGTAAATCACAAACTTTATCATGTTGCAATAGAGTGAAGCCCTGATTAGAGTACCACCATAAGTCATGAATATGCAATCAAGAATAAACTCAAATATTGGATACAGTCTAAAAAAAGTCTTCACATGGTTTTGATAGCATCCTAATGCGATAAGAACCAATCAAAAAACACACAAGAGCTTAACATTTAGCAGCTACACACCACACTGTACAGCAAACTGTTAAAGGTGGCTCTGAGTGGACTATGGGCACATGGACATGCRTTATGGAACTGAAGTGTAACGTTTATGTTACAAAAAAGTAAATTATACTTGATAAATTTAGCTTGAAGACTCACGTAAAAGCTCAGGAGAAAAAAACCTGATGATCCTGACGAAACTGTATTTCTGGTTTCTACCACTGACAAAGATGGGACAATGTTCAACAAATACAGCAGAGCTGAATAACCAGACCAAGACAACAATGAAAAAAGGTAAGTGTAGTTTTGAGGTTCAGTCTTGGACATCAGCTGAAAAGGAGGGAAACATAGGTGAGTTGTAGTTCTTAGGAGAGTAATTTGTTGTAGATATTTTCTTGTTTATGTGATTCTTAACAGATTTTCCAGAGACGAAGAGTTCCAAAGGAGGAGGTTGTCAAAGGCAGGTGGCAGTTCTTCAGGCAGAGTGGCTGTGAGTGTTCCCGTGGTGAGGTTCTTTGTTTTCTGACCCAACTTGGTGTGAGGATTTCTCAGTACGAGGCGTGGCTTCGGTGATCTAGTAATCCACCCTGGACAAAGGACGAACAAGGTAAGTACAAAATATATTCTTTAACATAGAATCTAAGAGCTACGATACTTCCTTGAAGTTTAGATGCATCAGCGTGGATCAWCTCATGGAGGAGGCTTATAAAGCTGCAGCTGATCATCAGAAAAATCCCAATCTGTGATCGATRTGATGTGATTTTATGTCCATTATTATACAATCATTGAGTTATCAATCCATATCAGGTTTATGATGATGATGTGGGTCAATGTTTTCTATTTGCCTTGAAGTAACTGAATTATTAATCATTAAAYCAATAAATTGATGTGGAAACAGTTTAAGGGCCGTGCGGTGTGGGTTGTGCTGCTCCTGTGGACCTCAAGAGAAAAAGTAAATCCACAATGAGTGGTCTTCTGAGTGGCTTTCACCACTTTCCTCACCGGAGCAGTTCCCGTTGTTAATGTTTCTGACAAACGTCATCTAAGTTGTTTCATGGAAAGTAATAATGCCTGCACTGTCCTCTGTTGTTGTCATTTCTGGCTGAAGAACAACTGCAGTAAGATTTGCATTGTGTTTGCATTCCTAGTGTATATAATGTTTTTGTTGTATCGATGTGTCTCATTGTGGTCTAGAGTGTGAGAGAAACACAAACATTTCCATCTATTTAAAGCAAAGGACAGTCATATAATTTTATGGCTTCAAAGCTGTTTTTCTTGTCTGAACATTTGTACACTGCACATTATTTTATTGCATTGAATTTGGCAGTTGTGTTCCAAAACAACGCAAGAAACAATTCAAATCTTTCTTCATTTTGTTTCAKCATTTTTTCAGTGATCTTCCCACAGAACTGAACTGACCTGTGGTGGGAAAAAAAAAAGATAACGTACCACGTTATTAGCATTGCGGTGAGATATCGTCACCGCAGAGAGCCTTGTCACCTGAGGTTGGACTGAAAAGGTGTCAGAAATACTGTATCTCCTCAGATAAAAGGAAATAAACAAACTTCACAGCATTGCTTAAATGAAATTTAGGATTTGAAATATTTGAACGAACCCACCGGAAAGCAGACGGAGTTGTTTGACCCTTTTATAAATCTAGTTTTATTTTGAAGAAACTCATAGGTTGACCGGACTGAGCTCGCACGCAGGCCAGATGTGGCCCTCAGGTCACCACTTGGATCTACATCACTCATCATGGTTCTCACAAAACTCTGAGTGTGTACTTTGGGAAATTAAGATTTTTATTCATAATTATGAAAGACATAAAATAAAAAGTCATTTTATGGTGTAATTGGGTCAAAATGTTGAGTCTGGATTGATATTATTGATCATATTAATACTACAAGGCAGAGATGAAAGTTGTACTTTAATGGCAGAGGAGAATAATAAAGAGGTCTAGTGTCAAAAACAAAAAAAAAGGTACTTGCATGTTTGGTTCAGTCTTTGATGAGCCCATCAGAAAATCTAACTCAAAACTTTATATTCTGTCCTTTATATGTAAAAACACACGATTCTCAATCACCTAATGGAGGACGGTGAAGGAACGGTCATGCAGAACCCACACACTCGGTTCTGTAAATTACAACAAAAGAGCAAACAGAAAAAAAAGCCTGCAAGAAAGAAAAGAACACCAAGTGTTGCAACAGTCCCAGGAGGATTATATAACATTTTCCTGGGAATGGTGGGACGAAGTGACCAGTTCAAATCATCTCCGTCTCCATCAACGGGCCTCTTTTAACAGCCGTTATGAAACTGTCACAAAGAGGCGGCAGCTCCGGCATCCAGCAAACTATTTGAAGGTCAAAGAAATCACCCACTCAACACCACACGTCTTTAGCAACACAAGAATTAAGAGGTGTGAATTTCACAAGAGCACATTAGAGCGATTCACGAGAAGCAGTCCTGCTATTTTCAGTCCTGCGCTACTTCCACCCAAAAACCGTCTACTTTGAGAATCACATGTTGGTTGCGTTTAACAAGAAATGTGCTCAAAATATCTTTTTGGTTCAAGTTTGGTGTGTCATGATCTGTTTTTGCTTTAGTTTTCTAGTGTTTTCTGTTMCCCYGTGTTTTCCTTTCCCTGCTGTTTTGCCTCCAGCCCCGCCCACGCACACCTGATCCCTCTTGTGTCTCCCCAGGTGTTTCCGATTGTCTCAATTCCTTTGCTTTATATTCGGAGTCTTGTCATTCGTTTTTGTCCGTTCATTGTGCTGCATCCCTCAGCCAGTGAGGTGTCTCTGTGTTCCTCGTGCCTTGTTTCCTTCTCAGAGGATTTTGTAAGCTGTTGCTGCCACTGCAGCCCTCCTTTTGTTTATTAAATCATTTTATTTTTGAACCTGCCTGCGCCCTGGGTTTTTCACATCCAGTCCAACCTGATTCACATCTGTCCACTTGCAGCAGCAACAAGAAGTTATGGAAGGCATCAGAATATTCAGCTAATGTTGGGATCCAAACAGAGGGGTTTTAAAAGCGACATGAACACAAAAAGACACAATGTTAGAGCAATTAAATGTTGGACTAAATTTGTCTAAAGCAAATTATAGTGAATAAAAATAAATTGTTTTGAGCATCATTGTTTTTTTACCTTTACTTTTCAGGATTGTGAAAATTGAACTCATGATTTCTGTTTATTGAAAATAACATTTACATTTTGTTTGTTGTTTAAAAATTTTCATTTCATTTGTGTCATATATATAGTTTACCTTTGCAGTGGCAAATTATTACCTTTTTAGTAGCACTTTATTTGTACATAAGACTGACATGACACTGTCATAAACAAAGGCTTCATAAATGTTGATGACTGTTGTCATTTAGTGTCATTTGGTAAATTACGACACGTTTAATGCAAAGTTGACATTGTTTAACTTGTCTGACAACTTGACATTAACCAAGACAAAAATATCTTTATGACAACCTGACATTGGTATGATATGATATATATACTGATATGGAAACGTCAAAAGATACTCTTTTATAGTATTTACAGTCATGTGATTGCATCATACTAAATGATTTATTGGTTAATGTCAAGTTGTCATAACCAAGACATTTTAAACAATGTCAACTTTGCATTAAATGTGTCATTTACCGAATGACACTTAATGACAACAGTCAAAAAATATGTCATTTTAATCTTTTGCACAACATTTCAAATAAAGTGTTACCTTATTTTTTTTCTATTAAAGGTGTTTTGGAAGTTGACATTTCCTGGAAAACAATGCAAAACAGTTTTAACATGTTCTGCACATAGGAAGTGTTGAATCGGTCAATTTTATTATTACATTTTAAATTTAAAACTTAGTCACGCTAATGCAAAAAGAGCAGGTCTAACAAACATAATGGGGTTTGTGTTGGAGGAGGAAAGTTGTAATTATTTTACAGTTTTTATTTTAAAACAAAGATTTCTGGTGGAAAAAAGAAACTCTATTGTAATTATTGAAAAAGTTTATAAATAAAACTGTTTCTAAAAGTCATTAATGTTATGTAAAATGGAAGAGAACGCATGAATGATTTTCATATGATTAGATTTCATTCAATTTAAAATAGTTTAGATAAAACACTAAATACAGATATTGATTTATTTTACTGTTCTTTTTCATATGCATCCATGCTAAACTCAACTTAGTGACATGTTTTAAAATACAGTGGGGTGTGAAAGTTTCTGTCCAGCCTTGTCATTTTTCTTGATTTACCTTTATAAATCATTGATTGTTTGGACTAAAAAAAATCAGTAAAATATATCACATAGGGGACAAACACAGTGATATTTGAGAAGTGAAAGGGAGTTTATATGATTTACAGAAAGTGTGCAATAATTGGTTAAACAAAATTAGGCAGGTACATAAATTTGGGCACCAAAAAATCACTTAACTCAATATTTAGTAGCTCCTCGTTTCACAGAAGTAACAGCCTCTAAACGCTTCCAGTAGCTTCTAATGAGTCTGGATTGTGGCTGAAGGTATTTTAGACCATTCTTCCTTACAAAATATCTCTAGTTCATTCAGGTTTGATGGTTTTTGAGAATGGACAGCTCTCTTTAAGTGACACCACAGATTTTAAATAATATTCAGATGTGGGGACTGAGATGGCCATTCCAGAACGTTGTACTTGTTTCTCTGCATGAAGGTCTTAGTAGATTTTGAGCAGTGTTTAGGGTTGTTGTCTTGTTGGAAGATGCAGNGGAACAATCTTTGTTTTCAGCTCATTTGACGTTGTTTTGAGACTCCCATGCTGCGACTCTTCAGAGAAGATGCAAAGAGGAGAAAAACCTACAATTGCCTCCCTTAAATACCCTTTCTTATAATTGGAGCCGCCAGTGTATGGGGGTCAAGGGTCACTGAACTTACCAAACCAAATTTGAGTTCCAATAATTAATTCTAAAGGTTTTGAAATCAATAAAATGACAACGGTGACAAATTTATGCACCTGCCAAATCTTGTTTAACCAATTATTGCACACTTTCTGTAAATCGTTTAAACTTCATTTCACTTCTCAAATATCACTGTGCTTGTCCCATATATAACATATTTTACTGATTTTTTTCCCAAACAATCAAAGATTTATAAAGGTAAAATCAGGGTTCTGGAACCAGTCTCCTTGAGAGGGGCTGGACGTACTTCCACTCTGGAG
>NW_013952433.1:2607245-2623808 GCF_001266775.1 Austrofundulus limnaeus | reverse complement strand
ACCTATCACAGTTCAGCTGCTGCACACTCTTGTTATTTATTTATTTATTTATTTATTTATTTATTTATTTATTTATTTATTTATTTATTTTTACAAGGCAAATTCACTTGTCAAGACTCCTGGTATACATTTATGCCACTTGTCTGAAGTTGGCTATATAATTTCTTGCTGTAAAGCTGCAGCAGAAACTGAAACCATTCTGCTGTGTTCAGAACTAAAAGAGGTCCAAAGTTCTGTGGAGCATGACACGGGGGTGACTTCATTCTCCTGCCTTTGAGGAACAAGGTGAGCTGGCCCTTCAGAGACGTTAGAAACATCTCTGATGACAGTGAAAAAAGAGAAATGATGATGATGCTTCTCTGAACTTCCGCGTGACTCCTCCTCCTCCTCCTCCTCCTCTTCCTCTCGAAGCAAGAAAAGAAAAAGTTTCCGCCCTCCCACCCTCACTTGTTTTAACTTTCCTCATGTAGCCGCAACTCGACGCAGAGAGAAGTTCAAAGGGTTTGAAAGCGAAAGAGAAGTTTGGTCATGAAAGCTTTTAGCGAGTAGGAAAAGAAAAGAAAGAAAAAAAAGTCAGTTCTTGTTTCTTCTCCGCGAGTGAGCTGCATCATGAAGCCGCTGCGGAGCTTCAGCCTCCCGCTGTGGACCCTTCTGGTCTCCAGCTCTCTCCTTCAGGTAAGACAACTTTAAACTAACAGTATAAAGTATAAAAAACTACAACAAAATAAAGTGCTTTTAAATTTCTGTGGAAAGGGTACAAGAGCGTGGTGCGTTCAATGTCCCAAACAGAGTTATGCTGTTACAGGTGCTCTGATAGTCCACCTGTTGCGCAGGTAACCAGTTTATTTAGCATAGATAATAAAAAGGTTTGTGTTAAAATCTGATTTTTATATAATTGCTAACAAAATAGTTAAATTAACAGAAAAATAAAATAAAAATAACAATTAAAGAGTTTTAACTGGATTAAAACTCGCAAATAYTCACCAAGTTCCCCAATCTGAAGACAGAGATTAAAGAGAAAAAAAAATAAATAGTTGTTAATATCTGACTAGATTTCATGCGTGAGGTGTGTTTTTAATGTCTTGGCATGGGGAGTACATACAGCAGAGCAGACCCACCTGTCCTGGCCCCCCTGGTCCCGGTCTGCTGGGAGACAGGAGGAGGTTCAGGGAGGTTGAGAATGGCATGTGAGGATCTGTGTGTCCAACACAAAGGGGTCAGGAATGGAATGAGGTGCAGCTTGTGTCTTTAATCCAGAATCATTTTATTGTTTTTTTTTTTTTATTTATTTTGTGTATAACAGTAAGATGACAACTAAAAAAAAGCTGTTTAAAGTTGGGAAACCAGCAAAAGCAACTAAAACTTTGCAAAAAGGTTCAGAAAAAAAGCTTCAGGATGAAAAAAAATACATAAACTTTGTATAAAATTCCATAAATCATCCTGCTAAATATTTTAATATTGGATTTATGTGCAGAAAATAGAGCAAAAAAAGTTTTTAAAAGGTTCATAGTTTAAAAACAAAACATCCAACCAATACATTCCTGCTAATACATTTGGATAAAGTAGTTCCAAACACACATAAAACCTTCAACCAGTAGCTGATATGATATTAATGCAACAAACTCCACTTTATTAGGCTGTAATTGAATACAATAATATACCAGATTTGGTAAAAGTTAGATTTCGCGTAGCTTTGTAAATTAAGAAATAAATGCATATTACCCGCCGCCATTTTTCATCTGAGTTTTAATCTAAGATGTCCAGAAATGATGGAGTCGTAGCTGTTTTAACCCTGAAAAGAACATTAATGCATTAATGTTTAACGAACCTGCAGGAACTGCAACGTCAAAAATTATTTCCGTATCTAAAATTGACTGAGTTTCAGCCAGTTTTGTTTGGGCTTCTGTGGATTGGTTGACTTTAAACTTGAATCAGTTGTAAATGTGAATCCAGTGAATCCTTCCTGAAGGTTTTGTTTAAATCCGTCCTGCGGATGATGAGATATTTCGCTAACAGACAAACAGGGTCGATGCTGAAATTGCAGCAAGGATTTTGAACAGTGAGTGGAACGTGGAGGATATGTTAGCTATCAGTAAWCAGTTGTAGAGGAATGTGCATGGATTTTTTTCTTGAACWTTTTTGTTAAAATCCATCTRTTAATGAGATATTTTGCTAACAGGCGCACATACAGGCAAAAACAGCATTTCACACCGTTCACCTTTTGGATGCGGACGACAGATAGGCGTTTGGAGGAAGAAAAGGGAGTGTTTTTGGTTCTGCAGAACAAACAAATTTTCATTTTGACGTAACAGAGTGTCAGCTGATGGAGACTGTACCTTCATTCTCCTTTGTTCCACATTKAACATCTGTCTGTTTAACAGCGTGGAACAGCCTAAACCTGGCTTTTAGATAACACAAAAAAATGTGGAACTGAGTTTCCACAAATACGATAAAAAAAGGAACAAACTTTTACATTAACAAAGGGCCAGTTTTTGTTTAACTACTRCTGAAACACGAGAACTTTGTGTCAAAATAAAAAAAAAAGAACTACAGAAGTGGAAACTGACTTGGTATAGTTAAATAAAAAAAAAGAAGAATAAACACATGCGCTCTGTTCTGTCCCATGAACCCCTTTAGCAGAAAGTGAGGGCTTTTTTTGGGCGGTGAATTTTGACATCAGCTGTTGAGTTCCTTCACTGTTCACCGCACCTTAACTCGATGCTCAAAATAGAGATATCAGATCAGAAAACGACAACTTTTTTTTTTTACATTTTAGTTGCAAATCAACTTAATCATGATTAAACTGTTTTCTGGACATATTGACTAAAGTTYCTAAAATCATGGTTTATAGCTAAATCAAAATAAATTATCAGTTAGTTTTTTTGAATGCATGACTTTTTAAAATTCCTCGTTGCTTYCTTTTATTATTTTTTACAAATAATTAGCCTTTTTGGATAAGAAGTTTTAATATTACATTAATCATCTCTAAGCGGATTGTACAGTTGAGTTCACACAACAGTATGACGTGCACAAATGGAACAAAATGATATGCCTGGATTATTTTTGAAAAGGATGTGAAATAGGGGCAGCATGATGGCTCAGTGGTTAGCACCAACACTGCACAGCAAGAAGGTCCTGGGTTCGATCCCCGGTTCGGACCTGGGGTCTTTCTCTGTGGAGTTTGCATGTTCTCCTCGTACTTGTGTGGGTTTTCTCCGGGTACTCTGGTTTCCCCCACCCCCCAAAAACATGTACAATAGGTTGCCTTCAGGCCCAGGCCTCCCTTGAAAAAGAGATCTCTCAGTGGGACTTGCCTGGTTAAAGAATGGTGAATAAAAAAAAAAAAGAAATGGTTCAGTAATTTGCTCACATTCAGTTAAGAACATTCATGTTGAACAGAAATATGCATAATAGGCTTCACATGCAAATGTAAACATGGATGGAAAAGCAACTGGTTTCTGTTCTATTAACAGAAAAAAACCCTTTCAGACATGGAAAACTGTTTCCTATAATGTTTAACAGAATTTACTTTTTATGGAAAGATAAAAATTGAGTGTCAGGTTTTATTTATTGCACCTTAATATTTTAAAAAGTTTAGAAACATTTTCAATCTGTTTATCGCTTTTTAAAGTATCAATTTGAGGAAATAGAGTTGAATTTAGCAAATTCAGCTAATGGCTAATACGCATATTGGGTCCTGCAAGCACTTTTAAAAAACAATCTTTACATCACGTTTAGTTTTGCATGAAACTGTTATTTACTTCAAAATCTATGGTTATTTATAAGTGCAAAAAGCAGCAGCAGCAGCTAGCTGTTGCACTTCCAGTGCAGCCTGATGCATTTCTAGCAGGAATATCGTATAATTTCTGCCAAAATAACCATGTAATGCCAAACTGACTCACTATAAAGGTTCTTAAACTAGTGTCTGCATGAAGCTCAATGAAAGTTTTGTGATTGGAGGTCAGATCTACTTCTTGTCTCGTCTCCATCGTGATGACAAGTTAACTCAACAACCAGTCAGAATCAAACTGAGTGCTAACTGAGATCATTCAGAGAGCTGTCGACAACATGTAATATATTAAATGTTTTATCTCACAGGGCTGCAGCTGTTGGGGAACAGTTGGTGACTCAAAATAACGAGACAATTGGTGATTTTTTTTTCTTCCAGTCTCACTAAACTGTTAATGTTTTTGACCAAGCCATCAACAAACCACAAGCAGCCAGCTGATGAGAATCTTTGTTGTTCAAGGCCGTGCACATGTTTGAGCCCACATCATACCCACCTGGACTGCTTTGTGACCACGTCGGCAGCCACACCCTTAATTAATCTGCACTTTTTAAATGAAGATGGGTAGTTTTTCATCAATTATTATGAATCAGTGTGATCAGTGGTGTAAATAAATTGAGATGAGTTCAGTATGGGTTCAAGATGCCTGCGACTCTATTTTAAAAGAAAATTTGTACCAAATTTTTTGAACAAGCTCAAAGCGCAAGTGACAGGATGCATGCCTCTGTGGCTCATGCAACCCTGTGTTTAAGACACACTTGGGGGTGGGGAAAACCGGAGTACCCAGAGAAAACCCACGCAAGCAGGAGGAGAACATGCAAACTCCGCACAGAAAGACCCCAGGTCCGAATCCAGGACCTTCTTGCTGTGAGGCATCAGTGCTAACCACTGATCCATTGTGCCGGCATGCATTGTACTCTTTAGCATGGATTTTTTCCCTAATTTAAGAAGTCTTACCAAGTGCAATCATCTTACTGCACTGGCAGATTATATCACTTAATTTGAGAAGATTCAAAYGAGAAACTAGTATTTTAAACTTATTTTTAGATAGCTTTTCAAATGCTGAAGTTTTGCTTAAAGTCGTAATTTCTCCCAAAAGTGAAGGGCTCGATAATCAAGGCTTTCTTAAAACCCGCCACACTTTAAACATATTTGTTCCTGATAAGAGGTCAACTTTTCAACCACTTTAAATCAACTTCTGAACAACTGTTGAATATTTTAAGGAKTCAGGTCAACTCGGTCATTCTACTGAAAAACAGTTGTATTTTTAGGGTTAAAGTTAGAAGAAAATACTTCATTTAATCTCATTTTTATTACTATTTACCTCAATTAAGTTTTTTTTCTCTTGCAGCGTATCTCTTCTCCTGCCAGCTCTCATTTCAACATCAAGGCTTACAGAATTCTCACAGTATGTTTGATGGTAGCGGACTATGCTCCTCTGATGGAAATAAKTTGAACAAAATGAGATAACAACATAATATATTAACAAAATAAGGACAGCAATCCAAATTTGACTAAATACATTCATATTTTCACATTTATGACACCCTAATTTAAAAAGCATCATAAAAAGCCTTCCACAGCATCAGAGACTGATTTTGTGTTTAGACTAAATAAAATGCAAATTGAAACACAAAGCCCATCTAAACTGACAATAGGAGGTTTATAATAAAGAGATCAGGTAGAAAAGGGGAAATATTTAGCTTCCTTTTTGGGAAAATTTGTTTTCACGCAGATATTTTTCCATCGAGAATTTTCTCCTACAGACAGAATAAAAATATTCACATTACAAAATGTTAAAGTGGGATGTTTTTATGTTGTTGGGCAGAAATTTAAGTCTCAGTTTCAACCTTTTACTCCTGATATCTTTTACAAATCTAGTGAGACAAATTTATTGAGCATAAATATTAAGACGTCAAGTGATCAAAACCCTTAATTCTGAAATGTACATCCTAAAATATGGGATGTCTGAATTTTAAAGATTGAATTAATGTTAAAGATTTTTGCAGACATTCTGTAAGTAAGCATTTTCTCATTTTTTACACAACATAAATTCTTATTTTAAAAGTCATTCTTTCAGTTATTCATGTTTTCATGTTAGGAACCACAAATCCACAGCTCCTGTATTATTTTTTGCTTCAACTTTACAATTCTTTCCTCGTGTGGTTTTTTTTGTCTTTATTTTTAGACATATTTAGAATATTGGAATCAAATTAAACAGTAAAGTTAAATAAATAAATAAATAAATAAATAAATAAATAAATAAATAAATAAATAAATAAATAAATAAAAAAAGTCTGATTTGTAAAGCCCAGATCAGAGGATGTGCGTGCAGGATTAAACCATTCAACCATTAATGACCCATCCAGGAAAAGTACAACACTTTGCATGAGATTATCATGGTGTGAAGTTTTCACTGTTCCCAGTTTACTCAGCCAGTTTCTCTCTCATTCCTGTGCAGCCAACAGAAACAAGTAAACAGAGCTTTGCATCGCGTAACAAAGGAATGTGACATTTTCGAACACTTAAAGAAATGCCACACTGAGAGGATTAATGTCATAGTGAGTGGCTGGAATTCCGTTATATTTTCATGCACTTGTTTACAAAAAGGATGACGCGAGATGACGTGCGAGGACTCGATTTGGTCTTACGCGTCTCTCTTCTAGCAAATGTAATCTCCTCATTTTATTTAAATTGAAAAACACGGGTCTTTGTGTGCCTCGCATTGTTGCTTTAAAGAGCACAAGTCACAAATCAAGTCCTCCTTTGTGGACTCTTCCACTCTCAGTCTCCCCACCCCTCCCCACCCCTGCAGCATCATCAAGACAGTTCAGTTCCAAATGAACATCCTCAGACATGCTGCTTTTGACCAGGGATGAAACTGAAAGCCGTACATGTGCAGTTTAAGATGGATTACAAAGAGTCACAGTTCCCCGGCTCATGTAAATGAGACTCAGGCTCCTCTCGCAGCCTGAAAGGCCTCATTGTCAGGAAATGGATGTCATTTTATCACAAGGCAACTCCTCTAGGGCTGATAAAGAAGTTAGTACTTTTTACTTATTGCTAATATCTTGCTATAGCCTCATTGTGCACTTTTAGCAGATTCAAGTTGGTTGCGGATTTTCTTTATGTCTCATTTGCAGCTGCGTATATCTGCAAGTGATCAATTAGGCTTAGTTTTCTCTTCATTAAATATCCCTGGTAGTTGTTCAGTACATCACTGGACACAGTTTAAAATCTCTTTCAGGCTGCGGTACATCACCAAATGAAATATTTAATCATTCAAAAGTTTAAACAAATTATGTATGTTGAATTTTTGATTTTCTAAGCAACAATGTTTAGCTAAATGTTCTTTTCGCAGCACTCATAGCAAACATTGTTAAATGTTTGGTTTACCGCCTCAGTGTCATTGATTAATATTTGAAACTGCCACCGAGTTGTTCACATTAATCTCTTTGTGTCGAATTCTGAAAAGCAAAACAGTTCTTATCATTATCACCGTGGGGACCAAAGCAAGTGAAACTGTAAAGTAGCAACTACATACTGTTTTTAAACTTTCAAAACCAGTTATGTTGACATATTTAAAGTGTCTGTGACATGCATATTCTTCAAATACAAAAAGTCAAACAGAACATCCATATTTAAGAAACCTGACATAATACACTCAGTTTTTCCCATTTTGTAACATAACTGGCCTATTTTCTTTTGAACCTGGCTCAGCMAAAGTGAAACAGGAAGTGACATCGAAGGGGAACTCTTTAACAAAGAAACCTCTCTGGTCTTTGTTTATTGAAATAATATTATTGAAACTCTAACTCCTCTTCATCTGTCCCTGATAGTGACTCGAAATAATTTAAAGAAATATCAAATTCTTCTCTACAGTCTGTTGTTACACTCTGCTCACATGCAGACATTCCCCTTTGATGTCACTTCCTGTTGTTTTACATGCAAATATCTCAACAAAAGTTCATCCCAGCGCCGTAAAAATTGTTTTCTAGTATGCTTATTAGTGTTTTTTTCCAAAAATACATTCATATTTAATACAAAAATTTGATGTCACAGCCACTTTAACCTGACAGACCAGCCTTTTGAGCGTTGAAACCTTTAAAAACAAACATTTATTGCACATTTTTCAATAAATACAGCTTGTGGGATTTAGAAAATAAACTGGAAATCAACTAACCAGAGTGGAAATTGGTTATTGAGCTGCATGCATTTGGATTTGTTTAAATTAAAACTGTCATTTGGAGTAGCTAAAAACATTGCCGCATGATGCAGCCTGCAGACTTGCTGATTTGTTCTTTGGCGCTTCTGTGGCTCCTCAAACACGAAACACACTTTAGCATTTTGCGAGGAACTTTAAACCCATGTCTGTAAGAGGAAATTTCTGAAGTGAAGTGAATAATATTGATTTCTTCAGCTGTGATATGGTTCTCGTAATTGGAGCGATCTTTATTTTACTGCTGTACTTGTCGGAAAGAATTTTAATTTCTCTTCAGTTTTCTGATGCAAAATGTTCCTGTAAGGTTGCAAACCTTTAGCAGATGTCAGCACTTAGGATGGGTTGGAGCACGGGTGTCAAATTAATTTTCACCGAGGGCCACATGAACGTTATGAAAGGACCATTTGTAATTAAGTTCAAAGTTTCATGTTTGACTTTGACTAAACGTCCTGTTTCATCTTCGTCTCATTGCCACTGCTGAGCCTCTAACAATAACTGAGCTCTATGTGGTATTTCTTGCATTAAAACAGCATTTTAACACTTCCTCTGGGTTAGAGATAGTGCACTTACTGTAAGCCATGAAGAAAACTAAAGGTCACATGAATCAATAACCTTTATTTCAGAGTCTAATTTTCATAGAAAAAGTCATATTTCACTTCACACCCACAGCCAAACTTCCTTTTATTATGTAAAGCTTGTGACTTCAGGGTTGCTAAAATTATAAAAGGTCCAGCACTATTTCCCTGCTAAGTCACACCGTCAAACCCAACTTTCACAGGTCACACTTGAGTGCTCGTTGTAATGGCCCGGCCCAGTGTGACCAGAACCCATGGGTGTGGACAGAAATGCATCGAAGCACAATTTCCTCCTGCTGCAAGCCACCAGCTTTATAAGGAAGCTCTGATGGCAAATGCATTGTGATCTGATGGGTATCTGCAGCCAGCAGCTGAGTGCTCTGCAGCGCAGAGACAGTAAATACCACGTCACTCATTTTCATAGCCACTGATGTGGCCCCTGATAGCAGCAGCCGGACTGCGCTGTAGGAAGCTGATACCTGCAGACAGATATTCATACAACTAAAGTTAATATGCATGGGAAATATCTGGAGGCAGTAGATATTTTTAGGTACAGCTTGTATRTATGAAAATACAGTACTTCATTTACTTATTGGCCCCACAAAAGAAGGTACTTTTAGTCCTGTAGAAAGACAAAACAGCCTGGTTCTGACTGGGAAAAGGGCAAAGACAGGTCACCAGCCTATCATATATGGATGGAGGAATTTATATAATTGTAAAAAGTATCTTTTGCATTTTAATGAAAAAAAAAAAAACAACTAGTTGTACATTTGATTAGTTGCAACAATCACACCAAGACTAAAACTTGTGAAAAATTATGAGATATATGTTTATTATTTTTGTTTTTATGCAGTAATGCAGTCGACCAAATGTTTCATCAGTCAAGCTTTTAAATCTGCTCAAGTCTGAACTGTCAAACCAAAAGAGTCATGAGTTTAACATAGAAATTAATCTACAAATGAAGTTATGATGGAAATACAATGATTTTAAACTAATTGCATAAAATCCAGACAAAATGTTTACACTGAACTTTTGGATTTACTTCATTTTGAGTGAAAATGATAATAAAACAGCACTAACTGGACATTTTCCTGCACATTTACTGTATGTCTCTTGCAGTACTTTCGGCATATTAATAGGTGTGTGTTGAGGTAGCTGCTGTCGTGTGGCTCTTATTTTCCTTTCCCTGACCTCAATTAGGTAAAGATCTTAAGTACAGCGTAATGCTTAACCTTAAACATCCTCAGTGCTGTTGAAATGTTATCAAAGACCTCTGGGTGGGCGTAGGAAGTACAGGAAGTCATCCTGGAACAAAAACAACAGGCAATGAACCTCACATAGAGAACAAGTTCCAATGGAAAGGAGAAGAATTGAGAAAAGTGTCAAAATTGACAAATTTAGTGCCACGACATACGGAACATGGATTTGTTGTTCACGTCAGAAAACAAACTTCTGCATTTTAAAGAGGAAAATTTACAAAGAGGATATACATTTTTGTTATATCTACATTCAGAAATGAAACACATTGACTACAGGGAAGTCAGTTTTTCTCAAAAGTAAATTTGTGTCTAAATTTAAAAATGTAACAAAGCACTACTCACCATTTTGAATGTTTTAAATTACTAATTAGACCTGTGGTCAGTTAAAGTCTAATACCTGTTGGCAGGTAAACCGATGATATATGTTTGAGTTGATGTGCTGCAGACGAACTCAGAATCAGTCACCGTCACAGACACCTGTGGAGGTAAACTGCTAGGAAGGTTTAAATATGCTTGTTAGGATTTTATTTTTCCTTTGACTGCCTTTAGCATTTGGCAGCACAATGCCTGAGCGGTTAGCACTGATGCCTCACAGCAAGAAGGTCTTGGGTTTGATCCCCGGTTCAGACCTGGGGTCATTTTGAGGGGAGTTTGCATGTTCTCCTCGTGCTTACGTGGGCTTACATGGGTGTATTCTGTTTAGCTTTAGGTCCGGGCCTCCCTTACAAAATGAAAATAGCAAAAATCTGTGATCTTAAAGGGATTTGCCTCAAATAACAGGTAAAAATTATTAATAAGAAGAATTTTAAATACTTTAATTTTTTTATTTGGACTCAGCTTCATAGTGGTTCTGCATGGTGAAGAAAACAATACTTTTATTACAAATCCAGAGAATTATAAACTCTCTCTGCAGTATCTGACTGGTCTGGTGTAGTGTTTTGAGTTAAAAAGTCTACATTATTTGCTGCCTGACCTGACATACCAAACTTCAATAACTGGTCCTACAGCCCCATTCACTTCATCCCACTCAACTCTAGGACCTACATGTTGTATTTGACAAAAGTTTAACAGAATCGTAATCAAGAAATGTAAAATAAAATAAAATCAGGTGTGGATATCAGCATTCTCTTTGAACACTGTGGTACCCCCCCCCCCCCACCACAGTCTAAAAACAGACATTTTGACCAAACCTTTGGGTGTGAGTGAGCTTGTTATCTTTCTCTGTGATGGGCTTTACCATATGTCCAGGGTGTTCCCCGTCTACTGTCCATTAACTCTGTGAACTCTCCTGAGTGAACTTCAGTGTTTCACATTTATGTTTTGGTATGAATGGATCTTTAAATMTCAGCAGAACTGTCATATCTTTTAGATTTTGTACACATAACATCACATTTGAACATCATGTTTTTTTATTCTTAACCAGGTGTTTTAATGTGTACCGGTAATGTGCAGTGCAGTAGTGGAGCAACATTAAAGATTGAATAAATAAAAAGAAGTAAGAAACAGCAGGAGTGCTGTTTGGCTGGAACCCGAGTCACACTCTATAGAGTGGGGTGCCTTTTATTAGGGGTGTAAGAAAATATAGATACACTGAAATATCGTGATATTTCATTTCCCGATACTGTATCGATATTCTAAAGCACTGTATCGATTTTTAAATTAAGTTTTAAAATGTCAACTTTCCTGCCAGCCACTCATTTTTATGTTGTAGTTCAGCCTCTGAACAGTAGTTGGCAGCAGTGAGCCAGCCATTTAGCTACTCTACCTCTTGAGCACCAGAGAGTAAGAGAGCATTAGCATTGTAAGTAAACATTAGCTTCATGCTCCGATAGCTGAATTTGAGCAGAAAAGACCGACACYCTCTGTCTTCTAAGCTGAGGTAAGGTTACAAACAGTTACTTATTTGTCAGAATGTCTGTATTTTATGCCAAATTAAGTGTTTTGTGCGCTCTTTTTTCCAACTGTAGTCAGCTTTCACGTTACACATATAGCGCATGCGTCTATCGCCTCGAGCGAGCTCGGCACTCCCCCCGTGACATAAAACTCTGTCTGTTGCTCTCAATGTCTGGCTGATGATCGCATCAAAGTCCGTATACTTTATCCTGCTGTGTTCGCTTCAAAAAATGGTTTAACTCGTTTAGCTTCTCAATTTCTTAACTGGTTTTCTTCGGGACCTGCCCTGCTGTTAACTGGTTTTCTTCGGGACCTGCCCTGCTGTTCGACCCACAGTTATACAAATTATGTTCTGGATGCAGGTCAGCTGATCCCAGAAACTCTGTGTGCAGCAGCTTCATATCATCTGTTTACTGAACTTTATGACAACAAAAAGGTTATTGTTAAGTGTTGGGTGGCAATATTGTAAATTAATATTAAAAACTAAAAGCTGCAAAAAATATATTTTCAAGCTATTTATTGGCAAAATTAGTCTAATAATTGAAAACATGGATGAAATAWGAAATATGAAACAAATCAAATAAAACACATACAAAGCAGAACACAGCTAAATGTATCAAAAGTATGTCTATGTAATATTAGAATTTTCTGAGACAGTGAATTTTTGTTTTTGTTTTTTTTTTCCAGTAAGAGGTTTTTATTTCATAGAATTTATGGACAAAAAAAATCACGATATATCGCCTTGCTTACAGTATCGCAATATATTGAGATATATCGTATCGTGACCCCTCTGTCATGATATGTATCGTATCGCCAAATTTTTGCCAATACACAGCCCTACTTGCAGAGAATTTATTGTTCTGTTTACAGTATCGAAATATATTGAGATATATCGTATCGTGACCCCTCTGTCATGATATGTATCGTATCGCCAAATTTTTGCCAATACACAGCCCTACTTTTTATGTTCTTATTGTTCTTTGTTTTTATTAAAAATATCCTTGTTAAACATTATCTACTGTTTGCATTTGTGATGGCTTGTCTCCAGTACATTGTTTAATTTTAATACTATTCTGCTTTTTGTAGTTGTATTCTGTTTTTAGATTCAGCCTTGGTAAATGAAACTTGCAGTCGATCTGAAAAACACAAAGCATGTCTTTTACTAGGGGTGGAACAATACATTGATCTATTCTGATATATGTATTTGAATAGTCCATGATTCAGTTATATTGAGACAAAATGAAAATATCGATCTCTATCGTCATCATATGCTCAGTGTGAGTCGATATAGGATTTTACATAAAATCAAGAACATTGTGGACAACCCTGACCATCTTCTTCATCAGACTGTCATAGAAAGACAAAGTGTCTTCAGTCGGAGGCTTCTTCAACTTCGCTGTAATACAGACCGCTAGTGCTGGGCTGTATACCGTTTTGTACCGAATACCAGTTTTTATTTTTGTTATGATATGAATTTTTTGAAAACCGGACATTACAGTTTAAATAGCGGAACGTTTCGTCGTGGCCACCAGTGAACTGTTGTTTCCCGGGGGACATTTTTCCTTGCTGCACCGCTATGTGTGTTAGCATGCTAATGTTTGGAGCAGCTAGTTGCATCCGCGGGTGGCAATTCCGCTGCTTATATTGACTGATGTTTAAAAAAAACATCCCATTTTCGCCGTCGCTGAAAGTAGTAAACACCTCTTCGGTGACGTGCACAGTTTGATATAATGCGGTTAGTTAATATGGAGACGTTATGCTGATGGAGACTCAACGTGGTTCTATTGTGAAAAGCCTGCAGGAAGTTTTTCATAGTGGAGTTGGAATTGACTGGTGTGCAAGGTGAGTCGTGCTGATAAGCTTTAATAAATAACATAAAACAATAAACCCGATCATAATYTTTTCTTAACCCTCCTCCTTCACGACTGGACCAAAATGCRTGACTACTGTCTCCAACCACCAGTCAGAGAAGAACAGACACAGAGGAGGGAAACAGCGACACAGACAGAGGTACAGTAAAAGAAAAAAAAAGTCAGTAAGCAGGGTTTGTACATTTTATTATCAGCTGAGCTGTGATGAAAAGAAAAATACCGTCAAATACCGTGAAACCGGTGAAAATGTTGAAAATACCGTGATATAAAATTTTGATCATATCGCCCAGCTCTACAGACCGCTACAGAAGATCTTTCCTGCCCACAGCCACCAGCATCTACAATAAGTTTTTAGTTAAATGAGTTACAACAACACCCAATTTCCCTCTGGGATCAATAAAGTATTTTTGAATTAAATTTGAATTTGAATATAATCTGCCCATCTAACACAGTCATTGTGTTAGATGGGCAGATGATATTGCATTATATCGATCGCAGACATGAATTGAATTGAATCTAAATCATATCGTGACAGACTTTGTTATATCGAGAAATATCAAGTCRTCATCCAAACTTATCGATGTAATATCGTATTGTGATAAAGCTGGTGATTTACACTCCTATCTTTTACCATCAAAGAAAATTAAGGTGGGGACAAATGTAAACAAAAAGTGACTTTAGTCACTGAATTTAAGAAAACTATGGAAAAAACTGACAACTGCTAAAAGAGCTTTTTTCGTTTTCTGTATTTGCTTTGTCAGTCTTTTTGTTATTCAGAAGCACAGGTTGTGGTTTGAGTCAAATAACCTGGTTTTGCAGAATTTTCTGCCATCAGTGTCTCCTTTCTCCTCTCAGCAAGTCAACAAGGACGCTCACAAGGTTTCAGCCATAATTTTATGACTTAGTGAAATTCAAAGAGCAGTAGGGGGGAAAGAAAAATTGCAGCTATTTTCTTTCTGCCTTTTGTTCTGCTTTATCAGATTGGGCTAATGTTAAAGGGCTGGTCGCAGAATAAACACTATTGAAGGTGATTTCTTGATTGTTTTTTTGGATCCGAGTTTTATTATTCAGGAAGGAACTTGGTCGTTATCAGGAGGCCGACTGTTAGGAATCTGAAGGAATCAGAGAGTGGCAGGCAGCCTTTAAAGGGTGATGTCATGCTTATATAGTGGTCTGTACAGCCATTTCCTCCTCCTCCTCCTCTCATAGACGGGTGCAGTCAAAAGGGGCATAGATAGTATTTGGGTCAACCTGGGCCTTGACTGTGTCTCAGAAGACTTTATCTCCCTCAGAACATTTAATAATAACCCCAATGGGAAAATCTACTAAAAGAAAGTAAATCTCAAAAAGCAACAAACACAGTATTTACCGATTTTTCTTTCAAAGAAAATAAGCCTGAGAGGCTATCTGGAATATTTTCGGACATTTTTGCTCAAAAAAGCTCTGATTTGTGGCTCTCTGAGTGGCAGCGCATAATTGCTGTAATCCTTGTTGTGTTTATTTAACCGAGGGGGAAAATATACTGCTTGAATGTGATCCTTGAACTCGAAAATAAGTTATTCTTAGGAAAAATGCCAAGAGAAAGAAAACTTCTGGGAGTTGGAGCTCTGAGAAGTCACATCCCCAGAGGTCATTTGAACATGAGTATTTGTGTGGAAATAGGAGATTGCTGTTGTGTTGAGATGCTGCTTGTACACTCTGGTATGTGACCTTTTATAATGCTCTATGAAGCTGGAAGAGCTTGAAATGTGTTCATTGCATCAGATCATCCTAAAACATGTTTTCCAGCACAGACTCATTTCTAAAAAAAGAGCACACTAAACCCTAATTATAAAGCCATATTTGACTCTTTTTTTAAGAAATATTTTTAATATCTGTCTCTATTACTTCAGCTTACTTAAAAACATGTCAGAGGTGTTCATTTTCAGTTCTCTCAGATCTATGCAAAAACGTCTGTACTGAATAACAGAGTATAAATAGACCCGAACTGATTAACTTCAACAGAAACACCTGAGCTAAAAAACAGGAACAGGTGTGCGTGGGCGTGGCTAGACAGAGGTGCATGAATTAAAGCAGGGAAAAAAGCTGATAAGGAAACACCACCAAGATTACTGAACTCAAAGATTACAAAATACACGAAACAAAACAATGACCCCAAAAATCATAAAGATGTATCAAAAACACACAGACCAAACAAGTTGTTCTTCCTAAATTTCAAATGTGAGAAAATTTTGTGCCACTGTTGGCGGATAAACCCTTTGAAACTTAAACTTTCTGAGCACCAAAGCATAAAACTTTTTTTTACAGGGATAAAAAAATCTTCCATAAGTTAAATAAGGAAAAGTTACACCGCAGACACTGATTTGCCTCGATGGGCTGTTTGTCATGCAGATTAGATACTTTCCTTTTGGTTTTCCTCATCTGGTTAAAAGTTTTGTTTATGTTACCAGTTTTGTAACAAATTTTATAGTCAAATACCAAAACATGGACAACATACGAGTAGATGATTTATATATTGGGGTTTTCAAGGCAACACAAACTGTTGGAGGGTGTGTTAGTCATGATAATAATATGCATTTAGTGGTTACTTTCTGAAAGCTTAATTAAAATCTGTCAAGACGTATTTTACTGATGCTACAGACAAAGAACACACATGCATGGTCTAGTACAGCCATCTTTAAAGGGATTTTAAATAGACTTTCATTAATTTCTACATCCCAGCCCTGACACCTTACCCTATAAGCCTAACCTCACAGGTGCACACCTAACCCTAAATCTAACCTAAAATCAATGCACACCAACCTCAAAATGGAGTTTCACCATATTAAGACAGGTACTTATTCCTCATAATGACTACTTGTCTTGACAAGGTAGGTGTGTGTACAAGAAACGGTTCTAAAAAGGTAATAAATACACACACACACACACACACACACACACACACACACACACACAC
>NW_013952433.1:2605783-2607147 GCF_001266775.1 Austrofundulus limnaeus | reverse complement strand
CACACACACACACACACACACACACACACACAAACACACACAAACTCTGGCAAAAGGTTATTGCTGCCTAATCTTATGTTGAAATGAATATGCTTAAAATATTCTTTGATTTTTAATTTACTCAGTTTTGGCTGAAAAGTTAGGATTAAATATTAAAATACAAACTGAATTTAATTAAGAGCTGAGGAGTTTAGCCTTGATACTTCACATTGTTGTGAATTAATGATTATCTTTGTGAGACAGAGAACGTTGCAGGGTTGAGCAGTGAAGCCATGCATTTAATGTTTATCTAAATCCAAAACAGCCTGTTAGAAATGTTTGAGTTTGAGCTAATCAGTAATTTAGAATCAGGGTTGTGTGTCCTGAGAACACATACAGATCTGTGGTGGAACATATGAGAGCTCCATGTGATCTGCACCTGTGTGATCTGCACCTGTGTGATCTGCACCTGTTTGCTATTTTGAAGTTTGAAGCATGAGATGCCCAAATATAATCCCATGAGGAAAAAACYTTTTCTCAACTAAAGTTTCCCTTATTAACCTATCAGGCTGCAAGGACTACAATCAATGTCTTCTTTATTTGTACTGAATGACACACAAACATGACCTTTTCTTCACCCAAAATGGGACTTCATCCCACATTACTGAGCTCATCTGTCTTCACATGAAAAAGGAATTTTGAGTACAGATTATTATTTTTTAAGTTATGTAACTAGGTAATTGAGTTTTGTAAATCTGGTGAAACTTAAAACTAATTTAMAAACCTGAAAGTTGTTTTACACTTTTTACATTTTGTTACAATGAATTTTTTTTGAGGTACATCGTGACCATTTGAGATAATAAGCCTCTAAAGATTTCTGTKTATCCAATTTAATCACCCTGGTTAAACTTTACCAAACTTCATTAACTGAAATGTGACCTTAGTGCCACAAACATTTCAAGCTAGAACATTTTCCTGATTTACTTTGAAGAAATGTTTAAATAAAGAATATGTAACTGAAAATCAGTTTTTAACACCAACTTTTTACAATAAGTTAGATTTGGCTTCCCAGCCTTTCAAATATTTGGTAATTTTGAAAACTTATGCTGTGTTCAGGGCAAAGTGAGCCGGATAGATAGGACAGTTAAGTGAAACTGATTGTCYTCCTGGTTGATTGTTTACCTGGAGGATGTGCTGTGACACAAAGATGTTGTTTAGGAAATGGATAAAACTCTAAAAATCCAAGGATTTTTTTTATCAGCAGCTGCGTTATTCAGATCACTGTAATGGTTTGTAATTGACCTACTCTGTTTAAAATCAAATGCTTCACCCTGCTAGTTAAAAGTTAATATATTTGTGTGTGTGTGTGTGTGTGTGTGTGTGTG
>NW_013952433.1:2604262-2605638 GCF_001266775.1 Austrofundulus limnaeus | reverse complement strand
GTGTGTGTGTGTGTGTGTGTGTGTGTGTGTGTGTGTGTGTGTGTGTGTGTGTGTGTGTTTACTTTTGCAGGGCATCCAAGCACAAGGAAGTGGTAAATATACATTCTGTTTTATGCACCAGAGGGCATAAATGGTTTCATAAAATATGTTTCTGTGTTTAATTAGACCTTTAATTGTGTTTCTGCTCTCAAAATTAAAGGTGCTTAATTGTGTTTAAAAATACTTTTTTTTCAGATTTATTTTTTCCATTTTTGTACTGATATTTTTGCTTTTCTTGTTGTTTTTCTTTTATTTTATAAACAAAACATATTTCAGTTACTAATACATCTTTGCCAACAACATCAACAACAACTACAGGTACACCAACAACAACTACGAATACACCAACAACAACTATGAATACACCAGCAACATCAACAACAACAGCTGCACCACCAGCAACAACAATAACAACAACAACAACAACAACATCTACTACATCTGCAACAACAACATCTGCAGCTACACTAACAGCTGCACCAACAATAACAACTACGGCTTTTACAACAACTACGACTGCACAAATAACAACTGCACCACCAACAACAACAATTTCACCAACAACAAGAATGGCATCACTACCAACAACAACAACAATGGCACCAACAACAATAACAACAACAATGGCACCAACAACAACAACAACAATGGCAACAACAACAACAATGGCACCAACAACCATTGCCGGTATGTTGAGACTTCTGGCAACATCTTAGTAGCTAAACTGATTTCTGAATCTGTCTAGAAGGGTAACGTAGACCATGTCAACAACCTGTAAATATGGTTGATAGTTCAATTACTTTTATTTTTCAGGTGTAGGGCAATGTTTTAAAAGTCCTAGTGACATCAGGAAAACTAAACATCACACTTTTCTTAATATTTTTCCTTAATGTTTTTCTGAATAAACAGTGATATCAAATAAAATGATTTTTATAAGATTGTTATAAATTGAAATTTTTTCTTATTATTCACAGTACCTGCAAAGGTTACCAGTCTCCACACACAGTTTGTTGACACATCTTATTTGGTTGTGAACTGGACTGGACCAAGTGGACAAAACCTKTCCTACAGAGTACACTGGACAGATGGAAACAGTGGCAAGATTTCAGCAGTGAACCAACAATCAATGAACATTACAAATCTGACCCCTGGAGTCCAGTACATAATAGCTGTTTGGGCTGTTGCGAGTGATAATCAAACTAAAGGACAGAATGTCACAATTCCTGTTTATACACGTAAGTGCGCATTTAAATTTGTCTTCTAAAGCTAAAATTTATGAATGTGGTGGTGATTCTTTGTGGAGTTGTTTCTCTCTCTCTCTCTCTCTCTCTCTCTCT
>NW_013952433.1:2591871-2602940 GCF_001266775.1 Austrofundulus limnaeus | reverse complement strand
CACAGTACACAAGTAAGTTCAAAGCCCACTTTAGTCTACAATGTATAATTATAGATCAAGAAAGCCAACTGAAATACAGTTTGTGTAAAAGATGTATAAAGACTGAAATTTTTGAAAAATTCTTGAATTCTGATTAATCTTTAACCCATCATGCACTGCTGTTTGTCATTCACAGAGCCTGAGATAGTTCGAAATCTGACTGTCAGTAATTTCACAACAAGCTCTGTGTCTCTGAACTGGACTGCACCAGAAGGAATGGTGTCTTTTTACACAGAAGTGTGGACAAATAATGTCCTAAGTCAGAATCTCAGTGTGTACAACACATATATTACTGTATCTGGGTTGACCCCAGGTGTACAGTACAGTTTCAGTGTCAGTGCAGTAGCTGGAGATAATAAAACTAAAGGAGAAGCCACAACAATCTCTCTGTATACAAGTAAGACATATAGTACTTCATCATCTGCATGAAATTTTACAACAAGCGTTTCATTTAAAGCTCAGCTGCTATGCATCTCTTTGATGTTTTATTTAATTTTTTAAATCTAATACAATTCTGCTGTTATTTCCTGGTTTTGCTGCTCACAGAGCCTGAAGTAGTCAGAAATTTCAATATTACTGATGTAACAACATCCTCTGTGTTTGTGAGCTGGACTGCACCAGAGGGAAATACCTCTTTCTATAGAGTTCATTGGACAAATGGAACAAACCATCAGACAATAAATGTGACCGATACATTCAGGAACATTACTAACCTGACTGCTGGTGTGTTGTGTAAAATAAGTGTCACTGCTGTAGCAGGTGATAATTACACTGAAGGACAAAATAAAACAGTTTTCAGATACACGAGTAAGTAAACATTAGACAGTCATGCTTTAAAACTCATGGTTTGTGCAACCTGTTATTCTGAAAAGAAACAAATGTTCATGATATGGAATGTTATCTCAAAGAAGAACCATGGGGGTATTTCACAGTTGTTCCAGGTGAAGTAGGCTGTGGACTTCAGCTGCAGTGATGCTGATTGCCTTGTCTGTGTTGATGATAACAGAGCTCTCAGGGCTGTTGTGTCTTTGGTTTCCATCYAGAGTTTGACAAAACAAAAATTGTATTGATTTATAATGTTTTTTTATCACTTTTATTCACAGAGCCTAATGTGGTGAGGGATCTTGGTGTAACTGAAGTCACAACTTCCACTATATTTCTGAACTGGACTAAACCACTGGGAGAGAGATACTTCTTTATTGTACAGTGGACAGATGGAAAGATAACCAATAGTTCCAGTGTAATGGAAACAAATATAAATATTACTAATCTGATCCCTGGAGTCTTTTATACAATCACTGTCACTGCTGTGGCTGGTGATAACTATACTAAAGGAGCCAATGATTCTGTGCCACAGTACACAAGTAAGTTCAAAGTTGACTTTAATCTACAATGTTTAATTATAGATCACGAAAGCCAATTGAAATACAGTTTGTGTAAAAGATGTATGAATACTACAATTTTTGAACATTTTTTTAATTATTATGGACCTTTTATCCATCATGCACTGCTGTTTGTCACTCACAGAGCCTGAAATAGTTCGAAATCTGACTGTCAGTAATTTCACAACANGTACAGTACAGTTTCAGTGTCAGTGCAGTAGCTGGAGATAATAAAACTGAAGGAGAAGCCACAACAATCTCTCTGTATACAAGTAAGACATACAGTAGTTCATCATCTGCATGAAGTTTTACAAAAACCTTTTCATTTAAAGCTTAGCTGTTCATAGATATTTTGTAAAACTTTCATGTTTTATTATTATTATTATTTCTAACACAATTCTGCTGTTATTTCCTGGTTTTGCTGCTCACAGAGCCTGAAGTAGTCAGAAATCTCAATATTACTGATGTAACAACATCCTCTGTGTTTGTGAGCTGGACTGCACCAGAGGGAAATACCTCTTTCTATAGAGTTCAGTGGACCAATGGARCAAACCATCAGACAATAAATGTGACCGATACATTTAGGAACRTTACTAACCTGACTGCTGGTGTGTTGTGTAAAATAAGTGTCACTRCTGTAGCAGGTGATACTTATACTGAAGGAGCTGGTGTTTCTGTGTCACACTACACAAGTAAGTTCAAAGCTGAGTTTTGTCAAAAATGTATACTGATGGATCAAAAAAGCAGATTAAATATTGTATGAGTGAAACATTCTAGTTGTTTTGTCCTTGAGTAATAGCTTTTGTTTATCCAAAGATTCCTGTTGTAAGTTTGGAATCTGTTAYACCTCAAAGTTCGCGTTCCACTACTGCTCTTTCTTTTTTCATTTTTTTTCATTGTATTGTTTTTCTGTTCTTGTTGTTCATTTTAGGACCAGGCTCAATCAGTTCTCATCAAACGTCTGTAACCACGTCCTCCATCTTGTTGAACTGGACAACACCTGTTGGTCAGGTGTTCCTTTACAAGGTGGACTGGGTTTACAATGGTGGTTCATCCTTGTCCACTAATACAACCGATTCTTCTGTAATTCTATCAAACCTGAACTCTGGAACCAACTACACAATTACAGTCACTGCTTTTGCTGGAGACCGCAACACAACCGGAGCGCCTTATAAAATTAATCAATTTACAAGTAAGCCATGTTTTATTTTTTAAATCAGATTCTTAAAAATCTTGAAATTCATGAAAAACCAACGAGTTTGTGTCAAAGGATGCTACAGAACTGTAAGCAACACATTGCTTTCAATATTTTAAAAACAACTATTGGTGAATCTTCAAAAATAAAATGACATTTTTCTTCATTGATAATTYACAGGAAAGTATTTCACTGCATTTTGATTTAGGTTATTTCAATAAAAGAGGTTTGATTTCAATATGAAATTGTTAGTTTTTCACTAAATACGTTAGCTCTACCTCAATCTAAACTTGCACAAAGGTTTGAGCCTCATGTTGCTGAAACACATTTGCACAAGAAAAAGTTTGAATAGTGTGGTTCTACTTTAAAATCCTGGATATTTTTGCACAACAAACTTTAACAGCTGTATCATTTTTATAATTTAGATCAAAATCATTATTTTTCAATCATCTACACATTATGTATCATTTCGCATGGTGCCCATACGGTGACATTGGAAATAAAAAAGTGAAATCTTGGCGACAAAATAATAATGTGTGCCCATGCCTTAATAATGCGTGGCCACGATATAATTATTGCATTGCCATGCATTATAAAGTCGTGGGCTCGTGATAATTAACACATGGCCAAGCATTAATTATGTTGTGGCCACCACAAAATCATTGCCGTCTTCTACGTGCAGACTGTTGATTGTTTGTATGGACAAATCTAAATTATCCTAATTTATTGTTATTTTAATAGAATGAATAACGTTGCTACGTCAGCGCCTTACGTTAGGCATGAAGTAGTTATTAGCTTTATGTGCTGCAGTTATAAGTCACAGGTGACAACTGGAGTTGTCTATTTGACCAAAAAGCTTTATTTTCTTTTTTTGAAGCTCAACTTTCAAAACAGGCTGCAGTCATTCTGCGCCTTGGCTGTGGAAGGAGTCAGAATTATAGTGTTCAGGAACCCAGTAAAAAAATTGTTTCCTGACACACAAATAGCCTACTATGAAAGATTATCCATTTATATTGACATACACCAAATTATAATAATAATAATGTGTGTGCACATTTAAACAGTTGAACAAAAAAACTAAAAA
Source organism: Austrofundulus limnaeus (assembly GCF_001266775.1). Taxonomy (NCBI): domain Eukaryota; kingdom Metazoa; phylum Chordata; class Actinopteri; order Cyprinodontiformes; family Rivulidae; genus Austrofundulus; species Austrofundulus limnaeus. The sequence continues at coordinate 2,599,240 of NW_013952433.1, read as the reverse complement.
AAATGTAGGCTATATATAATCTAACTCCAATCATGTCTTTCTCTCACAACAAGACTGCTCAAAATTAGCCTACTGCTGGCCGTGCAGTAATTATCTTGTGACCACGACTTAATAACGTGAGGCCATGGGCATGGCCACAAGATTTTTTTTCCTCCAAAGTCACCGGACGGGCGCCGTAATTTCGCAAAAAAAAAAAAAAAGTAATTAACTAAAAAAAACTGAAGCATGTAATTACCCTTTTTTTGTCACATAGGACCTCAAAAGATTAACAACATCATGGCTACAACAAGAGGAACAAAACATTTAAACCTCACCTGGACTTTACCTGGAGGAAGAGTGGACAATTATGTGGTGAAAATCTCAAACGCAGATATACCATATGTGGTATCAAATACCACACCAAATGCCACATTCCTTTTCAATGATTTATCTCCTGGAAGACTCTTTACAGTCACAGTGACGTCTGTGGCAGGAAACTTCACTAACACGTCTGACCAGGCTTCATTTGCCACCTGTAAGTTGATTTATTTTTATCTGCTGAACACTAAAAACATCAATTTTTTAGTCTGTGTTTTTCTAAAAGCAAAACACATTTTCAGTCACGTCTTCCAATCAAGTTCAGTGATGTCAAAGAGTTGAAAATGTGTGTGTGTGTTTTTTTAGGTCGACATTTATTTTGACTCAATTAAAATGTCTGAAAGAGCAGAGATTGTGATGGACTGATTTCCTTGCAGCCAGTGTAGGATGAACTTGGATTAAGTTGGTTTGTTGTAGATACATTTAGGTATTTTCCTCTTTTTATCATTTGCAAGGCAATGAATATCAGTTTTTACACAAATTTTGGAAGATCTCTGCATGATCATCATATTTACATTAAGTAAAATAGTCCAACAGACTCAATTTCTGATGTTATTTTTCTGTTTGACTGATGTGTGGTGTTTTTTTATTATTTGTGTTTTCAACACAAAAAATATTCTGAATTATACTGTCTGATTCATTTAATGCTGTAACGGAGTAAGGCAGGGAACTTTACTGTCCCCTTACCTTTTTAACATCTACATGGATGAACTATCAAAGCGCCTGAATTGTTGTGAAACAGGCTGTGTAGTTGGTGACCGCATAATCAATCACATAATGTAAGCAGATGATTTGGTAATCTTATGCCCATATAGTGCTGGCCTTCAACAATTACTAAGGGTCTGTTCCCAATATGGTTATGACTTTGACATCAAGTATAACGCTAAGAAAAGCAATGTTATGATTGTTAGAAGTAGAGCAGATAAGCATCTGATAACCCCTGACTTCCCTTTATCTGGCATTGTCCTCAATATATGCAATGAAATGAAATATTTGGACCACTATATAACTGATGACCTGTCTGATGATCGTGGCATCTGTAGACAGTATTGTATGATGTATGCACAGGCTAATATTCTGATCAGAAAGTTTGGTATGTGCTCATCCTCTGTGAAGATAGCTCTTTTTAAAGTTTTCCCATCTGTGGCAAAGATACAAAAAAAGTAGCCTGCAGAAACTTTATGTGGCATACAATGATGGCATGAGGCTACTACTCAGAGTGCCTAGATGGAGCAGTGCTAGCCACATGTTTGTACATAATGCTGTCCCCATGTGCAGCTGTGCTCAGGAACCTCATGTATAAATGCATGTCTAGGTTATCTGTGTCATGCAATAATGTAATTGCAATTTTAGTAAATCCTGTTTTTAGTACAGTGAGGTTTTTCTCAAGATTGTGGAAACATTGGCGTCATCATTTATTTGTGACTCAGTGAATATGTCATGTTTATTTTTATTCTTTCTCTTATTTTGTTTTTACCTTTTTTTCTACTATGGACCTTTTTGTGTCTGGAATAAAGATTGATTGATTGATTGATTGATTGATTGATTATACCATTTGAAAACTGACAAATGTTTGCTGTTTAAACCTTATTTCATCTTGTACCAGCTCACTTTTGACAGTTTGAATTTAAAAATGTGTGTGTGCACGTATTTTTCACTTGTTAGATCCCACACCTACTGGATCCTGCGTCATCAGCTACCAATCAAACTCTTCGCTCCAGCTGCAGTGGGCAGTCCCACCTTGGATGAACGGTGCTCCTAACATCAACTATTTTATTGCCTACAAGCCTGGGAGTGGTGGCAATCAAACAACGAACTCCACAGGAACAGAGCTGACTGGTCTCATGTCAGGAACTTCGTACAGCGTTAGTATAACAACTGTTGGACCCCAAAATTTAAGCAGCACAGCTGTTTGTAACTCTTTCTACACCCGTAAGTTTCAACTAAAAACTCCTTGGCGTAAATTATATATATATATATATATATATATATATGGAATGAAAGCTTGAGTTGAATGTATTTGCCTTTATATCACAAAGCACTGCCAAAACTTTGTCGTGTTTCATGGTTGTTTTAAATGATTCTCATGCATTTTATCAGCCTGGTTAAAGAAGGAGGCAAACTGCAACACTTTTTGAGTTCTTAAATCTGTAAAAATGTCAAAGCCTCCAAATAGTCACAGGATTTTCTTTCCTGTAAATGCTTGTTTTGAACACTGTTCATCTTTTTTTATTTTTTTGGCCTGAAACATTTATTGAAAAATCTCAAGTCACAAAACGGACCATAGTTTTTTTTTTTTTTGTCTAATTTATAAATATCCAGAGCAGTAAAAGACGTTATTAAGCCATTTTTATGAACTGGATGTCTATATACAAAGAAAAMCCCCCAAATTTCTTCCCAATTGCTGTGCAAATATTGCACCCAGCTTCATTTAAATGCCAGATTAGGTCAACGTTTCAATTTTTACATGGCATACCTATGACAATAACTGATGAAGAAATGTAAATGAAGGATTATCTTACAAAAAAGAAGTATGCAGAGCCCTACAAAAAATAAATAAATAAAACTTGACCCAGACATTGTGATACAAACTGAGTGTGAAACAGTCTTGCTGAGATGTTTAGCTTAGCACACATTTTTTAGTTACATTAGACAAATTTATTCCTACAATAGTTTTTTTGTAAGTTCTAATAAAGTTTAATAGACAATCTTTGTATAACTTTTAAACACTCACATTCTCAGCTGACCCACTGATCTCTTCTGTCTCCTTTCTTCAGGACCAAATTCTGTGACTAATCTGACTCAGACAGAAATCACCACAAACAGTTTGACCTTAACATGGAACCAGACAGACAGCAAACAGGACTACTCGTATAAGGTGCAGGTCAACAGCACTCCTCCAGGTTTACCAGGAACACAGACAAACACCACAAACTCCACAGTCTTTACAGTCTCTGGCCTCAAGGCTGGAAGCAACTACAGCTTCACTGTCACTACACTAACAGCAGATGGCACTCCAGCACAACCTGTGATGGTATCCTATTTCACACGTACGTATAGATTTACAGAAACGACTCATAACTGTATTAAATCAAATTTGTGCATCATGTTTCTATTTCCTTAAAATTAATTCACCATCCTTTGTTTGTTAGGGCCCAATGGTGTTACAGGTTTCACTGCAACAACACTAAACACAACTACTACTCATCTAAACTGGACAATTCCAGAGGACAATGTAACCTACACATACTGGGTGACGACGACAGGCTGTGGATTCCAAAACCAGACCATATCTGGGAAGAGCGTAGACATCTCAGCGCTCACCCCTGGAACCAACTGTACATTCTGCATTTCTGCCATGGCAGCAAATGGAATTAAAGGAGAAGAAAGCTGCACCTGGAGCTACACAAGTAAGACGTTACTTCTTATTTCTCTCTCTCTCTCTCTCTCTCGCTCTCGCTCTCTCTCGCTCTCTCTTTAATACCCCAGTTGTCATTGTTGACTTGCTTTAATTTTCCCACCAATTTACACAAACAGAACCAGAGCTGGTGCAGCCCAGCGTCCACAATGGGGGCTCTAACTGTTCAGTCGAARTATCATGGACGCCCCCTAATGGAAATGTGGAGAGATATGCACTTTCTCTAAACGGCACTTTGAAAAATGTTGAGCTGGGTCCTAATAATAACTCCTTCTTGTTTGGCAACCTGTCGGCTGGAGTCCTTTATAGCATCATGTTGACCACATGCAGCGGACCCTACTGTGTATCATCAGATTATGTCACTAATGCAACATGTGAGTAATAAAAACCTTTGTCTTCTTCATTTGACTGTTCTCTCTTCAGGGGCTGGTTTTTCAGGTATTGTGTTTTTCTGTTCATGAGAGCTTTTCTTTAAAAACAATGAACTTTACTGGAACTTAAAAAGTGAAAATATTTTTGGTTGTTTTGTTTTATCAATTTGTACTACAAATCAACTAAGCATCACCTTGCCAGAAAGTTCTCGTGTAGTGATTTTATGTATTTTTTTTTTTTCAATTTTATCTGGAATATGATTTTTTGATTTATGGTGAATATTCTAAAAGTTATTTGATTTAGGACTATAAGAATTGGCTGGTGACTGACCATTTTACAGACAAATTATATTATAGGAAAATTGGTTGGAAAGATAAGAAAACAGATGTAATAAACCTAAAGTTTGTGATAATTAATTTTTTTAACTCAAATAATTCATATGTAATAGCCTTTAGTTTGCAGCAGTGTTGCCCAAGTCTTTACAAAGGAGATTTATTTAATTGATATTGCAAAAAAAAAAATCAGTTTAGTGAAGTCAGTGTGGTGCTCTTTGTCCTTGCAGACCCGAATCCTCCCGGGCCAATTGAGATCCTGGAGAAGACAACCAGCTCCATTGGGTTTAACTGGACCGAGGCTCCTTTAATGACCAATACAACGTTCAACTACGTTCTGACAATAACACAACCCCTACAAGATGGGAACCCCTCTGTCCAAATTAAAACAAACACTTACAATTTTTCCTCACTGTTTTCTGGGACGTGCTACAACATTTCAGTGAGAACACAAGGACTGATGGGGTTTGAGAGTGAGGCTGTTCACAAAGACATGATCTTCACAAGTAAGAGTTTTATTCTTGAACCACCCWGTATTCCTCTTATGTCTCTTCTTCCTTTCGGATACTTGTAAAATCTGGTTTAACAGGAATATATTTTAACTGTTTTTTGAACCGTCAGGACCACTAACTGTGCAGAATCTCACAACCACTGTTGAAGTGAAGTCTGTCACCGTTAATTGGGCCCTACCTGCTGWTCACAAGGAAACCTATCAGTACAATTTGACCTGGATGAACTCAAATGGGAGAGTTCATTATACTTTGCCTAATAAAACTGTATATAACATCACTGACCTGGTGCCTGGAAGCTTGTATAGCATTAGCATCACCACAGAGACCTCTGATAGAACACAGTCTGCCCCAAAAAGCACTTCTGTCTGCACAGGTATGATCACTCAAATTGGATTCAYTGTTTCTGACTTTATGTTTGTTTTTCCATTTTTCTATGTATGTGTTTTATGCATGATCACATAAAAGAATACAGAGCATGGTAATTCTAGTAGTAAATTTATGATATTGGGCATTTTACTGTCTAATTTCATWTTATCCGAATGTAGACAGTTTTTTATTCCTACCTTCAGTAAACAAAAATAAAGACAACCGAATGTAAATAATGTGTTTTTTTAATAAAAATTCCATAATGCAGTTTTGTGTTTTGTTTTTATTTTCTGCAGGAGCAAGCCCTGTGGTGGGTTTAACGTGTAATGGACCAAACTCAGGAGATGCAGTACTCATTTTTAAGTGGAATCAACCTGAAGGAGAGTACTCTAGCTTCCAGTTTAATGGAACCAACATTACACCAAGTACTAGCCCTTGTTGTCAAAACACTGTTTCCGGCCTTCTTTACAATACTTCATATAATGTAGCTGTGGAGACATTAAGTTGTGGACTCCCGAGCACTCGTGTGACTCTTATCTGCTCTACAGGCATCACAAGTACGTTTATTTCTTTTGTTTGTTCTTAATAATTAAATGAATATATTTGCCTATATATATTGCCCGCCACCACCCTTAATACCAAATATTTAAACATAAGATCACCTTTATGTTTTTGCAATCTCATGCAATAATGCAATATTTCATGTGATTTTGYATGATCAGTTAGCGCTTAGATTAAATGTTGTAAATAACTCTTTCTTTACTACCAAAATTTTAGCTCAATATTCRTAAGACTGATTAAGTTATAGCCATCAGTTGTAGATGTACATCAAGCTGTTACTTTCTGAGAGTTTCATTTAAATTCACCCATTATGAGATACTTTGCTAACAGATGTTCAGGATTGACTCCAACAGGTAATACCAAGATTTTAGGCCAAAATGTTGAGCGATGCTGGGAATTACATGTTGGAGATGTTGCGGAGCTACTACCACACCAAATTTTAGCTCAGTGCTTGTAAAATTAGCTGAGTTCTTGCTATTTTTGGCTGTAGCGGCCATCTTGAATCAGCTTGACGTCCAGTGTTAATCAGTGATAGATGTCGGCCCATTGATTACTTTCTAAATAGTGCATTCAATTCTTTTCAGTGATGTGATGAGATATAACAATACAGACAAACAAACACATAAACTGGTAAAAAAAAACATTTAAAAAGATTTATATTAACAGCTTTTTAAAACTAGATTAACATTGTTTCAGCATCTTTACTAAACAAATTAAGAATTTTTACTTTTCTGTTTGATCCGTAACATTTTTGACAATATTACTGGTGATTTTGACAAGGTATTAATTTTCTTTTTTTTCCCCCTGTCTTTTGAAGATCCAAAGCTTCCAACAAACTACTCAGAATTTGTAAATTCAACTCGAGGGTTACAGATGTTCACAGTTGTAATTAACTTCCAACTGCTAGACGACAGCCATGGGCCAATCACACATGTTGGTATTCTGGTAACGAATAAAAGCAACGGTAGGTTTCATTTGGGTTTTTTAGTGTTACATCATACAAGTTCTGCTCATTTCACTGTTTCTGAATGGTTTTAGTTGTACCAGCAACTTTATTAACATTATTTGTTTTAACAATGAATGAGAGAGAGAGAGAGAGAGAGAGAGAGAGAGAGAGTGTTGTGGTATATCTACAACCAAATATTTATTTTCAAATAAAATTATTCCTATGATAATTTACTGCTCAATCTGGGTTTAGACGAGACTTTATTTCTAAATCCACACTACAGTCTGCCAGTTACAGACCCTTGTTTTAGATGAAATAATAAAGCTAAAAACTGGTTCACAGATAAACGTTTGGAGGGTATAGTGCCCCCACTTCCTCATATTACCCCCCAAATCACAGCTCCTTCCACTCTGCACCGTGACCAGCAGACACCTGAGCACACCCCCACCCTGCAGCCCCCACACCGGTCCCCCCCTCACCCTGCAGCCCCCACAGCGTGTCAGCC
>NW_013952433.1:2589839-2591555 GCF_001266775.1 Austrofundulus limnaeus | reverse complement strand
TATATATATTAATATGTCCAGTAGCTGAAAAACAAAAGAAACACAAATTATACATTTAGCTTGTTGCAAAAAATAACATTCTGCATGTGGTTGTGAGTTTGAATGTTTTTTTTTTTTTTTACCAAATAGTATCATGAATCACTACTTATTTTAAAGAAACTAGAAAGTAAACAATGGATGTGCATTTACAGATGATTAAGCCAACAGACCTTAGTAAACACAAAACTGTCCGTAACTCGGTCCATAACGGTGCACGACTGCTCTTCTTCTGAATAAATGAAAACTATGTAACACAGTTGTTTACACTTAAATTAAAAGCATTTGACCAAAGAAAAACCGGAACAGGACTTTTACAGAATGAAATGTCTGAGTGCTCATCCAAGACTGGTGATTCCATACTTTTTGCCAGGAGTTGTATTTCAGAAGTGCTCATTTTTTTATCCTTTAATTTCCTTTTGCTAGCATAGAATAGATGCAGTAATGTTCATATTTTAAACATGATTTAGTCACTTTGTGTTTTTACATGAACAAGTCCAAATATTAAGTAATGAATGAGTTTAAAAATATCTAAACTGTGGTCATTTTTCATCCTGCAGATATGCCATTGTGCTTTTCACTTCTTTGGAAATGAAAAACGATCTAGTGGATTCCACAAGATCAATCCTCTCAATAACAACTTACTTTTCAGTTGAGCTTTTGCCACAAAACTCAGGTACAATTTCTTAAATCAAAGTGTGATTAGATTGACTTTTGAAATGTGTCACTTATTTAATGCTAAGAAACAGACCTTAAAGTTTGTTTCTTTTTAAACATAGGTATCAATGTCATTGCTATTGGAGCAGCACTGGGGATTTTGGGGATTCTCTTGGTTATCCTCATAGGCGCCATCATCTACTGGAGAAGGTTGATTATTATTACAAGTAGTATTTACTACTAAGACATCATTTGTGCACAGATTTAAAACTCAGTTTTTATGTGCTGCAGGTTATCCAATAAGGAGCCATCAGAGATCCAGACTCCATCCATGAGGATGAGGTTTTATCTTTTGTTCTTGTTTAAATTCATCATTCTTGGCAGCAGTATTTTTTCTAATTCTTTTTTTATTTATTTCTGCTTTGCTTTTTAGAGCCAAAGTGTAAGTATTAGACCTATAAATTGTAAATATTACTGTTGTGCTAATTAATAAGGTGTTCCAGACAAAACCTGTTATTCTTGTCTGACCTGCGTTTGAGCAGAAGTTTGGCTGTGAGGGTGGAGGATTTCGAAACCCACTACAAGAAACAGAAAGCAGACTCCAGCTGCGGCTTTGCTGAAGAATATGAGGTGAAACATGAACTTTGTTATTGTTGATTCATAATTTATAAATTCAGTTGTTCATATTAATCAAATATTTCCTAGCAGTGGTGGGTACGGTTCTGCTTATCCGTTAACGTGCTAACAGAGGAACTGATATTTTGCTGARCGGCTTAACATTTGCATGAATTTTATAGTGTATTAACTAACTTTACTCATGCTATATTTTTGGTAATTTCTTTAATGTATGGCATATGTGATGACATCATCACATTATGTGGGTGGAACCATATGTTTTGTCAACCAGAATTCCCCCCCCCCCTCCTTTCCTCCTGAGTTTCTGTACTCCACCACTCTGCTGTTTGTTCGTGAAAAAGCGAAGCAGGAACGATTTAAGGATAAAAAGATAAAGATTATTTGAGG
>NW_013952433.1:2585962-2589654 GCF_001266775.1 Austrofundulus limnaeus | reverse complement strand
TATCTCTAGTATTGTTACATAAAAGCTTCCCAACACCAGAGACTTTTCTGTAGATACCTTAATAATAGTTTGCTTTTCACAATGAAACTTCATCTTGGAAGAGTTGCACTGACACTTGCGTATACTTGACAGTATTTTAAGTTATTTGTGTTGAAACTTGTATTTTATTCATGGATGGCACACTCATATTTCATACACTCAAAAACAGATGAATTTGATTTATTTAACCAAGTTATTTCAGCTGGTTCTGCTCAGCTGAGTTGAGTAAATGTAAAGCATTTTTCATTTTCAGTGTAGATGACAAAAGGGACACAAAATCGTCATGTTTGTTGTTTAAAAAAAACTTGTAAAATTGCTGCTTTTTATTTCCTCTGTAGCCATCAAATGTTTACTAAACTACTTTTTCTCCCCAGGATCTGAAATCTGTTGGTACAGCTCAGGCAAAGCTCCACGCCATGTCTTTAGACAACAAGCCTAAAAACCGCTACAATAATGTGCTTCCTTGTAAGTCCCCTTCAATTTATGTTTCCTGCTTTTGACACTAACCCGTCCTCATTCTTCTAATATTATCATCTCTCATCACCTGCAAGTCATGACCATTTTTACTTTCTGTAAAAACTAAATTTTACTAATCTAACACACATTTACATTCGTGTTCAAATTCTAGATGACTCTTCAAGGGTGAAACTCTCTATTATCCACGGAAATCCGAATGAAGATTACATCAATGCTAACTACATGCCGGTGCGTACTTACACTGTTAAACTCTGCTCTCAGCTTCATCCTTTGGAACCAAATAACTCCTGTTTTCCTTCATATCATGCAGCTTGAACATTTCCACCTTCATCCACGTTCAGAAAATCTTCTTAAAAACATTATTGACCGGCTGATTACTGTTATTATTATTTTTTTACATCAGGGTTACCTCTCCAGGAAAGAGTACATTGCAGCTCAGGGTCCTTTGCCCATAACAGTCAACGACTTCTGGAGAATGATCTGGGAGAAGAACGTTTACACTGTGGTCATGCTAACACGCTGTAACGAACAAGGAAGAGTAAGTACAAACAGAAAATAACAACCAACTGAGCAAACTTATTATCTCAGGACAACCAGAAGCGTATTCCTAGGATAAAAACTATTGCACAAGAAGAATTTATTTGCATTTATAAAGAGAATATTATAGCATAACTACAACCAATGATCATTTCTCACATTTTTAATTTTCTAACTGCTTAAAGTAAAATAAAATGCTAAATTTAGAAAAAAAATGATTTGGTTAATGTGAAAGCAGCTGCATTTATTATATAAATATGAAAATACAAATATCAGAGTTTTTGAGTTTAGCTTGAATTAAGATTGTTGTAAATTTGATGAACATTTAGTTTGCTTTGACTGGTTTACCATCTTTCCTCTCAAGGTCAAATGTGAGCAGTACTGGGCTTATGGCACCAAGCACTGCGACGACTTCACTGTGACAATAACCTCTGAAATAACGCTGGAGGACTGGACTATCAGGGACTTCGACATTAAAAATGTAGGTGTTCAAGAGTTTTGAAAACCTTTCTCAGCCTAAGACCTGGGATCTTCTGTCTTAGCGTTACTCTTGCCCTTCTTGTCCTCCAGGTAAAAACAACCGAGGTCCGTTCAGTTCGTCAGTTCCACTTCACAGCCTGGCCGGATCACGGCGTTCCAGAAACCACAGAGCTTCTGATCAGCTTCAGACATCTGGTCAGAGAGCACATGAACCAGTACCAGCACTCCCCCACTGTGGTCCACTGCAGGTTGGAAAGCATGCAAATACTCACCTTTTCGAATTCAGTTTGAAGCGAGGTTTCCAGCATAAACGTGTGTGTTCTCCACCCACAGTGCCGGTGTGGGGCGCACAGGCACCTTCATAGCCATCGATCGGCTGATCTACCAGATCGAAAGGGAAAATATTGTAGACGTATTCGGCATTGTTCACGATCTGCGAATGCATCGACCCCTCATGGTGCAGACAGAGGTGGGACACAAACTCGTTTGAGTTTCTTTTTTTTAGACTTTGTTTGAAATGATTGTCACAGGTTTGTTTGTTTCTGCCTGCAGGACCAGTATGTGTTCCTAAACCAGTGTGCCTTTGACATCATCCGGTCRAGAACAGGGACCAATGTAGATCTAATTTACCAAAACGCAGCCGCAATCTCAATTTATGAAAATATAGATCCACACCAAGGGTATGGCAGTGAATATGACTAATCGTTTAGTTCTTTCATTGTTTCTTTATGAGAAGCAGCTGAGCAACGTTATAAAGGGAATAGTTGTAACTATTTGTGCTGTACCGATTTTTGTATCAGCCACAGTCTTCCAACAAACTTTTGTGTAAATCTTGCTGTAAGTTGTATTTATTTGTTCAAAAACTGTTGAATGTTTGATAAAGGAAGGAAACTGCTCAGAGACTACTGGACATAATCAACAAAAAAATAATGATCACTKTATGTAAACATCTGGATGTTTCCTGTTTTTGTATATTTTTGAGTCACGCAAGTGTTTTAAAATGCTTCCTACTGTATATGAATGATAAATCAGTTTTGCTCAGGTAGTTTATTTTTTATTTTTTGGTAAACTGTTTTTGTATTTTTACAGGGATTTTGTCTTTGGAAAAGACTTGTACAAAAATGCTGGTTAGACACTTTGTGCCATTTACGTTCTGTACACTTTAGCACCACTAGGGGGCACTGTTCTTTTATTCATTTAAACAGATAAATAAGGACCAAATATAAGGAAGCGTAAATTATTCACGTTTTTTTTTTCTTGACTAACAAAATGTGCAATGTATTTTAATGAAGAATTTTATTTGTTTGAGTCTTCTTATTTATATGCATTGTGATGTAAATAATGCACTGGATGCATTYGTCTTTGACACTGTCCACTTTAAACAAAAGAAATTATATTTTTGTATTTGTACTGTTAATTAAGTTTAGGCCAGTCCTTGATGAAATGAAATATTTTACCTACCATATCTCACTTGATTTTTACAGCTCAGGAACTCACTGCAAGAGGAACATTTTATTGGTGGTTATGTAAAACCAGAATATGCAACCATGTGTACTGTAAAATAAAAAAAACTAATTTTCATTGTTTTGTTTTATAGATTCTGATATTTTTTTAGTGCTGAAAATTCCCTTGAGAAACTGTAATGCTTTATCATTTCCTGCTACATAGCTGATCCGTTTGTGTTTATTTTCTGTGACGTTAAACTCGCTAAAGATGCACAAGCCTTGTTTTTATGTTTAGAATTTTCCATAAGGGAAGGTACTTATTTTTAGAAAGATATGTTCTGCTCTTCTTTTTTTTAACTTTGGAGAATTTGTTTGTACTTCAAACAATTAGAAGCACTTCTGTTTTAATGACAAATCCATCCAACCTTTCTCTTCACCCCACTTTTCTTTGCTGGGTCATGGAGGATCAGGTTCAGCATCGAACATGAAATAGTTAMTGATATAGGATTTTTAAATTGCTTTATGGGATGCTTGCTGGTTCAATGCAATTATGTAATTTTAAATGTGCATATTTTTTAGTCTGTCAAATGAAACTGTTGCATTTTGGCATCTACTGATTATGAGAACCCACCAGCCTCAGTATGATTAAAGCTTCATCATCTCACTCAAACGTTGCTTTTGTGAGTTTTAATCATGTGCCACACTGAAATATAT
>NW_013952433.1:2583424-2585396 GCF_001266775.1 Austrofundulus limnaeus | reverse complement strand
GAATGGTTCAATGCAGCAAAATAAACTTGAAATGTAAAAGTTAATACTTTTTTTCCCCAAAATGCAGTTCTTCCCCTACCATTATCATGTTTATATGCAGAAGGCTGGTGCCAGAAAGCCAAATAGTGGTTTGCACTACAGAAAAATAATTCAGTATTATCAGGTTCTTAATAGTATTTCAATATAAGAGTGGGGGTTGTGCAAAAAAAAGGGGGGCATGACTGAAAATAATTGAGAACCAGTGATTTAACCTATTTTGTTATATTTTAAAATTTAAACATCAATATAAGGGGGCATAAAACGAAAAGCCCTGCTCTGCGTTAATTCGTCATCTCATAAAAATACTGTTAAATGCTAACAGAGAGCTAAATCTTGAATTCATGACACAATTTGGCAYATATTAATTTCAAATGTTTGTTAAAGTTTGAACATACACTGTGCAAAAGTCTTGAGTTACTCTGAGGAGGAGCCTCTCCAAAGCCTAAAGGATGTCRAAATGTAACTTTGAATTTTCTTTTACATTTTGAAAAAAATAAAAATAAAAATCTTTTAACCCAGGACTTAATGGTGCCTGACTTAATTACATTTACTTAATTGTAAATGTGGATGTATACATACTGTAGGTGACCATTTGTTTCAATAAATGAATTATAAAACGTATTAGCTAAATAATAATAATAATGTTGGTACTTGAACTCCACTCCGTGCAGTAACTACAGCGGGTGCAGTACCCCGCTGTGACCCCAGGTGTCGCCAGAGCTCACTGTAGCAGCAGGCAGCAGCGCGAGGAGTCACCGCCGCAGCAGTAGGAGTCCACCCCGCGAGCTCTCCATGTTGAAACCGAGCAACTTCTCCTCTGGCGGTTCTCCTCCTCAACCCAGCTGCCCTCCCACTGCTCCCTGCTATGACACCGAACTGGGAAGGGACCTGCTAAACTGTACGAGCGCAGCCCTCGATACAAGAAAACGGTAAGTTGAAGCGTTGACCTACTACACACCACGACAACAAAAACGGGGAGGGTAACTTGCTATTTTTAGTTACTTGTTTTTTTATTTTTTTATTCAACTATCGTTATGTGCTAACTTATGCTAGCTGTATCCTTTACAGGTGAACGAGGAGGATTTTAGGTTATTTTTATGCGCCCTACTGTCTTTGGCTTATTTTAGTACGTGGTGGTAGTAACGTTATAATGTTTGGTTGTTTAATTGGACAGCGGCTAATGTTACTAGCATCGCTACCCCCAAAGTTAACCGTCACCTCCACGTTAGCGCCATGCGACAGGAGTGTTGCTTCCAGGCGTTTGCATAGCAACCAAGAGCCCAGCCGATGCCCCACGGTCGGTGGCTGTGAAACAAGGACAAGCTCCTCTGCCTCTGGGTCTTTCGGTTGACTTTGCCAACGCGATCAGCCGCGAGTCTTACAACCCAAATTTGTAAACATAAACAAACTGAATGCGATAACGTGACTCTATGCAGCTTAACAGCGCGTGCGGGAAAGCGGATGTAAAAAAAATAAACATTATGGTTGTCATTTGTGTCCAAACAATCCCCATCAACCATGGTAGTGGTGCTCGTGATGGCTTTCACATTCCGACATGTTGCAGTCATTTCAGGAGAAATATTTCATAATTGAAAATGACTGAAGTGGGTAAACATGTAAATGTTACAGGCCTAAAACATTTTTACCATGGTTTAGCTTCACTTTTATTCAGAGTAATACAAAACACATAGACCTGTTGTCTTTTATTTCACGAGTTGACCTTTGATGTTTTCACACTTTAGCCTTTGTTGACGCAGTTTTTCAGGCACTGTATAGTATTTTCTTGACAAGTTAAATTAGATAATTAGATCAAGAGAGCAACATTGCTGCAAGTATGGAACCAAAATAAATTAAACACTGAAGAAAAGCTAAACGACTTCATAAAAGAACCAAAATTAAACATTTTTGAAGTAATTTACATACGATATATATA
>NW_013952433.1:2561056-2581378 GCF_001266775.1 Austrofundulus limnaeus | reverse complement strand
ACACACACACACACACACACAGTATATGCCATAGTAGAATATTATATTTGGAATCTATTCTGTCAAAACATAAAAAGTAATTAACCTTATTTGACCATGAAATTATTCATACTTGTTTAAGAATACTAAAACATATTATCGGCCTTCCTCGTACATCAACATATAGTAGGTACTATCCTCTTAAAAATTAGTTAAACAGTCTGTTAACCTTAAGTAACCTATTACCCACATTTGCAGATACACTGTTTGTGTTTGCCGACCCACATCTGCTCACAGCATCGCTGAGTTTCACAGAATGAACAGAGCCATAACCTCAAGCTGAAGAAATGACTGCAGAATGTCTCTTTTCATTTTTTTTTATTTTTAGCTTGAGCCCCTTTTAAAAATACTGCTAAGTTGGAGGTAACAGAAAATACATTTTCTGCTGTGTTGAAACAAGACGTTAGCATAGCTGGGGAAATTAATGAGCTCATTTATCAACTTACCAATATGTTTTGTAATGAGTAAGTAATTTATTATTGTGATAGCTTTAGTCGGCGTTACAACCTGTGTGTGGGTTGGCTTGTACTTGTTGTATTAGATCCTGAATGGATAGAAAATAAATGCGGATTTATCTCTGCCATTTCATCTTATCAATTGCTGCTCATTTCTAGGGCAGAAGGGGACAGGAGAGCTGTCTCTGTCCTCAGCTGCCCTAGAAATGCGCTTGGTCTCTCCTCTGTCCAAGCCCAACAGCAGAGTTGGGTTTGGGCTTAGATGAGAAATAACACTGAAGTACCTTTTCAATAACAGCTACAAGAGTTTCTGAAATGTGTCATTTGAAATACAAGGAAATAAAACCTCAAGTGAGAGCAAGTGAATGAGGAAACGATTACCAGAATGCCAGAAGTGAGATGTTAAATGATACCTGGGAAATTGCACTGAAGCCACAATAGACGTTTCTGCAGCCCATCTTTTGTTCTCCTCTTTTGCTTTCTGTCTGAGCTCTGCACATCCTTTATTTATATTTCATGTGCAGTTTTTCTGTCATCTGTTGGAATTTTTATTCACCCAACAATTAGAATGAAAAAAAAAAAAAAACTAATGGGGTCTTTTAATATTTTATCTTCCCATCAGTCTGGATTTMGGAAACGACACAGCTCAGGGATTGTTTCAGTAAAGATTTTTTAATGTTGTTGAAACAATGKATGCCAGGAACTACTGTACTGCATTTCACTTAGACCTGTTCAAAGCATTTGATACTGTAGATCATGGTGTCTTTATCTTTTAGATATCATATTCATGGATCATAGTGTTGCTGGCTCTCTAACTTCCTCTCATGTTAAAGTGAATGTGTGCAGTTTAGTCTTTTGGCAAGCTATTTAATGGTCAAAGTGTGCCACAAGGCTGTTTTAGGACCCAGACTTTTTACGATCTTTTTTAAAAAAGTGGATCAAAACATTCCTGATGCCTTGATATCTTTTGTGCTTATAATGTTTATTTTCATGCTAACATGCCAAGGTTTTTTAACTTCTTGTTCTACCATCYATCTGGTTGCTCTAAGGTTCATCACTGGTTTTAATCACTTAAACYGTCTGTACTCATTGGTCAGTTGGTCAAAATTTGCCACACATAGACCCTTGCATCTTTACCTTCATATATCTCCTACAGCTGCAGTTTACTCCCAGGCCCTCTTTGTAGCTTTCCTTTGAAACGGATTGAACCTGACAAACTGGCCTTCTCTTACTCTGCACCTCTAACCTTAAAACACCTGATAATAGAATTTGAAGTTGCCCACTTTGATTTCTTTAGAATATTGTAAATGCTTTTTAAGAACGCCTGAAAAAAAATCAATGCAAATTTCTTCTTGTTTTCAGTATTCTGCCTCGCTCTACTTGTTTCGGTTTTATTGTTATGATTTTAATACATTATAATTTTATTGTGTTCATTCGAACTACTTGACTGTTGTTGTGTGTTCAAAACAGACCTCACTTAAAGTACGTTCCTTATGTCTCATCAAGACTATTTGTATAAATAAAAGCTAAATAAAAACATAGGATAAAAACATACCAGGGATTTCATGCTTGCATTCAACAGTACGTTTGATAATTGTAAACAGGAAATATGTGGTGTCAGAAAGATAAAATGATAACACACAAAGCATTTCAAGGTCATAGATATGGTGTGACCGTTGGAACTGGGTCGTTGAATTATTATACACTGCTCCCATCTGCATATCAGATTGTGCTTTAAATAGCATCTGTGTAATTTTTCTACAGACTGAGTCCTAATGCTCAATAACTAAATCCGTTGCATTTTACAGCTAAGCCAAAAACAAAGATGGGAGGTTTTCTGTGCTGATTTGTAAACACCTAAGGTCTGGTTGAACTATGCGAAGGCCTGCTTTGCCCTAATCAGGTGGGGATATATAATGGTGTTGGGCCCTAAGCCTATCAAGTAGAACTGGCTTTACTCTGCTGTGAATTACAAGTAGGGAGAGAGTATTAATGAATGAGAAAAGATATAAAAGTAGGGAGAGTTTAAAAAGCTGTTTTAGTAACTTTCTGAGTAATGCATGGTGACAAACTGTCACAGAAATACCCACTGGAACATGTTGGTGACTAATTAAAATTCTTCTTTTTATTGTTGTATTATGAAGATACAACATTTTTTGTATTAATATAATAAAAATAATTTGAAACCATTCATTTGAATGGGACTGCCCTTAACAATAAAAATGTAACTCCTCTGGTTTGATAAGTGGTTTCACACTGATCCAGTTTCCCCTGAGAAATTGCGTGACACCTTGTTGGTTAATCTGAGCTGAGACTGTTTCATGCTGCATCTGCCTCGCTGCCTTCAAACAGTCGATGCACTTTTAGCCTCAATTGTGCCAAGATGCCCCTCCCTTGCAGAGGTTTTTGTTCAGAGTTACTTTGCAGCTGCAGCGTGGCCTTTATGACTGAAATCGGATTTCAGTGATAAAATATCCTCAGCAGAGAAAATCCATCTTTGAACACAGARCGATGGTGCACATTTCAAGTTATAACAAAGATAGATACCTTAGAAGAAACACTAACAATTTAATTTAATTTAAGTTTAATATTTTTGGGGGGACCAAATGCACATTTGTATGAATCCCTATAGATATATGTTCTCATATAAGGTTATTCATTCTTTAAAGTATTTTTTTAGGATTTTGGTTCTCTCCATTTGAAATCAGTACAACTTATGTTTGTTGCTATAAAAATAATTTTCACTGTTTTCCTTGCAATTATAATGTAAAGACTAAAGTTTGTATTTGTAAGAATCTTTAAACTTTTTTGATGTAGAATTGGAGCACATTATATAAACTATATAGACCAGGGCTATTCAACTGGTGTCCCGTGGGCCACATCAGGCCTGTGGATGACTTCAAGTCTGGCCCGCAAACAAGTTGTTTAAAAATGTATTGTTTTTTATTTACTTAATTTAATGTAAAAAATATTTTAAATATATTTTCTATTCCAAATTTGTGATTCAGTGCAGCAAGCAAACAAACAAATTTTAAAGGCAAAGGGTAACTTTACTTGTTCTTTTTTTGTGTATGTAGATATGTATCTGTGTGAACCTGGAAACTGCTGAACTGAATTTCCCTTGGTAATAAAAAAAGCCTAAATCTGAATCTTGTATATGATGCAGTGTTTCCCCTAACATATTCATATTGAAAATAATATGTGCTCGAATGTTTTTTTTTAGCACATTTCAGGAAAATATTCAGACTTCTTGGCTTTAAATGCTACAATGTTTAGCTCTTCAGAATTCAACTCTGGGCTTTTTTAGGATTCTCTTCTTAAAGTACATCATCAACATACTTACTAGCTTTTAAAACAGCATGAGAGTTGACAATTTTACATCATTTTAATATGGTCACATGTGTTCAGTATTATCTTTTTACTGCTTATTAATGGACACTGACCAATGGCAGATGTTTAAATGTGCAATTTGAATACATTTGATTGGATAAGAGGCATCAAGCAAAAGCATATATACATTATGCACATTTGTTTGCTYGTACGAAAAACCTTTTCTACTTGTCATATCTATATTCATTTAATAAAAAGAATGGATAAAACAATTAGCCAGGTTGATTCTGGCCCCTCTTCTACTGTACTTCCAGCACATTTATTTAGCACAAGRAAAATTAGGTTAAAAAACTAGATGGATGAATGGATGGTGCTTTTTCACTTTGTAAGCTAACTTTGTAGAGGTGCTGTTTGATTAGAGGCCGCTAACTTTTTTCAGGACCCAGTGTTATTAGCAGAATAAAATTGTTTAGTTGTAAAACTGAGGGGAAAAAATCTGTACAGATTTATGTCTTCATATAAAACCCTTTCCTTGTTTTGTGTTTATTGAACACATTTATCATAACAGTAATGTTCAAAACAATTCCATTACAGACTCCATGACAGAGCTTTTATTGGTTGTGTTATCCACATTTGTGTGTATTTGTTTTGTGATGGACTCAGCTCAAGTATGAGAATTTATCACCAAGTTCTTATCACCTTCCACATTTTTATGTGTTTTTTGAAAAGCATAACTTGCACAAAGATACTGCCAACTCCTAACAATGATTAGCCTGTTCATTCTTCATTTTTTGAAAGATAAGCTGCAACTTGTGTATTGAGTTTATAGCTGGACTGTTGTAATTTTTTTTACAACAAATGCTGCCAGGGTACATGCGTCATCAGTCTGTTAAATCCGTCTTTGGTGGGTTATTGCCACGATGCTCTGAACAGGGTCAGATTAGCTTAATTTTAGCATCTGGTTGTGGATGTTTTTAAGCAATAGCATTGCAACAACTGTACACAAATTAGTTAATTAATGTAAATGTAAAGCTGTTAAGCCACATCTCTGTTGTTTTATTAAATTAATCAAATAAAGATTGTACTTATGGGACAGCAGATTCTGTGTTGAAGCTGATAAAGTAGTCAGGTCGGTGAGAAGAGTCACACAGTTATGTTACACCAAACGGAAACTTGTGACATTTACAGCTATCAATGTCCAGCAACTTTAAGAAAGCAAGCACTAGTTTAACCTTTAAGAAAGATCTTGGGTTTTAGAAGCTGTCCAGTTTCCATGACATGGGATCATCATCTGACTTCAGTCTTAACTTGATACCACCACCCAAAATCAGTCTTTGGGATATCTAACACCTGCCTTGTTGGGGGTGGCTCTGAAATAGAGTTTCTTGCCTGTGGTTGAGGAAAGTATGAAGTACGTGTGACACCATATTTTTACGTTGACATTAAGTGAATGACAGACAAAAAATAAAGTCCATAAACCAATTGTGAAATTTCTAACTATATTCGTCTTATGTTTTTGTGCTTCCTGTCTTATTTCCTACATTGTTTTAGTACTTTGATGTACAACTCTGATCAGATTGTAACAAACCAAAAAATAAAACAACAAAATGACCTGCTTGCTGCATTACTAATTAAAAATGTACATTCAATTCAAAATTCAAAAATATTTTATTGATTCTAAAAAGGAAATTAAATACAAAAGTTTTTCAAAGTTGATGCTTGCATTAGTGATTGATTTGTGTTGTCTTCCAGCCATGCCAATATTTTCCACATCAACACAACAGTGTAGTTAGCGCAACTGTCTCTGTCTCATTTTCTGCTTCACTAATCACTGCCTATACGGCCATGAAAAGTAAAGTTGTCTCTGGTTTTGAGTTGTGTTTTTGTTTTATTTTGCATTATTCAGGCATTTGTGAAGAAGAATTTCTTTGTTGGAAAGTTTGTTTTGTAAAGACAGTGCTTGGTTTTCTGTGACCTGGAAAAACAAAATGATCATGCATATTGTCATTTATTTGAAACTTGAAAATTCCACACTAACATCAGATTAATGATCAGTTCCTTTTATTAAAAGGAAGACTATTCAATGAAGTAATTAAAAAAGACGTCTTTAAAATTAAAATTTAAGATGTCTTTTTTTATCAGTTTCATTGAATATTCTTTATCAAGGTTTTTCTGAAGACTGTTAAATTTTTACACATTGTTCACTTAATGTTATTAGACTTAAAATAAATTCTAATGCGTAAAATACTGGTCTGTTTTCCTTGGGATAAACAATTGCCCTTTATGTTTGTTGTATCAACCCTAATCCACAAACAAGCCCTCAGTGAGAAGGAAAATGAGGAGCAATAATTAGTCTCTAAGGTAGTTTGCAAGGCCACTTCACCTGATCAAGTGTTATTTTAATCTGCTGACATTGCAGTTGGTAGGGACTGGCTGTTTGTAGTGATGTGTTTTATTTGTCAGGAAACTAGTTTCATCTTGTTTGTCCATGCTATATATCGTAACAAACACCCCGTTTGTAGACTAATGATTAACAATGATGGTTATTTATTTTTCTCTAAAGCTAATTTTTATTTCTTGACATCATATAAGACCAGCTGCAGTTTTAAGATTACATTTAACAAATTGGGAATAGTTGAAAGGAGAAATTTTATGAAATTTGACGTGAAATTTGTAATATTTAGTATCATCAATGCCAAATGGAGAGGGTAGATGTGCTAAATGGTTAATACTTCAAATGAAAACTATGCCTCATAGATCCTAGATATATCATTGCAAGGATTCATTACCTGAGTGTTTACTCTCTGCTGGTACACAGTGGATATAGATAGGTGTTGGTGAAATGACTCTGGCCACCCAGGATCTATTCTGGACTCATTGCGATGTCTCCCAAGGCTCAAAGAGGTCTGCTGCCTATAGACGTCTTGTTGTTTTCCTCAACCATCACAAGAGGTTCTATTTACTAGTGCTGTTTAATTACCAGGCAATCCATTCWTGATGGCCTCTTTTGAGGATCCACCAATATTATGTGGGTGTAGTCCCAGTCCAAACACCCAGTTCTGTAACCAGCTAACCATTTGCTCTTCACATAGATTATTGTCTTTTTAAAATTTACGTTTTCAGTATCATTACCTTCTTGCCTAATATTTCTTCCTTGATTTCCCCAAGCATATTACTTTTTCTACCTGATTTTTTATTATTGTGGCTGATTGTTACATTATACATTGCACATTTCAAATGCAAAGAGGGTTTAAAAAATAAAAATGCTATGACACAGATGGTTTTCACAGTAATTTTGAAATAAAAGCAAAAACTCAAAAGGATGTGTTTGCATTTTCAGATTAATAAAAAAAACACAGGAAAAAAACTCTAACACTGCTGGTGCAAATYTTCTCTCTGTGGATATTACAATTGTTGGGAAATGTAGAGATACAATCAGGGAAATCTAGATTTTCAGTGTTGTTATGCTCAATTTGTAGCGATTACTTAGTCCAGGCATCAATGTTCAGCTTTAAATTGTTCCTCACTCTGTTCCTCTTGTTTCATTGAGTTGCACCAGAGACCTGACTTTAAATCACTGGGCWGGGACAGGGTTGGACCCTCTTTATGAGTCAGTCTTGGCTCACTGTTTTGAGAGTTGGCAAAGGAGCAGTGTTCTTATGCAAGTGTTGCTTTGTTGTATGCTTGAGAAAAGCATTCAGGGTGCTTGGCATACATTATGTATGTGATACAGTGTTCCAGCAGTCAGTAACTGTTTTTTTAGGTCTTTGCATTTTTTCCCTAGTTAGATTTAACCTAGTTAGTAGTAGATTTGAGTTAAAGTAATTATGAAATACCACAGCATACACTTCAAGTAGTAAATTGGTCTGAACTGGTTGAAGTGAGGAAATATAGGACAGCTAGAAGAGTTTAGTGCCTGAATAGTTTTGGCTTACTTCCATCTAAATGCTGTCACTTTCAGGGTCACAGTTTTCCAGCTTTCAGTTTAAGCACACTTTTTAAATGTCATTGCTCTTCTGTTATTTACGTTTAGTTGAACATTATTTTTCATTTACTTTGTGTATTTCTTATCCTTCATTGTATGTTTGGCTGGATCTCCTCCACTTCCTGCTCCTCAGTGTCTTTTGTCCCTCAAAAACCCTGTCAGTTCAGTTCTATGCTGTGCTTTCATTTCACTTCCTATTTAGATTAGACATGCTCCAGTGTTATTGCTTCCTCTTTTTCTCAGAGATAGGGTGTAAGGCACAGATTGGAAGTCTCACCTTAACTTCCCAAACCATTTTACAGTTATTGGTTTTCCAGTAGATCATTACCCAGGATTGGACTCAAGCTATGAGTCCGTTTTGGTCTTCTGCAATGTGAGAGTGAGGATCATTGCCAAGTTTAGTGAAGTGGAAATGTGAATTTTTTTCTTACTTTGTGAAGATCTGTTCCATGTAGCTGGACATGTCATTGTATCATCTTATAAACAGTGTTTGTTTAGAACTGATTGAGATAAAGCTGATCTGTGTTTATTTTACTTTACTCATGTATCGGCCATTTGCAGATCTCCCAAAATTAAGGAAAGCTGCTCAGATTTATCATTGCACCCCAATATAAAGTTTTTTTAAGTACATGTGAGTGTGTGTTGAGCAAATTGACATACTGTTTTGTATGTCCATTTATTGCTTTTAAATGAGCCTTATCACACCCTAGATATTAAAGAATGCATTGTTTTTACACCAGAATGATTGTAAGGCATTTAAACCCAGAGAGGGTGGTGAAACTATTTTAGCTGTAAAATAATATATGGTATGTCAAATACAATTTATTTAGAGTAAGACATCCCTTTCAGTTTTCCTGGATTAACATACTACTAGTGCATGTATTTTTAATGTCAGAGTTGTAGTCTTATGAATATAGCATTGTTTGTTTTTGACTGTGTGTGTGTTTTTAGCCCTCTTTAATGAAATATTCTGAAAATGTTTTATTTTTTTTTTACCTTTAGCACAGTGATGGGGTTAGGGTTCGGTGGAGAGGCATAGGGAGGGTAAACTGTATGTTTGTTTGTACAGTTTGAGTTACTGTGAAAATTTATTCTTACATTCTTCTGTCTTCAGGTGAGACTGGCTGATCCAACGAAAGCCTCTTGATGCTGTTTCTCCTGCAGTTCAGGTGAAAGGTAAGCTGAGCACTCTCACTTAAGGACCAGCTTTTAAAATAATAGATATTTGGTTAATTATAATTTAGTTAAATGCTTTGCATTTATCATTTATTTTTCACAGTTATAAGTGCTGGAAAAATTGAAGTTTTTGTCTGGTTTGTGAACTGATTTTCTGCCACGTATCAGACAACTTTCGAAATTTGACACAAAAGCAAGCTCATTTTTACTCATCGTTGCCTGGAGGATGATTTGTTTTTTGCAGTAAAGAGAATTGGGACATGTCTCTTAGGGTGAAAAGTAAATTCCATGTGTTTTGCTAGATTGGCCACAGTGTAAGTCAAATCAGTAAAGCTTACTTCCATTCAGTCTTTGTGACCATATTCTAGTGTGAGGAGTTAAATGTCAGAAGATTGTGCACAGAGCAGCTTTTGAAGAAGAGAAACTGTCCGACAGAAGTGAGATCAGCGATTCACAGAGTGTGCCAGATTCAGTTTGGTCAAAGGGAGTGAATGGCTAGCATGCATTTGCCAGATCCTGTTTACAGAAAGTAGAGCTTTGGGCATTCTCTTTTGATCAGCAGAACAGTGTGGATTATAATTAAATCAACTCAAAAAGAGGGAGAGGTAGAGTTGATGTGTATTATTGAGCTTCCCATTATTGTGCTGTGTGTGTGCAAATAAAAATACCACATGGGGGGATACCAGTCAGGCATGACTTTTTTTTTCAATTACAAATATAAAACACAAATAACACACATCTCTGATRTTTTAGGGCAGGGGTATAAACCAGGAGATTCCAGAGGGAGAAAAATATGAACAGTCTGCATGACTACATTCAGAGGGGAGTGCAAATGCTCATCTGTAAAGTGTCAGTTGAACAGTTAGATTGATCATTTCTGTTTACTCTAAAGTTCAGTGTATTGCACCGTCTCTACCATTATCACTCTTGTTCAGATAGGCAGGTGTTTTCATCAGTGAAAACCCTGGGAGCCTCTGCCAGCATGAGAAATTATTCGAGTAACAAATTGTTAGAGGTTTGAAAAGAGGGCAGGGACAGCCAAGGGAAATACAAATTATGGGTGTTTTATCCATTAAATAACAATTGTTGTAGAATAATTTTTGTTACAATTTGTTGTCAGTTTATTAGGCAGTTTTTTAAAAAAGATAAACAGTGTAAGTTTTGTTTGTCATAGACTTTTGTTTCTAAACAGGGATATAATAAAAAAGAGCAACAGGAAATGTATGTATGTATGTATGTATGTACGTATGTACGTACGTACACGGATGTATGTACGTACGTACGTACGTATGTACGTACGTTTTCTTCAGATTTCCAAGCCCTGGTGTGTTTTTCACTACCTAAATCCCCTAATAGCTGACTTCATTGGTTTTATTGTTAATGAGGAGAAAAGATCAAGGATTTCACATCYTTTTTTCTTTCCACCCAGCAGATTGACAGCTCACACAAACAAGTGGAGGAAGTGCACTGTCACTTCATGCTGCGTGTGACCTGTGAATTCAACTTATTGACCAGTTTAAATTGYAAAAACATGACCAAAATTTTGGGAGGGTTTTAAAAAATTATTACAACTCTTCAGATGTGCACAGTGATGAGGTTCATTTTTTGAAGCCATGTCAACATTTGCATGTGAAACAGRTGTAGTTAGAATTGTTTTAGCATGTCATCTTTATTTGCTCCAGGCGTAATCTCACACTGTTCAATTACAGCTGGCAGAGGGATATCTCCCACAGTTGAGTCATTTAACTTTTAACATCCTGCTGAGTCAGATAAAATGTCTTTTTTTTCTCCCTTTTTATTTTCCACTCTAGCACAGGTTAACAGTGTGCTTCTCTATTAATACATTATTTAACTTAAGTTACAGTGGTGCTGTTTTGCTGTTTGCTTCATTTCTTTGCAGCTCAAAAACGATATAGGTGTTGCAATATACTAWATACATATACATCAATATACATACATATACATATCAATATACATCACGAATTCTCTGTAAATCCAAACTTGATAAAGTCACATTTGGGCTTTTGCATACAGCAGACTATGGGGGACCGAATGGGGGRCCGAACCAGCGACCTTCCGGTTCCAGGACGACTCCCCAACCACTCCGCCACAGCCACCCCAAAATGTAGACTAATGTGAGATCAGCAATAAGGGATTATGCTTTGTTTTTATGCTACAAGTTTGGTGCTATTTTTGTTTAGGACAATTTCTTTAAAGACTGCGTTTGTGAGTTTTTTTGGGACATGATAAACAAAGGTGTCATGAGTATTTTGTCTGACGCAGCTTCAGGAAATTATGCAACCTGGCAAAATTRTCACCTGACAGTGGATTTATAGTTATGTTAGACTAGGGGAAAAAAGGTTCATTTAACTTCCCCACTTGTATGATTTTTAGTCTTTCAGCTCTCCATGGTTTTCACAAAATCTACAAATGGTATAATCTAATGAGCTACAACAAACTAGGGCTGGGTATCGATTCAAATTTCCCAAATCGATTTTGTTTGATTCACAGGGGCCCGATTCGATTCACGATTCACAACGATACAGGACGATTCACGATTTAATTTGATTTCTAAATTAGTTAARGATGTCAAGCAGTAACACATTTACTTTGATATGTAAGACATTCTCAAAGGAACTAATTCTGCAAATAGTAGAAACTAATTCTAACTTGGTGCATTGGTAAAATTATAAACATTAAGGACAAAATTGTAAATTGGAGTTTAATCTTGAAACAAAATTCTCAAGTTTCAAAGGGTTTAAACTAAAAAGGAATTGCAAGAGAAAGTGTTGTTGATACAATAGTTTTTTAAGAAATTAAGAATAATTTTCTTGACCACTAAGAAGTGATGGAATAAGGTTACAGGAGAAGAGGTGGGATTAATATAAGTGTACTTATGCCCACTCTTTTGAGTGTATGAAAATTGTATATTTGTAACGTTTTTGTTAGCTTCTGTTCAGTAAAACTTATTAACAAGAAGAAAGAAAGAAAAAAAGTACTTCAGCTAAAACCTTCCATCACTGTGAATTACATTAAGATGTTTCAAAAATTTATAAATAACAATGGTAACAAAAATAAACGATTTTGTTAGACTGACATCTTTCACACATTTATAAAGGAGAACAGTTTCAGATGTTTACATACTGTAGTTTTGGTCCGACCACCAGAACCAGCCGTTCGAAACTTCGTTTTCTGCTACCGCATCCGAGCACAAAACTTTGCAAACAAAAGTCGTTATGGCCTCTGTTATCTTTAAGTTCAGCTGAGAATCAGCTTTAATGTTAGTGATTCCTTTGTTTCTTTTGTTTTGCCCCAGACAACTTGTTGTCAGGAGCTAACATTAGCGCTGACTGTCAACTGGATGTAAACCTACGGCAAACTAGGAGTGACACACAACACAGAAACACGCAGCTTCATCACACACAACCCCCGTGGGGAAAAAATCGATCTCGTGACTTATGAATCGATCTTCCCAAATTTTAACGTGAATTGATCCAGATCGATTAAATCTATTTTTTTAACCCAGCCCTACAACAAACCACTCGTTAACATGAGGCATTTTAAAACTGTGTTGATCTGCTGGAACATCTGTGTCCTGGTATTGACATGAATGTGCTTTAAGTTTGTTTCACACCCCTTTTTGTGCTGTTAGTACAACTTGCTCATGAGTCATGTGTTAAACTGTTTCAGGTTAGAGAGACATTGTTCCACTGCCACAGGTGGATTGATGTGAGTTAGTCATGCAGTTAATACAGCCTTCTGATAACATCATATTTTCCCATCAACTCTATTCCAAGCTTTACTTTTCAGTAATTTTTTTATTTAAGTTTTAGTAGCTAGCAATAAGTGCTGTTAATTGTATACACTAAATATGTGTAGTGTTTGATTGGGTAATCATTGCTGCATTAGCAGTGGTGCAATGAATAGACCAGTGGTTTTCAAACTGTGGGGCGCAAGAGGTCTTGAAGGGAGGCTCGAGGTGAATCAGGAAATAAGAACATAAGGCTTATGTTCACACTGCATGTCTAATGCAATAGACTATTGAAACTGAGATGTCTAAACTTGATTTTTATGGTATGAATGAAAGGAAATTTTCAAAACATACTGACAGTAGATTTAACCCATGGGAACACATTCTAGCCATGGTCACAGCACTGCCTCAGCAGCTCGTCCTTGTTTCCACTGACCTCCTACTGTATATTGAAGTTTAAAGGAAGGACCCAGCCTACCCAGTCTGGGTTCTTGGTAGAAAGCGAAGACTGGAAAAAAGTGGCTGTGAATTTATTTTAATTTTTATTTAATTTTTTTTTTTACTTTAGTTAATGTATCGGTAATCTGGTGTTGCAGTACTGAAAAAGGATGTTGTGAATATCTTAGCAAACCTGAACATTTACTTAAAATTCCTTGTGCAGCTGGCTAATGAAAAAGTAATTAACGTCATTGATACACTTGAACATTAAAGTTTGAGGAGCCTGTAATTGGTCCCTGCCTTCTGGCCTACACAGGGCTGCTTCTTGTTTCAACATCATTGAAGTCATTTATTTGACAGCGTGTCTTCTATTATCTCTTGATTTCATTCCAACCATGATGGACAGCTCCTCTGTCTTGTTGGTGGGTTTCTTTCCAGCCTCTTGCATCTCTTTTCTCTCCAAGAGCTTAATAGAAGAGGCCTCACTAAACACTTTTAAATTAAAAACCATTTGGGCAGTTCTGTGCTGGCTCAGTCACAGGCTCATTTCTGCTATTTTTTTCTCTCATTTCTTTTTCTATTCAATCTCGATAGCCAATTATCTTTTTCTGCCACTGAGGGTTTTCAGCTCTAAAAAAGGCTTTGTTATACTGTAATAGGGCAATTAAAGTTGCTGCTGTAATGTAAAGTAGAGCACAAGAATACATGTAGTTTTTATAGTTCTGTTATATAATTCAGTGTACACCGGAAAAAGAAATCGGTTATTGCGTTGAGTTTTTCTTCAGTTTTAGTTTAGGGAACAGAAATGCAGAAGTGTCATTTTGAATTGATGAAAATTGGGTCTTTGCGATGTTTACAAGAGCATTTTGGCACTGAAAAAGTTTTTACAYAAACATCTCTCATCCTACCTAGACACACGTTAAAGCCAGTTTATAATGAAAAAAATCCCTTGTCATTGTGGCTATTTTTTGTGTGTTTTAGTTACTTTAAATCCTTAAACAGATATACCTCTAAAACAAACTTGTCCTTATAAATATAGTGTATATCTACTAAGTTACTGTTAACCATTTTCTTCATCTTTTATATTCTGATACCTTGTTGCAACAGAGATTAGTAAATTATGTCCTTATACAAACGGTGACATTACACTTATTTGAATGTAGACTAATTTAGTCTTAACAGCGCAAATACATCATAACAGAGCAGAACACAATTTACAACACAGTGAGTTATTTCTACCACATATTAAATCTATGAAAAACAACATGAGTCTTGTTTTAGCAGCTTGTGCTTGTCTTGATATTTGTATTCTGTCTTGTAAGTGCCACCTTGTGTAAAACTGAACTAAACACAAGAATTAAAAAAATTGATATTACATAGACTAAAAAAAAACACTTATTAAAAACATTGTAACTGTGTTGTTGCATTTGATATGAAAAAGTTACATTCTGTAGTTATGGTTAGAGTTTAAGAGGAGTCCAGTGACCAAGGCACATCTCAAGCATTGCTGTAAACTGAGTTTTGGCTTATCGGTAGTTCTTGTAAAGTAGAGAGAAATATATCAAGGATAATATTGCAATGTTATGCTGTAAAACTGTCAGACACCCCCCCCAAAACACAACAATGAATCCATCCTTACTGTACAGAATAGAATATCAACTAAGTTCATGGAAGGAACACTAAATTGATATGAATAAAACTGCCACTTCTGGGTTCTTTTTATTTGTTTATTTTTTCAGACTATGAAAGTGTTTGTTCTCCCTGGGTACATGCTGATGCAAGTTCTGTATGAAGTAATCTGTGCCCACATGCTGTTTTAGTGTCCGGTTCATTTCACCCACATGACAAGACATTTGCATCAAGGTATTTTTATGAATGTACCTTAGAGACTGAACCAGGAGAAAATGAAAACAAGAGTGGGTGTGTCAGAACAAGTCCAAATCACAGCTGCACATGTCAGAAAGAATTACTGAGGGCCTCTGTTATTTTGTATGGTCAGCAAGAGTTGGTGAGTGTGTTTACCTGAACTTGTAAGTTTATGAGTTCACATTCATTGCTACATTTCATTGCTCACCATAGGACCATGTCCAGCACTACGGCAACATCTGCTCTTTCTGGCATGGCCTGCTTTTTGCCGGTTCTCACACACAGCAACCCTTGGTTTTATTCCAGTCAAGTACGCAGCCAGCTGTCTTTCAGGTCAAACATGGCTTTAGTTTGTGTCTTGGGACTTGCTCTACTATACAGATTTAGTCTAGAAGAGTGAACAAATTATTGGTTCCATCAGTGTGGTGTATTTTTAAAGAACCAAGTTGAGTTCAAAAACTATTATTTAGGAGTGTTGTTTTTTTCTTACTCTGGTACAAAGAATGGAAACTGTAAATGTAGATTTAGCTGGGCARATTACGGTAATTTTGCTTTTGGTTATTGTTACATTATTGACATATTGAGATAGTTACATTTTTCTCCAGATACGTAGCCAGGGGCGGACTGGGGAGAAAAAGTGGCCCGGGAGTTCTTGACAGACTGACTTTTTGTATTTATAGGTTTACTAATCYTAAATAGTTAGGGAGAACTAAAATGAGTACAAAGTGAGGTAACCAATAGCCCCTCCTGGCCACCTTTACTTGTTGCGCCCCTGGTGATTGACAGGTGTCGAGCTGGAGCCACAGCACTGCAGATCTCTCTGTTGGATTTGAGAGACAAACAGGGAKTTACTGTAGCTATATGTGCCTAACCAGGTACAAGACTTTTCAAATTCATGTCATGATCAGCTGACTGGATGCGTGTAGAGGCATTGTGGTGCTGCAAAACAAGCACGCGCTGCTGTGACCATGGGGCTGAGCATTGCAGCACCTCTATGGGCAGAACCACCGGCAGCCCATTGGCCCACTGGAAAAACCCAGTAGAATTGWATGCCAGTCCACCCATGTACATAGCTCATGATGCAGTATATTGCAAAATTATATGAACAAACTTATAAATCAAAAGTATTGTTTTCATTGTTATCCATGTGGTATCTCCCTTGTAAATTTAATGTTTTGCTATGTGTTATGGCTTACATCAAGTAAAAAGGAGAATATACCTCAAGGAATTAGTCTTTTTTTACAAAACAACAGCTGATACACAAGAAGTCACATAACATCTGAGAACTTTTGAAACAGAAATAAAATGGACATGTTCTTCTATGTTAATAAGGATATTTTACATGTACGAAAGCAAAGAAAGGTGCAATTCTTTGTATTACAAAGTCAACAGGATGAACAGGACAGGAGGAATTTGGTATTTGAAATACCAAATTCCTTAAAGAGCAAATGCCTAAATAAGATCAAATAGAAGGTTTGTCCAGAGGGGAAAGAGAAAAGACACTATTACAAGACTTAAAATAGGACAACTAAACCACACATCCTCCCACAGTGTGTCAGTAAATTAGACTGTTATTGAAAAAAGGCAAATCTGTTTAACTGCTTTCTTTGGTTTGATTTCTTTCATTCTAGTTAGATTTTCTTGATCTTTTGTTTAGTTTGTGTTTCAGCTTTTATGAATATGTCTGTGCAATGGTCAGTTTCTTAACTGAGCTCTTGCTGACATATTGTTATAAAATTGTAACTTGGTTATAGATGTGTTATTTCTGTTCATTAAAGTTGAATCAAATGAATGCATTTTCCAAAGCTGACAAAGTGCAAGTTATATGAAATTTTCAGTATTTTGAGTGTAATTTGCTTTGCTTTGCCACTGTAATAGTCTGACTTCTCATTTTTAACAATTTAATAATAACAAAACATAATGTCAAACTTGTGTGGGAAAAATAAATGCATTTGTAGTTACTTTACTTGTAGAAAAATGGTCATTCATACACACCAGAACCCTTTTATCATTATTTATTGATGTTTTTTTGTAAGCATTTCATCTACTTCTC
Source organism: Austrofundulus limnaeus (assembly GCF_001266775.1). Classification (NCBI taxonomy): domain Eukaryota; kingdom Metazoa; phylum Chordata; class Actinopteri; order Cyprinodontiformes; family Rivulidae; genus Austrofundulus; species Austrofundulus limnaeus. The sequence goes on along the minus strand of NW_013952433.1, from coordinate 2,564,285 downwards.
TATGCACCAGTCTTTATTGTTGATCCACACACTGCACTTGGCAACATCCGATTGGTGCATATCTGGGTCATGTGGCCAGACATTAGTCCACCCGTCACTGGAGACGGGGGTTTAACGTGGGTGGGGGAGACTGAAAGGGTCATAGATGGAAGGATGAGAGTGTGTCTGGAGTTATTCTATGCTCAGAAACGGCTGACTTGATGTTGGCAGTCGATACTATAAAGCTTCTTTCAAATATAAGCTAAAGACACAGGAAGTGCAATTTMTCTTAGCTAAGGCCACACTGAATCAGGCTCTTAATGTTTTTGTCATAATTGGTGTGTTTTGTTTGTTTGTTTTTCTGTGCCTAGAGCATTGTATACTTGCTCTCAATGTAATCCTTTTTTAAAAAGTAATTATGATTCAGGGAATAGTCTATAATAGTAAAAGGAATCATGTACAATGAGAACCCAAATTAGACGCAGAAAACCGGTCCAGTACTCAGTCTTGAATGTTTATTCACACACAAAGATTATCACAGTGCTGTGGTCCATCCTGTATAAAAGGAGAAAATGGCATCCCTCACGAGACATTCCACTGTTTTTTAATCCTTGGTCACACTCTAGATATGATGTCATTCTTGTAAAACAGTTATACATTTCTGAAATAAAAACATTGTTTAAACTGTTGGAGTAAGCACATATTAAGATATAGACTTGTTTATTCTCTTACTGGTTAAAGTAAAATATTACAACTGATCACAAAGTACAGGAGTGGCTATGGTGGAGTGGTTAGGGGACCCCCTGTTCCATCTGTCTGTCGTTGTGTCCTTGGGCAAGACACCTCACCCACCTTGCCTACTAATGGTGGACAGAGGGTACAGTGACTACGGTGCAAGGCAACTCTGCTTTTATCAGCGTGCCCCAGGGCAGCTGTGGCTAAGTTGTAGATTACCACCACCAAGCGTCTTTGAGTGTCCTAAAAAGTTCTGTGTGTTTTTGTTGTTGTTGTTGTTGTTAAAATATATAAAATTGTATCTAAAATTCTGTTAATCACCCACAAAATATCCAACAATAGAACACAATTTTTTTCTTCTCAGTTGACATGAAGGGGCAAAATTAATCTCTTTGCATGGCCTGTCTTGTTCCTTCTCTATTAACTTTGTGTTATTTTGGGTTTAAAGTGTGTTTTAAAGGTTCGCTGGGAAAATCCTGAATGTATATTTATACAGCTGCTGAAGTCAAACTACTGAACTGTTTATGAGGGTATTGTGGTTTTCGAAGCTTTTATTTATTGAGGTCTTACACTGGTGAATCCCTGTTTGTTTAGCACATAAATATTTTTAAGCATATATTTGAGAGCATGAAGTTATTGCACTGACTAAATTGAAGTTCTCTGAAAAATCTTTTGGTTGTTTTTGGTTTATAAATGAGGAAAGTGATTCTGTACAGCTGAGTAAACTGTCTTAGCTGCATCTTTAGATGATGTTTGAAGTTGCTTTCTAAAAATGTCTTAATATAAAATCTGAATCTGCACAGCATTGTGACGGGATACTTCATAGATTGTATTAGGTGTTCTGTTGGCCTCAGATTTTGCAGTTCAAACTAATGTGATGTCAATAGAGACAGATCTATTTCAGTCATATTCATAATGCATAATAAATCATACAGGTTAGAACATGCCGGTCGTTCTTTTCCACACCTCTCCCAACTGTCCCAGGCGGTGTCATGATTACTAAAAACAAGCAGGCTTCGTGTGACAGCAAGTCAGACGCTTTCACCTCCACAATTTAACTTTGGGTAAGGTACTTCTGTTGCCTTTTTGTTGTTTTCATCTGTGGGTCTATCTTCTATTCTAGTTACTGTACAATGCAGGAATGTGTGGTTTTTATTGGCCTGGTGCGGTTACTGTTTTAACCTTTCCACAAGGTGCTCATATCACAGTCTAAATATTAGCCAGGCACCTGTGTAGTGTTGATTTGTCAGATTGAGTAAATGTTAGCTTAGCTTGGCAAATGTTGCACTCTGCACAGTGAGAGTTGATTTTTAACATAGCTTGCTTTTGAGGCAAGTTTTTCTCAGGAGTACCACTTTTTCACATTTAATTATTAATTTTTTTGTTTTTCAGTAGACACTGTGACATTAAAATATTGTAACTAATTGCTATTACAACTAAAAACTCGAAGTAATTTATTAGTAACACATTTTTTGATTGTATTTAGATTTAATCTAAGGTATTTTTATCAGTGATTTTTGCAAAAGTCTGAAATAGAGATGCAGCTTATCAATGAATTAATGAATTAATCTAAAGTCGATTGATCTTATTGATCAACTAACGATTAATTGATAAGCAGCCWTTTTCTTAAAAACTTAAGAGTTTTTTCTTGTATCAAGAGGGTCTTTCCATAACACGAAGGGCTAATTTTTGCAAAACATTCATATTATATTTATGTCATAATTAGAAAGTAGCTAACAATTTTTGGAAACTTTTATTTGTACAGCTAAATTAAACAAACAAATTAACCAAAGCCTCACTGAAACAGGCCGCCTTAAAATGTTCCTTTTTTCTTTTTCCACAATTTTCTGCCTATCTTACTCAGATTTTCCATGCCAATCTTTAGCCCTACTTCTAATTTAAAGTGTAGCTAAAGTGTTTTGTATGTTTTGAGCTCATGTGCAATTCAATTAGCTTTCTGCTTTTGTGAAATAGTCAACATTGACACATCTTCCACCAGTAACAGCATTAGCAAAGACTTGAAGCACTTTATAAAATATGGAGGCTACTTTTGCAATCATGTCTGACCTAACATGACGCGACTCAGGAGTCTTTTCTGTTCAGAGTCAAGTAAACTGATGTGACTGACCAGCAGTCAGATATCKCCCGAGATGAAAGTAGTTCCTAAAGAGCCCTCACTGCGTTTGTTCTTCCTCAGAAATGGTTTCTAGTAGATGACTACTTCCTCCTCTTACAAGTGATGTAACTTATACTGCCACCATCTGGTGACAGTAAACAGCCTGGATTATTTGCCTTTTGCAAGTTAGGAATAAAGTGAAAGATTTGTTTCTTTATTCCAACTAACAAACACACCACTGGCATGTCTGTATGTGCATAACAGATAAACCAATTTTAAAAAAACTTTAAGCATGCCACACCCGTGTCCAGTTTAGGCAGCGTAATGTTCGAATATTTGAGATCCTTATATAAAGTTATCTACTGTATATGTGTGTGTGTGTGTGTGTGTGTGTGTGTG